>NW_027271431.1:1055000-1512500 GCF_040938485.1 Diadema antillarum
AGAATCCTTAGTACTGTATCAATAGTCGCTTGTTGTGAACGAACCATTTGCGTTCGCTCACACAATCTCAACTGCCTCCATTTCCCTCAGTATACACGAAACAGAGTGGAAGAAAGCAAAAATAAAATGGCAAAACTGTACCCGTCCTGTAAAGTCCAACAAATATGTTGACTTAGGCCTATATGGGACGTTTAGGGGAGATGTCAACGTCAGACTTGTAAATAAGGAGCTTTAGATTTCCGGCGCGGACGTCTGAGACGACGAGTGCGTTGGACATTCTCCTCTCTCCCTGCTTTAGATATAACGCGGAGAGGCAACCTGAATAAAATAAAATGGCGCCCCCATATGATCGGTGCATCAAACAGCTCTCAGCGTCGTGAATGTATTGAGCGGACGTAAATATAGCCCAGAACGCGTAGGGGAGACTCAGACGACGCAAGATATAAATAGATCGAGTTTGATAAGCTATTTTGCGCATGTTCAGAATAGGGTGTTTTTTTTTCCCCTCTGAACGTACCGTCACGAAAATCTAAAGCTCCCTATTGAGATTTGATGGGCACGCTGAATTCATTTAGTTGATATGCTACAATATCTCCATCACGCTTGAAGGCTGTGACATTTTTTTTTTCCTACGTAAATTTTTCGTTCGACTTTTAGACGCGTTTTCCCACTTGTGATTAGGGAGCTTTAGATTTGCAGCGCGGACGCTTGAGACGACGCTTGAGCTGGACGTTCTCCTCTTCCCTGCGTCGTGCTGAAAAGTAGCTTTAGATTACGCTGGGACGCAACGTATGAAAAATTAAATGGCGCACCCATATGATCGGTGCATGAAGTAGCTCCCTACGTCGCAAATTGTGCGGACGTAAAAATAGCTCAGAACGCGAAGTGAAAAACTCAGACGATGCAAGTTATAATTAGATCGACTTGACGCGCGCTTCTGCGCATGCTCAGAACGTGTTTTTTTTTTTTTTTTTTTTTCCCCTGGACGTCCCAGTCGCGAAAATCAAGCTCCCTATCGTCAAATCATACGATTTGCAATTGAAAAGCTAGCCTGAGTGACTTACACCCTTAAAAAACGCGAGATCACGAACAGAGGTTTGGGGGTCCCTACCAGTCCTAAACGTCTTGGAGGGGTCAAACATGTTGTTGGCATGCTTCTGTTATTTGCAACTTTTCACAAATATTTGCAAACACAAACATTTTAAGCTCGCAACTGGGAATTTTATAATGGGAAATAGTGGATCATTCTGAAAAAGTGAAGAAACCGAGCATAGTAGGGTCTGGGAGGGGCATCACCGTACGTAGAAACATTTCCTCGGTAGGGGGAAGGAATAACATGTTCAAACCTTTGGGAAAACGCGCAAGCGAGGGAGCGGAGTGACCGAGTAGTACTGACGTTTGACAGAGCAGGGGTAAGTTTGGTAGTGGGTGGCCCCCATTCCCTAAGAGGGAGCTTTTTACCTTGTAAAGAATTGATTCAACAACCAGATATACACTCTACACTGCTGCAGGTGGCATATTTGTTACATTTTCAAAGAAAGATAAAACGACACGTTTGTTATTCATTCAAACTGCAGAGAAAAACACACAAAAACCAACAAAATTTATTAGATGTTTCTGTTTCGTGATTTTCCCTTCTTCTGTTTAAATTCTTTGAAAAATTATAATGTCTAAGCGCTGCAACTAAAAAAGGGGGGATCCCCCTCTGACATGATGGTCATGGAAATCCTACAGCTATGTCGTGTAACGGAGGGCACATACACACAAATATCAAGAATGAGGTAGTATAAATTTTGAGAAAATAAGGGGTAAATTTATAATGTTCTTGACAGGTCAATTTCCCTTTTTTTTTCTTTTTTTTTCAGCGCATCTTTCAAAACAGTGGTTGTATAGTGCAAAAAAAAAATCCAGTTTATAAACCAAGAAAGACAGAAAAGAAAAATGCCTATTACCAGATATATTAGTTTTGGAAATCTATTAATATAGGTAATGGCACAGGCATTTAGGAATAGAGGGCCAAAGTCATGTGAACAGGGTAAGTTTGAAGTAAATCTGCAAATCAGCACAACCAGCAAAAAGTACATTTTAAAAGCATCTTGCATGTATACTGCGAAATATGGAAAAAGAAAAACCGAAAAAACAAGAAAAAAAATCCTAAGTGACAGCTTATATCTCATCCTTCCTCAGACAGAATAATTTCATGACTTAACAATAACGCAAGGCCATGTCACATTCATTTATTATGTCATGAACCAGAACTAAGGAAGTAAATAAAATACTTAAGAAGACATATTATGCTCGTGCAAATGAACGGCAATGCATTGATGTGTACTGTAATAACACTGTAAATAAATGACGCGATCTTACACTAAGTCTTGACTATTTACCATGGCGTTACGCAGTGTTCCCATTATTCTGGACGATATCTTGTTTTTCATTTGCATTCGTCGGGGCTGTTCAAACTTAGATGTAAAAAAAATTCCTACAAAATGCATGTTTAATGTTGATAACAGCAGACTCAAACTTAATGAATTTTACCTCTTTACGCATCTGCCATTTTTCATTTGACCGCTTATGAAATACCACTATTTCATTTTTTACAATGAGGATGTACTGTCTCAACTCTTGTACAGTCATGCATTTTAGAGATACACATTTCATCATCTTTGTTTCAGCTAACAAATCTTTCCTTTTTCTGGAGTATAAATGAATTTATACGAGAACTGATAATACGAACGAGAAATTAGTTTTTGTGAGATATTCAGGATTTGATTTAGCCTGTTGGTGTAACCATGTGTTAAGCATTACCGTCATTTTCAATTGGCAGTTGAATAACACCTTATCCTCGACATAATATGTATATTATTTAGATATCTATCTATACAATGCCATTAATGTCGAACAACGTACGTACAGTGTATCTTTTACGTCTTTTAGATAGAAATGGACATAAGAAAAAAAATACATGTATGAACAAGCTCTTAAAATAGATATACCCTCATTTTCTTATGCTACGTTTCCACTATCGTGCGATCCGTTACGAACGCCACGATTGACGATTCGTAGCTGATAGTGTATATCACACTAGTTGTGCAACAATTGAATCGAGGTTTTAATCATGGAATGATCGCAGTGATTAGATTTTGATGTCACTCGTGGCAATTGCTTTGATCGTAGAAAAGTTTTGAGTCGTCCAAAACTTTTCCTACGATCAACGTCATTGCCATTCACGACTGACCTCAAGATCTAATAGATCACAATGATTACTCCATAATGAAGATCACGATTTCAATCATGGCGAAGATTGTGATAGACGTAAACGAAAATTCCACGATCAGTTACTGATGGCCAATCGTGGCGTGCGTAGCTGATCGCATGGCAGTGGGAACCCAGAATTAATCCAAATAGGCCTAGGCACGCATCCCTCAAGTATCACACACACACACATACGTACACACACATATGCGCATAGGCAATCAACCAAATCATTGTGTGTAGTTGAATAATATAAGCTGAATATATTCTCAGTGATATAGTCTGCGGTTAGACTCGTAAAACAGAGAGGCAGGCAGACAAAGACATTATTCCACGTGTATAACGCAGCCAGACGTTCACCATCAGATCTTACGGAGATTGTTAGTCTTTCGCTATGGATAAAGAAAGTATCTCTTTCCAGCCAATCCAGGGAGTACATAACGTGTGAACAGATTCCAAATGACTTTATTCCATAAGATCTGACAGAAGCACGATAGGTGTGGATCGCCGTCTGTTCGGGCCAGTAGGCAGCGTGACCATGGTTGGTAGGGTATGCTCGGGGGCCGTACCGAGTGACGAGTCGGCGTTATTGGCAAGCGACGTCGATGTCGATGTTGAGTTCACGGGTACCACAGTTACTGGGTCGAGCTGAATGCCGGTGGGTACGTTAGTCGTAGAAAAACAAGATGCACGTTTGGGTACGTTCGTGTAAGATGTGTAGCCGTCCGAACTGTCGCTGCGACCTGCATGCGGAATATCAATAGCCGAACGACTGACATCGTTTGATATACATGGGATCCACTGCCTAGCTTTCTCGAAATATTTAGAGCAATAGGTTCTATAAGTTTTCTTTAAAAGTTTCCCCGTTAAACAAAAACAACCCACACACATTTAAAAAAAAATCTTCAAAATTTCTTCAATGCAATTAGGGCTATGTGACAAAGAGAACTATCGGATTTTTTGCATTATCCAGCACAGGCCTATGTTATCGTATACATCAAATGATGGTGATGTTATATTATTCTGATTATATTACGTTGAATTTTAGTGTTTCAAAAACTGAGATCGCTTACCAGAAGGCCTTAGATCAATACACACAACTTAACTTTGCCTTTAAAGAGAGTAGATCCTGTCAGTTTGTAAACCAAAGTGATTAAATTTGAAACCTTCGATCGATATTATCCTGATACCAGTTGAATTGATGTGCCTTACTCTTGCACAACTTATGTGCATTTCAGACGGTATTATGTCGTTGCAACGATTACAGGAAGTGAACTCGTTAAGCAATTTGGGAGAGGATTGGTCGGACCAATAAATACATTAAAAAAAAAAAAACGTTGCTGGCTGGAACATGGGAGGTTTACAGGTGCGAGGACTATGTCGAAATGTGCGCTCAAAAGTGAGTAGTCGACATTTCTTGCTTAGGTTTTGATGTGAAAGTGAAGTTGTACTTTGCGGCGTTTTCACGTGTTCCAGTGAGAACCTAATCCACCTGATCAGCAGATTGTGACGGCATTATAAGGCAAACAAATAAAATATACAAAAAATCATGCTCTTAAATCGTTAATGTCCAACAGATGGACCAGGTAAAGGGGATTTGAGTCGGGCTTTTTGAGGGCGGGCTGCCGCCTTGTTTGTGTGGGTGTCTGTGAAACACAAATTACACGATGTGATTTAATGCGCAGTTATATATAGGAAAGATACGTAAGTTTGGAGCGGCGTGAGTGAAGTGATGCGTGTCGAATTTGTAAATACCAGGTTGAGAAGGATAACGGAAATTTTCTACCAATGACGGATCATTATACAATTTCTTCATCACTTTTTCCTACCAAATTCATTTCCAATTGGATAAACCTTGAACAACATAACTTACGCACTCTAAGGTGTATGCGCTGAACCAGAAAAGAAAGCTTAAAAGCCTGGTTGAATCCTTAATCCTTCATTCAAATTATGTAAATTGATGGCATTCCGTCTAACCACATTACTTACACAGTATGCAAACCCCCATTGTTAGGACATTGGTTTACAACGGGAAGAACTTAAGTGTAATCAGATTATTGGGCTTTAAAACCTGGAAATATTTATCCCTGATTGCGAAACTAAAGTGATTTCAACAACTTCACTGCTGGTACTGTACCCATTCCCACGACCAAAATCGCACTCTAAATTGATAGTTCGAGTTGAACGTATCGACGACCCATTTACAGAGTCCTAAAACATGTTCCAACAAATGAATGGTCATTATTGATCAGGACAGAGCTTGTTACAATGGTCCCTTCATTTAATCTTTCATTGGTTTGACTATCATGTGTGATCTCATTGTGATAGTTTGTCAATGAAAAACCAAAGCTATTTTGAAGGAAAGGAAAAGGACCAATGCCGGCAAAATACAGGTGAAAATCGGAATAAACAGGTGACAATGGAAATCCTTCTAACTAATAACAGCCAATAAATGGTTACTTCATTAGTCTCATTTGCAATTTTCTAGCAATTTTCCTGCTCAACATTGGGGGGACAGGAGTAAAGATTAATTTAGCTGCGGGGACTTAAGACGGCTCTTTGACTTTAAGGTAAATTCACCGGAACAATGTTTTACAACATTGCTCTGCTGACCACTAACCAAAAAAAAAAAATAAATAAAAAAAATAAAAAAATAAATAAATAAATAAAAATGATAAGATGATATACGGGCTTCATCTTTCTGATGGGTTAACAAATAACGTTCCTGGTTTGGAACACTATGATGTCTTCTGACCTCAGACTGCAATACATTCGAAGGTACAGACGAAGGCACATGTTCCTCATTGATATGATAAGTTATAAAATGAGGCGAATATTCTTTAGTATTTTTCCAATCATTATTGTGTCTAAATGTACTGACATGTTTCATGCATCAATAATTGTCAGAAGTATGTAGATAAAACTATTTGGTTTCTCTGTCAATGCCGTATTGCGGCTATTATCGTTATTATTATTATTACTATTATTATTATTGTTGTTATTATTATTATTATTTAATTCAGAACGTCATTTTCTTCAGCATTTTTTTCTAAGTTACAAGAATACTTCTGATTTATTCTAAGTTATTCTCAATGTGTTCCCCCTTCCAGAAAAAAAAATTATATGAAACGATAACCGTACATCCATTTTTCTTACGCCTACATTGTGTACAACACCGAAAGAACCACTTTCTAAGAGAAATACGGTGTAATAACAATAATTCCCACTGTTCTTTCAACATTCACACGAAATGTTAACATTCTCACACAGGCTGCTGCACAATAAAATCATCAAAATAAAGTGATTTGTTGTCATAAAATGTGTAGCTATAACGTGATTTTTATGGTTGATGCTTACCGTCATGAAATGTTGCAAGCAACTGAAGAGCAATGAGGTACTTACATACAAAAATGTAAATAAATACGTTTCTTCATAGGATATAAACTTAACGCATGCGTTCATCATCAGGGGTTTCCATGGCAACCAAACTGCTCAATGTCGCCAATTTAAGTAACCAGACCTAGCAACAGTCATTGTGTGTGAAACGATCCCAAGTGTGTGTCCATTGGAACCCATTTAGACGAAATTCATGCATGGTTTCAAATGGTAATGATAACAATGATGATATTGATAGTAACGATGACAACAATGAGTGATAAAAAAGAATATCAGTGTGTGGAACCGCCAACCTCCCTCTAGGAACATGAATTAGGCAAGATGACTTTATTCTTTAGTTCTGCTTCAAAAATTGCATTTTAGATGCAATCTTCTTCGTGAATAAACGCATACAGTCATTATTTTCGACAACACAAATTAATACATTTACAATTACTAGTAACGTTAACACAAACACACACCGAAAAAATACCACAGCAATCAACGAAGCGTGCAACACTGCATAACATGATACATCAATCAAAGAGATTCTCTATGGAATAAAAAGAAAGAAATAGAATGCAAACAAAAGTAAATGCACATCAAGAATTGTGGTGAGTGATAAAACACAAGTTGCGTCAGAAAGTCATAATTGGTCTCTGATTGTATGCATGGACTTAAAAAAAGTAAAGAAATATAGGAAATAAATCAAGCCCGGATTTCGAGGTAGTGTTCCAAGGAGAGAGGAAAAGGGAGAAAAAGAAAATGAAAGGCCGGGGTCTAATCAGAAGAGTGCATCAGCCACGCCAGGGGTATATTTCAAGAAAAGAAAAATAGGATGAAGAGGAAAAAGAGATGATGAGAACTCTCTGAGATTGGCTTTATCTACCTCACGGTGTTCGTATACCGGTCTGACGTATTCAGAAGGCACTACTGGCTGTTCCGTTTCTAGAATATGGTAATGCATTTTCCATCAAATGACCTGTATAGAGGGTGGGCGGTTATTGAAGCGAAATGGTCACCTCGACAAATAAAAAGTTACGATACAATAAAAAGAAAAAAAAACCGAAAGAGACAGTTAATAATAATGACAACAAAAATCCGTAACCGTATATATCAAGAGCTGATTCTGATATTATGTTTATGGGCGATTCTTATTATACATGTATAGTGTATTTTTGCAATTTCAAGACTGCTATGCGTCGATGACTTCAACAAAACTAGCCAAAGTTCAGTGGTCTAAGTTTCAGCTAGGCTCAATGTTACGCAGTCTCAGGTTGGCTGCTGTTTACATGTAGTGGCCTTTACTTTCACACATATTCAACTATGTGATTTTTAAAGTTTTCTATCGTAAAATGAAACACACCACTCTTCTGCACTCTCTTTAGCCTCAAGTCTAAGCTTTCTGGATTATCATAATTCCCCAGTGATATTAGGCCTATATAACAGCTGCACAAAAAGCGTCAGTTTTAAAGTTTTGTCAAACTAGCAAATTGTGATATATAGCATTGTTTAGTCAAAATATTATAGTAAAAGACGTTATAATCATAATCACATTGTATAGTGAAATCATTTGGTGGTTTCCTACGGAAAGCCATAAATCAATGTTCTCCCACGATAACTCATTTTCTTTTTGAGTAAACGAATGGCAAAATGATACCACACAATAAGATATTTTAGCACAAACAATAAAATAAGTTTTCGTTTTCTAAGCAACACTATAACACATTTAGGTTTTTATACTTTGTGACACACATGGGGATAGTAAAGGGAAATAGAGCATATCAAAACTGGGTACCCTAATTTCTGTACATACTTGACACATGAGTCGTTGTGTGTGCCGTTTGAGTTGTCGGCAATACTGCGAAACTGTTTGACCATAAACTTCCAAAAACTTTGTCACAAAGCTTCTCCCGAAACTTCCCACTCTAACTAGGGAAATTACCCGAACCCCCGTAGATCTTCTCAAAGTTTGTATTGTGCAGTCGATACGCTCGCAACTGAAACTTCACAAAGTTTGTGACGTGACAGGTCCACCACCTTTTTTTCGGGGCGGTGCCTCAGAAGCGAGCGCTCAATGGGGATGTACTACGTGTGTGTCACAGCTTTCGAAAGCACGACGCGGCTGGTAGTTGAGCGTGCCGTGAGCAAAATTTGCTTCTGCGCGTTATCAAATCCGAGAAACGTACCGTCTTGTGGAAAACGAGAACGGTACTCGGCCAAAATAGCGTTTGGTCCCCGGGCCGATGCTGGGCAGGATCAGGGAGGTGAGACAATAAGGTCTCACCTCCCTGGCAGGATTGAGCCACCCAGCCAGTCAGCCAATCGGCGATCTTGTCGCCACGCCTCCGTCCACACAGGAAAGCAAAACTGCTTAGGTACGGGGACTGTCACAGCTGATTGCTTCCGCGTACTCTCGGCCTTCCTGTCTTGTCGCGAAAGTCGGACGGCACGCACTTTCTTCAAAATTGCGCATGCGCACCAGTGACCCAAACTTCGAGAACTGAAACTCCGCGCAAACTTTACGGGAGATTTCTCGAAGTTAAACTTTGAAAATGTTTGTGTTTTGTGTCGGTGGCTACTGATGTACATCAGTCTTTGTGAAAGGTTATGAAGATAAACTTACAGGAAAGGACATAACAAAAATATGACTTCCCCTGTCTCAGTCTGGGCTTTCGATATCATTGGGAGTTTACGGTTTAGTATGCGTGGCTTTCATAGCAAGGTGCAGAAAAGTGAAAGAAAAATGATACGTAATGCTTATTAGATCAAAAGATTAAAGGCTTTTGTACATTATGAAGGGCCAGTATACATCAACAGATCTTAACATGCATTAGCATACACGAAACCAGGGACGTATGGATCTCTGGTATAAATCCTTGATTTTAAAGCGACATTGGACATGTCTTTATGTCAATGCAAGCGGGTATTAATACGTTTGTACGCACTATGGACTTTTAAAAAGATTAAACCCGTTTAGACATCGAACATGCATTGTAAGCACGCCTTCACCATTTCCAAAAAGGATGGAATATCAACACGAAATAACCCAAAAAACAAGAAAAAAACACTGGACGAATAGGCCATCACGCGCTATTGGGGTATTTCGCGCTCAAACCAACATTCCCATTTCTGTCCGCTCTTCAAAATTGAGTCGTACATTACGCAGACTCCTCATTATGCAGACTCCATCGTTGACTCTTAGTGCATTCTCAAAGAGGTTATCGTGTTGTCATTAGTGTGAGGTTACATTGTTTGTTTGCAAATTACCAGTATTACCAAAAAAAAGTTATGAACGAATTTTGATTTTTCAGAAGACTTTCGTGGTTGAAACAGGGAACTCGGGTGACCCTAATTCCACAATAGGCTACTTTTCTTCTCTTTACGTTCACAGTTCTGTGGCGATTTAATGACCATATGGATTTAGCCTTTTGCAAAGGCAGCTCGCAATGTACTCGCACACAGAGAGCGGTGGATTCGCACACAGCGATCTAGTGCGAGCGGTATGGGGCGCCAAGTGTCGCATGGCCTATTTTGCGACGAAATCAGTCATTTCGTAACGAAATGTTGTCATTTCGTCGATGAAATGTTCATTTCGTAACGAAATGAACTACGAAATGACAACATTCCGTCGACGAAATGACTGATTTCCTCACGAAATAGGTCATGTGACACTTGGCGCCCCATACAGCTCGCACCAGCTCGCAGGTTCAGGTCACAAGGTGGGCATTGGGTCTTACACTCGCTGTGACTGCACGTCCACAAATTATTGCGAGCTGCCTTAGCAAAAGACTAGTGTGGATTTCACTCTCCGAGCAACTTGCGAGAGCCTTACTCGTGCATCGTTGTGAAATCCTTTGCGCTGCATCCCTGCCCTGTCCCAGGATGCAGATAGGTGGATTTCCCCGCCAAATATCTTGGATGCTTAAATCGTGTAGTTGGTATATTCTCTCATTGTTGTCCAAGAAAGAAAATACATATAATGTGGAAACTCACATGCCGTCACTTTGACTGTCAATGAACGAATTGGTTAGTTTAGTCATGCAGACATGAAACACATTGTTAGTAGTCATGGTGGTGAAAAAAAAATGCCACGCATACAATTAAAGAGAGGGCCAGACGACGGATCAATGACCAGCCTGACAAATCGGAACTTAAGCCCAATGCCCAGTGTGCGACCTGAGCCTGCGAGCTAGTGCGAGCTGTATGGGACGCCAAGTGTGTCGCATGGCTTATTTCGTGACGAAATCAGTCATTTCGTATTACGAAATGTCATTTCGTTACGAAATGAACTACGAAATGACAACATTCCGTCGACGAAATGGCTGATTTCGTAACGAAATAGGCCATGCGACACTTGGTGTCCCATACAGCTCGAACCAGCTCGCAGGCTCAGGTTGCACAGTGGGCATAGGGCTTTACACTAGTAATTTAAGATTCCAAGCGCTTTGTCGAAACCTACCAACATCAACATGTACGAAACCAGTTTCTGCAAAGATTGCACCAGGCTTCACACTATGCCATGGACACTAGATAAAGGAAATGATCAAATTCGGCTCTGATCGTATAAACTTCGGGTTATTCGTTAGGGCATCCAAAGGCCATCGTATGACCGCCGGTGGAGTTTATTAGGCTTTTGCAGCAACTTCGTGAGTGGCGGAAAAATCTTTAGCCGGTCAAAAAGTAACCCGAAAATCCTGCCAAGCTAGATTCATTTTGTAATGAAAAATCGCATCTTCATGTAGCTTTCTGGTGTGGTTGGGCAGTCATCGGTTGACCTTCTGTAGACATTGTATTTGCTTCGGCTGCTGATTGGCTTTTAACCAAGTTCGGGGGCTAACTTCGCACAAAATTGAAAATTGAATATTCAAATGGATTTCTTGTGTAAATTTCGGGACAACCCTTTCCATGCAAATATGTCATTCTGTATTATTGGCACATGCAATGAACCATTCTCATTCATTCCAAAGATTGCTGTTTTGTGTGAGCATGATCAACTTATACAGAAATGGATCTTAGATAATACGTCTTGGAAATACCACCTAGAATACGTATTTAGGGAAACAAATTGTGTATTGGTTTCTTTTTTTGTGTGTAAAGACTAATGAATAGAAGAGTTGAAATACAATAAGTTTCAAACAAAGGACCAAAATAATCATCAAACTTTAATGAATGGATGATAAACGTTACCTTTCAGTTGCATTCGTTGCATTTCCCCAACAATTTGATGTACTTTTTAATGTATATAATTATTTAAAAAAAAAACCCAAAGGATGCATCCCATCCCACTAGCTACGCACTGAAACGACAGTGTGTTAGAACAATGCAATCCGAACTTTATAAGATGTGCTTACAATACTGGTGCAAAGAATTGGGTGCGATTAATGAACAGAGTCCAACAATTGCAACAACAAACCTCTTGCCTCCAATATCTCGGTTTTACTGCCGACGTAACAGCCAGACGTACGGAATTTACCTCGCTTCAGCTGTCGCATGAACCACATGGCGAACGGTGTGGTGCTGATAGTATACAGAATTGGATTGAGGGCGCTGTTGATTGGGAGTACAAACACGACTATCCAACCATAGAGAGTTTCTGTAATCAGGTGTGAGAAAAAAACAAAAAAAAAACAATGGAAGAACAAAAGTAATAGCATTATCAACTACACAGAATCGCTGAGACTCACATTTCTTTGTGGCTCTAACTGAATGCTGAATGTTGTGGCATGTCATGAAGATGATTTGGTATTATTATTGTCTTTGCGTGGTACAAGTAATCAGCTATGATCACTTTCGGAAATATACACATAGTTCATCATTATTCATGGCTGATTTTGCACATGAAAGGTAAGCAAATCATTGTCACAGGGAAAAAAGATAATTCATACCCAGAGTCTATGTTCCCAATAATATCTAACAGTTTTCTGTTGATTTATGTAATCATTTCATTTGACATTTGTGTATAATAATGGCTAATTCAACTTCGGTTTTGCGGTTTTTTCTTTTTGAACATGTTTGAGTTCATATGATAATCCAGGCTTTATTTCATTTTGTTTTTATTTGTATTATGATATAATTGTGATTGATAAATGCACAGGTGGTGTTTTGGCCTCCTAGGTAAGCACTATTTGGGCACCCGTCCCGCTTCATCATGAATATTCATCAGGCAGTAAGATACTGTACTAGTAAATGGCAGAACGCTGGATACGTGCAAAACGTATGGCCGGGAAATGTAAAAATCTCGAAAAATTGCATCAACGGGGAATGTTAAAACGTCTCGCCGGGAGATGGAAAAATGTTCAGTTTTGCCGAGAAATGTAAAAACGCTGCCGGGAAATGAAAAAAAATATGTATTTTAACGGTATTACGGATACATGTAGATGATGAATATTCATGATGAAGCGGGACGGGTGCCCAGATAGTGCTTACCCTCTGTAACCTATCCAAATGAAGTAGTGCCTGATCAAGCATTGGGCACACCGTGGTTTGTGATGTTTGCTATTTAGAATAAAAAACCGACGTCTGTTACATGAAATATTATATACATTGAATTTTCAGTTCTGTTTATAGCCTAAAGTGAGATTATGATAAACCATATATAATTATGTTTCAAGTGACTAATACTATATGAAGGCTTATTTGCATTTGTATATTTATTTGGATTTCAAATGTATAATTCTTTTGTGTAATAATGTATTATTTGACATTGTTTGTAACTGTTTTACATTGATATAACTGATCATGGGTGCATGCACTTGTCGGGGAGGAAGGCCTCGAGCCTCGGTGATTAAGTTTGCCTTTTCCTCCCCTGGCAACCAGCGGTATGAACTTAAAATCACCACATTCTTTAGAATCATGTGGGCCTAATATGATTTTCTCGTTTGTATTTCATTTTGAAATATTAACTAAATGACTGAATAGATAAATGATGATAATAATAATACTAATAATGAAAATAATAATAATAAGAAGAAGAAGAAGAAGAAGAAACATATAAACACACAAACACGCACATCTATATACACACAAATGCACCTGAAAGCTTTAAGTCCAAAGAAGACTGCGCTGCTTCGAATTTAGGGCGGGTTCACTTGAAAAATAACATCGTAAGGTTATAGACCTTAGCTGGGATGGTGTAATGCAACAGTGAATTAACTAGATTAGCTGCTGACGACTTGCGGGTCGGAAGAAGGAAAGCTTTCTAAGAATTAATTCGCCTTATTCAAAATCTCGATGGCAAAGTCTTAAATACTGATAGGCAAATTTCATTTCATTTCTATGGATTAATGGTTTTACATTGCAACTGGAGACGAGTGAAATGTGTGTTTTCTGCGGTGAGCCGCATTAATTAATCACAATTAGACGAGGCCAAATAGCAGCGTACTCGGTCAATGTACGAAGTAGCCCACTAGTTTCTGTGTGTTTGCTAAGCCTTGCATGTGTAATGGATGCATCAACATGCAATCAATCACCCTGAAGAAATGCAAAAAACAAAACAAAACGGAACAACAAACAAACAAATGCAACAAAGCAAACATCGAGAGACCCATTATAGTCTTAACTCTCCTATTCATAATTCATAATTCATAATTGTATAAATGTATATTTATATAATTATTAACATAATTATATTTGTATATATTTAGATATTATATTCATATGTATTTATGTATTCATGTATGTGTTTATGCGTTTGTGTGTGTGTGTGTGTGTGTGTGTGTGTGTGTGTGTGTGTGGCACTGCGGCAAACCGCAGAGAAATCAATTTTAGACATCGTTTCACTCGTTAGATTTGAGAGTTTACAAAAAGTCATTCTTATGCGTTCTCCTTCCACATCATTACTGTTATCATTATCTTTATTTTTCATGCTTAGATAGAAAAACCTAGCCAGATAACTTGAAACTCAAACTGCGGTATAAAGATTGCAGCATAGGATGCAAAAAGAGCGTAGGGGTAGGTCCCTTTTACTGCTGCATTACCATAGCTATTATGGCTTAGGGATTAACTCCTTTAATGATGCCGATTCCCAGGGAGCAGATTTGTATGAATATCAGTTTGCATAAGAACGTCCATTGTCACAGTCATAAAACATAACTGACGATCAAAGCGAGACATTGTCATAACACATGTTTCATGATCAAAGAACGATTTCCGATCCCCCCCCCCCAAAAAAAAAAAAATACAATAAAATAAAATTAACATAGGGAAGTCTCATTCCTCTTCCTGATCAATCAAAGGCTCATATTCAAATCATAAACGAGCAGTGGAGTCAACTCGTACATTTTTAGAGTCGAGGAGATATCGCCATTGCAGATAACATACAGATTGCATTTATGTAGTTGCTATGACTCCACGGATAACCTGGACTTTTCACAGCAGCTGTCTGTGAAGGATTCACTCACAAATTATTAAAAACATTTGGAGAAAAGCATGCTACTATTCGTTGCGTTCACATGGGAGACTCTGTCGCATTCAGCTGGCATTGCTTTGAATAAATCTATGTTCAGTGACGTACGTCACCAGCCTTACCGCCTACTCTTGAAAGGTCGCGTGAACGTAACATGGCAAGGCACAGACATTTCAGTACTATACAGTGCGTATCAAAAAAAAAAGTTTCAAAAAATGAGGGTTACTTTTTCATAACTTTTAGCTATGGAGAGCGCAATGTTGGTTGTGAGGAAAGGAGAATTCTTCCTCTTTCCATTGATACCTAATAATTTTGACAAATGTCATGCATGACTTAGCAAATGGACTTTAAAGACAACAATGTCATATTGCACTTTTTCCAAGTTTGCGCGTTATTGTGAAGGAACAATGAATGTCTCAGTGCATGCATAAGATCTGTCAATGAAAGTGGCCAAATAGGCCAAATAGGCCATCCTGTACGAATGCAGGTTTGTGTTTAGGGTTTATCCTAACATAATTATTATGGTTCATAACCTTTAACATGGTCACCTGTCCTATAACTTCGTCACTCCCACAGAGGTGACCCCACACAGTCCTTTTTTGTCTTCATATCAAACACCTATAGCTCGCATGCAACAAACCATATCTTGAATATGAATATAAAAACATGGATAATGGTTTAGCCTTTATGGGAAGGACCAAGTAATCAACAACGTGACCATGTGGAAGATTATTAACCATAAAAGGTTAGAAGAAATCCTAAACACAAACCTGCAGTCGTGCAAGCTGGTCTGATGATTTGACCACTTTCACTAACAGATCTCATCCATGCAGTGAGACATGCATTGTTCCTTCAGAATTACACGCAAACTTGGAAGAAGTGCAATTTGTCATTATTGTCTTTAAAGTTCATGTGCTCACTCATGCATGACATTTGCCATCATAATTAGGTATCAATGGAAAGAAGAAGCGCTCTCCTTTCCTAACAACCAACATTGCACTCTCCATAGATGACAATTATAAGATAGTAGCCCACCAAAGTTGGAATACTTTTTTTTTTGATACGCACTGTATATCGTAAGGTGAGAATACGTATTCCCTTTTGCCCCCAAACTATGTGCATTGCCAATGCAGAGGTTAGCATGGCGAGTATTGACGGGTTACAATAACTAAAAATAACAAGCACCACCGTAGGACTCTATATGCATGAACGGGAAATCAGATGCTATCAACAATAATGGTTGCGGTATTGTGGCGCGGCAAATTAAACTTCATCTATAGAACTGATTAAAATTGAGTATGGGCAAACTATTCTCTGTATTGGGAAGTCGCTTTCCTCCTTTACCTACTCTAATCAATTTTCAGGATGCGCCTTTTTTTTATTATTCAAACAACGTTGCACACAACGTCATTGAGTGCGTTTTGCTCTCTTTTAAAGTTCCATTATTCACGAAATCACGCCTACAGAGACAAACAGCTGATATTTGATGTGAATGTTGACTTCAGCCACAAGATCGCATAATTTTTGTCCCAGGTAAGTAAGTATACCTGTCTGAGAAAAAAAAAAGTCATAGCCGGTTACTTTCTTGATTCATGATCGTAAACACCCCAGATTTGATATCATTTCAGGTTTACTTCTGAAATTATATCTCCATTATTTTTTCGCCACGTTCAATAGTCTCGATAAAATCCCAACATTTTCGCCGGCGGTATATTTACTGGGATACTCACTCCACCTTTGAAACGTGGAAGCGACTTGACAAGCGCATTCATTAGTTGACATTGCCGTAGTATATACTTTTCTAATTTTCACTCTTAACATGATTTGATTCTCTTGGGTAAACCATAAAGAGATCAAAGCATGACAGTCGATGAAAAGAAGCAAACATTAGCGCAGGCCTATGTCACTAATTATTTGTAACACCGTCAGAATTGAGACAGTCTGCTTCACTCATCCCATCTAAGATGAATCTGAAGAGTAACTTTAGTACATTATATCAACAACATCTGCGCGCTTTGAGATTTTGGTGCAGTCCACAAATTGTTTGCCCTCCTCTATAGCAAAAGTAAACAAGTAACGAATCATCTAAATCTGAATCATATATGATTTCATAAAGAAATAAAACTGTTCTCCCTAGTTTGCTGTTGCCAGAAATTAAAGAAATACCCAGTCTCATTATAACGACAATAAGGATAGCAATACCGACAGCGGTAATAATGGCGATCGTCATTCCTTACTGTTACTATATCTACCACAACCATCGTCGTAATTATCAAAAGCAAAATAGCCTGACGGAAACTCCCTTTGCAGCACTTACCGGAAATGATGTAATTACAAAGAGACATGACCTTCAACACCGCGATGGGTAGCCAACACAGCGAGTCCGTGAGGATGATGAATAGGAACCGCTTGGCATAGGTCATATCGCCTTTAATACCGCACTGCGCCGCGGCACGACGCGTTCGTCTTATACTGAGAAACATTCCTGGCAACAAAAAAAAAAAATGAAAATAGATAGATAAAAAAACATACAAACAAACAATAAAGAAGTCAGAAGTAATAGAATTCAACGAGTTGATAAGTAATTTTCCGGCGCGAACCTTTAATAGTATCCCACATTTCGTCTATTTCATTTTTTTTTTCAATTCAATTCAATTTATTTTCATATTTCTCAATGAAGAAATATACATCATATAACATATAGAACACAGCGGTCAATCTTTGTAAGTGTGGCTCTTCTTCTGATTAAGTCTGCCTCCTTCAATAGGCTGAACATTCTATGTATAAATGCTAAAGAAATATGATGGAACCTACTTAAAAAGCAAGCTTGTTAAGCGTATGTTCCAATTCTTAACAGAGTGTTAATAAAAAAAAAACAGATGAGGAGCACGGATGCACGGACGGATTTCTATTTCACTTGGTACGGCAAATAGCACTATATTATGAGTCCATCGCAGTGGTCCTATTTTCTCAATGATGCGTTGTTATTTGTTGCTTGTTTTTTTCGGGTACAGAAATGCATAATGGTTCTGAAACATCAATACAATGGAACAGGATATTGCACTAATTGCGTCGTTTTAGCTTGCTGCTAGTAATTGCAGGTCAATTTTTGTCATCGACTCTGATCTATGAAGAGAGTGAACGCCTCATTGTTGTCTATCAAATGACAAGACTCGCATTTCAAATAAAAGCATTCACTCATCCAATGACATCATAATGGGCACTATCTGAATACGCTCAATTACAGACAGAGTTACAAGCTCTAGATAAAGAAAAAACAAACAAACACACACACAAACCAAATAAACAACTTGAAACTGGTCAATTGGTCAAATTCAGGGAGAATGGATATTTTGATTGCAGTGTCTATTAACCGTCATGAGGAGTATGAATTTCATGGGCTGCCGTCCTTGACGCATCATGACACGCCGTCATAATTTCGTCTCACGTTTGTTTAGCACTCTGTCTCTCTCTCTCTTCCCAAGGAAAGATCTTTTTTTTTTCCTTCTTTTTTTTCCGCATCAATGATGATGTACATACCATTCACAGCTTTAAAAAAAGACATCAGCATTGATAAACACGCACATATTTTGAATTGAATGATGGGAATGAGAAAATGGGAAACTTGTGCCAGTTAGGTCAAGTTTGTTACTGCTTTTTTTTTTTTTTTTGCATCCTTTCATCATGATTTCGACGAAAAGTTGGGTTGTTGTCTGTCGTCGAACACATTGTGAAATTCAAATGTTCAGTACCGTAAATTATCGCTATTTGTAAATGCAACCGTGCGTTTCTATTCGCTTCGCTCCACCTATATGTTATGAGTATCATCTCCCCATGGGCAGCGACAGGCCAGCCTATAACCGAGTATCTCTACACACTCGGCTGCCCATGGTTCAGTTGGGAGGTAGAGCCTATCGCCATTTCAAATGACACCATTTCGATTTGACCTAGGTCACGCTTTGCAGTTTTTCTCCCCACACCTGAGATTTATAGTCCAAGGTGTTTATTTTTTTCTTTCATTCATTTGTGATGCTCCACAGGCCTCCCAATAACACTTAATAAGAAATGAATTGCAGGCGAACTGAATATGAATGTAAGATATCTGATGGTCAGTTCTTAATTGCATCAATATTCCCATAGATCACGGTCTTTTGCTTCTGAAAGACCAGAGTTTTAAAGAGTTTAAAAGAGGCAGCCAGCCCTGCAAAGCACTAGATGAAATCCCTCAAGATGCATTAGCCATAAATCATGAGCCCACGATACAAATATCTTGAATGAAATTTGTTCACCTTTCGAATATCATGTCTAATAATACTATTATCATTCATTTCTTTGTCTATTCATATATAATAATATCAACAACACCAAGTCGGCTCTAGACAATCACAGTCTCTTTATATTTGAAAGCAGCAATTTGACTTCTTTCATTACACACAAGATTGCGGCATCTTCTCCATGAAACCATCGAAAGTGAATGTTAGTTGAGTGTTGTGCTTATGTATAACAATATCATTTTCTTGAACTCTTATTCGTGCATATCCATCGACAATTTGGTATAATATGTCTGCGAAATTGGGAAACATGAAACGTTCTTACGCAAATGCTGTTCCCTTTTGCTGCGGACGCTGCTATCGTGTAATGGTGGTGCAGCAAGATGATCATAATGTACAGAATCGCTTAACGGAAAATAACCATTGGATTCCTATTATACGGAGAAATTCACTGCGCTGAGCAAAAATTTATAGATGAAAGGGATTTCTTTTGTCAAAGGATGTTTATTGCTGTGATACCTGCTCGCTGTGTTAAGCGTCTTTAATAATCATTTCTGCGACGTTTTGCTTTCCATACTTTTTCCTTGAACATAGTATCATCACACCGGCTGGCCACTTCTGCATCTGCCTTGATGGTGGACTGTGAAAGGTAATGCAAGAAAGTGCCTTGTCCGTTTAAGTTTAGACCTGAAGTTTAGAAGTTCAGATCTGCTGCTACTCATTATCATGGGAAACGGTATTGTGGCGACAGTGCATCCTCTAGCAAAGCAACCTCTGGTCCCATGACAAGCCACGCGTATCATTATTATTATTATTATTATTATCGTTATCATTATCATTATCATTATTATTGTCATTATTAGGATTATTATCATCATTATTGTTATCATTATTGAGTAATGGACAGTCTGATCAACAAACGAAGAAGATCTTTCAGAAGTTTGGCAAGAACGGAGCTGATGAAAGACGATAAGGAAACGGCACCTCTTGTTTCCAGATCATGTAGTGAAGAGAGATAGCCTTGGAAATCAAATATTTATGAGATATGATATTGCGGGGAAAAGGAGACACAGGTAGACAGCAACAGACATTCCTCCGACTAACTCGCGTCACAAATCATCAGCTCCCTGCACACATCGTGGGGTAAGGAAGTTGGTAAACCACTATTGCCCACGTTTTCTAAGGACATGCAAGAGAGAAAGAGAGGGAGAAAGGTAGGGAAGGGGAGTGCCGTGATAACTCACCTATGTACGAAACCACGATTACGCCAAACGCTGTAGTGTTAATGCCAAGGAATACGAATGCGGAGTACTCCCACCCCTGGAGGCCTGGGTCGTGCAGGTGCAGCGGGAAGCACACCCCGTTGCTGCCGTAGAAGTTTCCGAAGTAGCCGACGGCGACGATGGGGACCCAAGCCAGCATGGTGCCGATCGACCAGATGAAGGCGAGCACGGCTATGGCTCGCTTGGCCTTGATGCGCTGGAAGCTGTACGGGTAGACGATGATGAAGTAGCGCTCCAGCGAAATGAACATGAGTGTGAGGACGGAGACCTCGCTGGAAACCATGGCGAGGAAACCGGAGATCTTACAGGCGTGACTGTTGGTCCACTGCAGCGCGTGCTTGTTGTACTCGTCCCGAAAGCGGACGTCTTGCGTGCCGATGATGAGTAGGTAGACGCCCATCAGAAAATCAGCGGCTGTTAGGTAAAGTGAATACTGCCATCTGATATGCTTCAAACATGAGAGACGTTGATTTAACACTTGAAACTTACGAAAACGTTCATTATTTCGTATCGTATACTGAAGAATGAACTGCATATTTCGACTTTCGATGTAAAACACCTGGCAACAGATGAGTCAGATCCGTATCATGGTGGTATAAAGTAATCACGTCGACATTGATTTCCATCACCCGCAGCGATGATGTCCCTTCTGCACCAGCCATGGTTGCAGGGGTTCTATCACAGACAAATCATCACAACCTCTTTACTTTGTGTCTAACAAAACGTTTTCCCATCACTTGAGATCAATTTGATTATCCATTTGTCGAGGTGAGTCGATCATCCGCTCATATTGACGATTAATATCGACGCTTCGCAGATTTTCCCGCTAACTGTTGTTTTCGATCTTGGTCCCCGATGTAAACTATGACTAGGGCAAACCTCTCTTCCCCCCCCCCCCAAAAAAAAAAAAGAACAACAACAACCAACCAACCAAACAAACAAACGAACAAAAAAACACAGTTTAGGTATATGGGAAATTAGCTGATTAGATATAAGATAATGAATGAATACATTAATGAAACAATAGTATAATTAATTAAAAGATCAAATGAATGAAGAAGTGGAACAAAAAGTAGGTTAAAAATGAATAAGTACATAATTCTAACAAGTACAGAGGAGGATCGTATCGCTTACCACATAGATTAGTGACCACCACAGTGTGGACTTTGTTTTCTGCCTTCATGAAAGCCCTGCTGACCAGGACCCCCAGGTTTCCCAGGCTGGTGATGATGCCGATGGTCCAGACAAACACGCGCAGGACGACGTTTTTCAGGAGGTTCTCGAAGGACGAGATCCCGTCCGATCGAGGCTCGCACGTCCGCACATGGGGAACGTAGCGACAGTACTCGAACTTTGCAAACCCTCTGCCACATCACGTCAGCGTAAAGAAAAAAGATATACAGCGCGATCCCAATCTTCGTATAATAAGAACTTACACACACATTCGTGATCACACGCAAAAGTTAATTCACATACATAAACACGCTACCACATGTTGACATACACTTAAACTTACACAATCACGAACAACTGACGGACACATCGTCGTACTTTGTAATTCACTTTTGTGTTTACCAATCTACACATATTAAAAAAAGAAAAGCTCTCTAACCACTCGTACTTGCTCTCCAAGCACAATTATTTCTTTTTTGTCTTTTCACTTACTTTTCTCTCGGTATTTGTTTTTTTTTTTTTTGTTCATGCAAAGCCAATGATTTTATTAATCATAATACCGCCATCAAATCAAGCAACTGCTTATGAAAGCGTTCTCTTGTATTCTTTAATCATTATCTTCAAGAGAATAGTCACACGATTACATAAAATTGTTATCAATATTGCTTACTAGACATAATTATGGTTATTTAGGTTTGTCATTTTGTTGAATTATATCGTATTACTACTGTTCCTTGCATTCAGTTATGCAGCCAATGCATAAGTACCTGCCATGTACAAGTATCTTTTATTTGCGTATAAAAAAGCAGAAATAAAATACAGAAACGATCTTACACTTGCTTCAGTGTCTCGAGGTTTTCAAACATTTCAGCGCTAATGTTTGCGTTCACGATTCCAGTCAGATTCCTGAGGAACAAAAGTAGACATAAGCGTACGAGATCATGATGGAATATCAGAATGAAATGAATGGTCAACGAGGAACAAAAGCAGCAACGACGACGATGACGACGGTGACGTCGCCGACGATTACGACGACAGAAATCTAAAAACAAGTCAGTCGCAAGTAACTGGACATTTTAGAATCCTAATAACTATTACAGTTGATTTTTTTTACTGTGAAAACAAACGAGATTAATGGAGATTGAAGAACAACGCCAAATCACATCAAAGTGATTTGTCGAAAGAATGATTAATGCTCATAACATAGGGATTGTATCAATTACGTTCATTCAAATATCTCCAATTGCGCCAGAATACTGAGCACTGCAAGCTACATAACAGTACTCATGATTGTCAAAAATGAATAATGTCACTTAATGTGCAAAGTACAGTAGTTGTAAGCTATAATTTCTTCATCCAAAGTGTAAAAGCTAAACGTGATAATTATAATTCAATATAATAATGCCATGTATTAAGGACCGTGACATCTGTAAAGGTTAAACTCGTGCAACATGAGCACTAGTGTCACGTGTCACATCTCTGGCACATTCTTCCGAATGAGTTCCACGTGGAACCCAATGTGTTTACTCCTACAATAATCGCAGTCCTCTTTTGATATTATTTTTACCAGTCAATCTCTAATTACGTCACTATATACTTGTTTGTAAGCCTCCTCTCTTTCTCAACAATCGCGCCTTGAGACAGTTTTGAATTCAAAGTCATTTTCAGTACACCGTCTCTTCATTATAGCAGAATGATTTGAGTTGACGGTAGACACCCACCATTTTTGTTTGCGATACATTTTGACGATTTACTCTAAATCCGAAAACAGATTAGCAATTACCTGAATTCACCTCAAATTAGGAAATGGCGTTTCGAAATGTTAATGAAGCACTCACAAGTCAATAAGATTAGAGAGGTTGTCAAATATTCCCATCGGTAGAGTTGTGACGGGGTTATTTCCAAGTCTCCTGCAGTAACAAAGAAGAAACACATAGATGTATTGAAGGACATGATCCAAAATATGTAAACACCATTAAAAAAATAAACTGAATGTGAGCTTTTCTGCTCTTGTCATTTCGACAGTCACTTTTCTCATGTGCACCTCTCGCTTTAAAAAAGAAAAGGAAGAAGAAAATGAATAACTGCCAGTAGCAAAGACAGTTACCTCCGTTGATATTTGCAGACATAAATTAATTATTTTCCTATGATACTGACAAAGAGCTACAGCTGCGCATGAGGTATTATCAATTTTATAGCGTCTGGTAACCATTGGCAACTATGATCCCGAAAGCGCCTGCATTACCCTTATACTCGAGGATGGGGTCGCATAATGTTTCCCGCGGTTGGATGCAGAGCATCAAGAGATGTGGATAAGATCAAAACAAATTACTTCGTGATTTCGGATCGTTATATGTGTATAATAACACCCGCTATCACATAATCCAAAGAGTCTGAAAAGGAAATGATATCGTTTTATAATATTTGTGCTTTATTTCTAATTTCAATCTTTACTTTGTATTCAAGGCACGAATCGATTGGAGTTTGTGCCTTGATTTACATAAAGAAAGAATATAATTTGTATACTCACAAAATCTGCAGATGTTCGAGATGGTCAAAGACCCCATCTGGTAGCTCTGAAATCTGGTTATTGGACATATCTCTGTGAGGGGGAAACGAGTAAGCGAAAATGAATAATAGAGATTTTGTGTAATTGTCATTGAATATATCGCTACGCGAGTAGAGCTGATTCTATAAACTGAACAATATCGATAGAGAGTGCAAGGCCCGGAGCGGATATTGTCGTTCAATGGCCCTGTCAAAACGTGATTGCAGAATGCTCCGGGGCGTTTAGATTTCAATTTTGAACAGTTTACCGTCGTCACAGGAATCAGATGTAATTGTTTTCCAAGAACTCGCTTCTGTTTTATTTACAATGTTCTCAAGAGAGCATCATTATTGAACACCCATACACAGTCGCCACAGAAAGTATATAGCGTCGCAAGTGGCGATGTTGCCAAGTTGCCAAATACAACTCTGCCTTTTAATATCAACGTATCAATGTGTTGATATGTAATAAAAAAAACCCCCACACATTTCAACAAGTCTATGATTTTCAATCACAGCGTAGCTCATTTAAACAATGTAAAAAGGGTCTGGTACGGTGTGAACGGCTCTATGAAATTGACCATGATAATATCATTACCACAGTGATATATATATATATATATATATATATATATATATATATATAAGCATACATACTTATGATACAGGCCGGCAGTGCATGACAAAAGTTATAGTGCACGCAAAATATAACGATTGCCAACGATAACCCACTATCGATTTGATATCGGTTTTTGCTCCCTCATTTTAATCATCGAGTACTGAATCCCGCACCTTATCGACGCGATTGCGCCACAACCGCGATATGCCTGCTCGATATTATCGTTATTCTCAATTCTCGCTGGCCATGCCGGCAACTAATCTGTGTGGGACTAGACTTTCAGCGGTAGATTTAAACATGGAAGCTGAAATGAACAGGTTCGCTACTTTTACAGAGACTGATCTATGTAAACAGTATGTTAGATAATAAGGACACAAAGGAAGCCATCAAATACGCCCTACGAATTTTGGACTCCTACTGTTCTGAAAAAGGAATCAATCCGACGGATATTGAGCAAGTCAACCAAAGATTTGTGCCGCTTTCTCCGTACATTCTACGCGGGAGTGCGCCGTGGAAATGGGCAGCGTGTGTACGGTATACGATAAGCGCTCTTTGATCACGCTGCGCTATGACCTTTTACTACGACATTTACAACACACTCTCGGAATCTACATGTGCAGCAATGGTGACTTCAATGATGCCTGGCACGAGCCTTGTGTTTAAATCCAGTAGATTCCTAATCCTACAAAACATCATCTAGTCCTGGTCCTGGACCCACAGTGCAGTAAGTAGGGCGTCTAACGTGTTACTGTTAGATCCATGGTAGACCTACACTGTATTGTAGGGTCAAGTGTTAACTGTACGTTAGCTCTGTCGCTCGTAAGTGACGTAGAAATTTCTAGATCTAGTAGAAAACGTTAGGCCAGGGCCCCTTGACCTAACCTATCGTAGGGCCTAGAAAACGTTAGATAACCACGTAGACCCTAGACTCTATAGTTGAATTTGGATCTTCAGGATTTTGTCTACACAGGTTCAAAGAAACTGGTATTATTGCTTGTCTAGACACGTGTAGAGTCTTAAATGATCTAGGCTTTCGTATTTTTTCAATTTATCTTGCCTGGGACTAACGTTACTGGGTATGTATGCTATTTTATATAACACATAGTGCATGACGTCTTATTGCACTATAACAAGTACCAAGCACCTCCAAATTCTGAATTTGCCCTCAGGCAATTATAATCAATTCGGCCTGCGGCCTCATTGAATATAACTGGCCTTCGGGGCAAATTCAGAATTTGTCGGTGCTTATATTGTTATAGTGCATTCAGCCTCATGCACTATATATATATAATATTATATATATATATATATATATATATATATATATATAATATATATATATATATATATCAAACAGCAATGGCACCGCTTGCAAAGACAAATCATGAAACACTGGGGCTGGTCGTCTTTTTAGACATTACACTTTTACACTTATACATCACTCTCTTTGGAGGCAAATAGAAGCTCTCGAAATAATGCCAACCTTTAATTTTTCAAAATACTTTGATATAACATCAGTGTGCATTCGTATCCAACTCGTCGTTCTTTTCATCATTCATTTGAACAACCACAGACTACTCCTAGCGAAAAAACAACAACAACATATGACACAATGATCCTGATGCATGGACTCTATTACTCGAATATAATAACGGCTGTCTCTTCTTCTTCTTCTTCTTCTTCGTTTTATTTTAAGGGCTTAATAAAGAAGCCCACACTGCAGAAACACAACCATGAATGATTAATTTGACCTGATGACGATATCATGTTTTCTCTTCTTTTCTTTTTAAAGCAAACAGAACAGGTCAAACAGTTGCAATATTACTCCGCGTGCAAAGTGAAAATTCCCGAAAATCTGCCCCCACTGCATCAACACACTTTGCGCGCACACAAACGTATGCAATTTTCTTTGAAATCCTACAAAGGCAAAGGATTATATTTTATCATGATGATATCTATTTAAACAAACAAAACAAAACAGTAATACTTTGTATGATACTAGGAACCATCGTTAGGTGTCAGTGGCAGTACATATGGAGGGTCTTTAACTGGTAAATGGTGATACTTACAATTCTTTCAGTAGCACTTGAGTGCGGAAAGCGTCTCGGTCAACTGTTTTTATGACGTTGTTGTTAAGAATTCTGTGTTGAGTATAACAACATAAAAGAAGAATAATGGCATAAGAAGCGTTACTACACCTGTGGTGTAGGGTTTTTCATCGAGTTAGACAATATAACAGTGTATAACGTGATACACCGCAAGGGAGCTCATGTATTAAAAGATCAATATTATGTTCAAATAAGAATAAAGATAATGACGATTTCTAATACAAAAGTAGTTAGCAAATTAAATCTTAACTCTACAATTCACCACTAATGGCCTTCTGTAGACTCGAATAATCGCTAAAGGAGTGTGGGTGTGTGTGTGCCTATTTGTTTATGTGTTCGTATGTGTGTTTGGATGATTTATGTGTATATCCAGTGGTTTTTCTTTTGCTGATTCTTGTCTATAGTGATTTTGCCCATCAAGCCTTGTGAGAACAAGGTCACTCGAGTTCTGAGGGCAAGGAGGTACTACAGTCGCCTCGTACTGGGTATCTCCCAGGTAAAGGCAATAAAGACTATAATGTGACGACGAAATAACTGCAGTCTACAGATATGCCGAGTCATGTAGAGTCAGATAGAAGCCCGCTTTGCATTGTAGACTGTCGATAGGATGAATGTCTTCATTTTATCTTACTGGCTCCAGAGAATAAACAGCCAGTGATTGTTTTCGTTTTCGTTTTTTCTTCCACGGATGCCTCATAAGGGGAGAATTTTGCAATTTCAACGGCAAATACCCGAAATCCTCCTCGGAGAGAGACGTGTACGACTGAAATGAATAACAATCTATCAAAGCCTGCGTCATCAGTACATTGGTATTGACTTCTTGGCTTAGTTAGACTTTCCGGCTTAAGACGGTGATTTGTCACTTGCGTAAGACTAGAAATTACAAACTCCACAGACAAGTGTATCATTGGAGGTACAGGGCAATGGAAGACACCCATTCAGTATCTTACAAGAAAAAAAAATATTCACAGAAGCTTACAGATAGACAATTTTGTTACACTCTGCATATTTCCTTTCCTTTATGTAGTAAAATATTCATAAATTATGAAAATAACTGAATATTGGACATCAGACAAGACAGTACTCTCTAAAAAAGATCGAGTGAAAATATTCACTCTTGAAGGAGTGAATAACAGAAAAGAGTGAATTTAGAGTGAAATTGGAGTGAATTTTGCGTGAAAATTTTCATTTTCACTCGTTTTCGAGTGACCTCAGGGATCACTCCAAAATCTTCGATTGATCCCTGAGGTCACTCCAGAATGAGTGAAAATGAACATTTCCACTCAAAATTCACTCCAATTTCACTCTAAATTCACTCTTTTTTTTGTATTCACTCTTTCAAGAGTGAATATTTTCACTCGATCTTTTTTAGAGAGTAAAGGTAGAAGCTGGCGAAACCAGCACAAGTCGCACAGACCTTCCTTGCTGGAAAGAAGACAGTGTCCCACAGTGTGAAACACAACGTGAAACACAGTGGGAACACATTGTAAACACAGTGTGAACACATTGTAAACACAGTGTGAAATGAGTTGAGTTTGAGTTTTGAGTTATTTATAACAACAACATGTGTACAAGAAAGTTTGAATACATGTTTATACATCAACATTGTTACATAGCACACATAAAATTTGCTGTATAAACGATCTAAAACATATCGAATATATAATGGATAAATAACTATGTAATATGAAATTACACTTGTATTTACTACAAAAAAAAGAGAGCTACAATATGGCAATAATGTACACAATGAGGTTGCTAAAAGAACCAAGAGGTAGTACAGGTGCTAGTAGGTGTTGGTCCTTTGACATGTGTTACATAATGAACAAATAAAAATACGTATAAAAATACTGTTATAACGTTATTGATTTGTAGTACCATTGTCTATACATATTTAATGTGTTTTGCTAAATTACTTCAGAATTTTTTCCTGGTATTAATTCTCCTTAAGTTTTTGGGCAAAGCATTCCACAATTTAACTCCTATATAAAAAAGTGAGAGTTGACCATAATAGTTTTACATTTTGGTAGATAAAGCAAGCCTTCTTTTTTGCCCCTCGTTGAATAAGAATGTTGAATATTCTGACAATATTCTACTAGATCATGAGGCATATTTTCCTTTGACAAATCAAATATAAATGTACAGATGTAAAGTTTATGTAATTCAAATACGTCCATTACTCCCAGTTTTTGGAACAGGGGATCAGAAGGTGTTCTGAGTGGACTGAAGGTGATAGCTCGCATGGCCATTTTCTGACTAAGACGAAGGCAGTTTAAATAAGATTTGCATGTACTCCCCCACACTTCAATTCCATATGTAATGTTGGACTGGATAAAAGATTTGTACAGGAGAATAAGTGCATGTTGGGGGACACAGTGTCGTAATTTAAAAAAAAATACCAGCCTTCCGTCTCACACATTTATTTATAGCTTGTATGTGACTTCTCCAAGGCAAATGACTATCAATGCATATTCCGACAAAAGATGCCTCATTCATTCTACTAATGACATTATCTGATAGTTTCATTGTTCCTTTCACAGTAAATTCCCATTTTTTACTTTTGGTAATCATATAATTTGTCTTTTTCAAATCAATTGTCACTTTATTAGAATTGCACCAGTCTTGAATTTTCCCTTAATGCAGATTGATGATCCCCATGTCAACTTCCCTCTGGCCAACATTAAATGTATGAAATATATTTGTATCGTCAGCAAATAATCTAAAATTAAAAAAGGAAGTTGAATTTGTTAAGTCGTTTATATATATGAAGAAGAGCGTTGGCCCAAGAACTGATCCTTGTGGTACACCACACTTTATTAAAGTATTATACTATATTATAAGTACTATATTATTAAGTATTATAGTATTTGTTACCAATTTATCCACTTCAGTGTTCTTTTTACTTCTATTACCGCCATTCAGTAATTCATTTACAGTTTTCCAGGTTTTGCTTGTAGCGAACTTTGAAGGAATTCATGCCGAAAAGTATAAAAGATATAGAAATATTCTTGGAACTGTTTTGAAAAATGCGAAAAGAATGTACTACAGTAATTTATTTCATGAGCAGTGTGAAATCTCTTCACAATCTTAAAGGCATAATTTACCATTTGCAGATGAAACAAAAACCCAGCATTCGTGCTTTAAAATAGTTCTAAAATGTGAGTTAGGGATAGAAACAACCACTGTCAAAGTTGTAATTGGTAAAATCGATGTTAAGTATTGTTAAATATACAAAATGTGAACAATAGTTATAATAAAAATGCTTCCAGACTAAACCGTCTACGGTTACGGTTTATTGAGAAAAAATACAGATATCTCTTCATATTTTAGGCTTTATTACGAAAAATTTATATGATAGGATGTTTTGTGGTACAACAGACATACACATATGCATTAAATGTCATATCTTGAAAATTATTTAATCACTGTTCCCAAAGGTAAACTGGACCTTTAAATTCGAGCGTTTTAACATTGTGAACACATTGTGAATCATCAATTCCCAGTGTGAAACAGAACATTACTATGTGAACTCTCTGTGTGAAAAAAAAAAACCAAAACACACCACAATCATCTTCACGCTGTTAAATTTGGAGCGTTTTCGCACAGTCGACTATGTAAACACTTTGTGAACACACTGTAAGACACTGTATTCTTCCCAGCAGGATTGTTGTACAATATACAAAGGAGGGCGGAGTTTTTCAAAGATACATACAACATTTTCAGTGAATTGAAAGTAAGTGCATTCCTTTATAAACATTTTCTGGACTTATTCTGTCTATTCATGAAATGATTATAGCATGTATAGAACAGGATAAACGTTTAGAGTTTAGATGGCATATTATGACACAACATGTTTGAATCAGAAACTTGAACCCCCTTTAAGAGTTGTAATCCATTTCCTCATGTTAAAAGCTACGACAATGAGGGGTACTCACAGCACGTTGATGGAAATGTTGCTGGCAAATGACTTGGCGTCGATGCTGGATATTTCATTTCCTTCTAGATCACTGCGGAAATTTGACAGATAATTAATAAATGCTTTATCAGTCATATCAATTAAAGTAATATATACCTTAACATAACATAACAGAAGTGCTTTATTGCGTTTCCTTTGACTTCATTTGACGTTTACAACCAGCTTAATAGCTGACTTCCAACACTTATAGCTGACGGAATAACTTCCTCGAGATGGCACAAATAAACATAATGGTAAGAGCCTCAACCCATCTCGCACCCATCTTTTAACACATCTCTTCCCCCCTCCCTCTCCCCCTCCCCCTCCCCCTCCCCCTTTCTCTCTTAATATACATATGAGTTACAGCTGCGCTATTATGGGATTGACAATACATGCGTACATGTATGTATGTGTATATTGAGGAGTTCTATTTCAAGTTTTTCGGGACAGACAAGTCAATAAAAGGCATCGGAACACTACTCGGAAAGGCTCAATACTAGGCGGCGGATTAATTCAGCAGCGAAGAGCGTAATTGGGTTGAGGGTAGGATTGCGGCTGTGCTTTCAGTTTCGAGAATGACATCAGTCCCTCCAAAGGCTCTAGATGCCATTACGTTATTATTCAACAACCAGTCAGCTGGAATCTCCCAAGCATTTTACGCTACAGGTAGAGCCATTTCACTGCGCAAATCATGAACGCTTTACCCCATGAAATACCGACAACCCAGGAGACAGCCTTTGAATGCCAAAGGCATCAGGAAGTAAGCCAACTAACTCAGAGCTGGGAAGGAGGTGGGAGGGAGCTGGGGTATCGAGGAAAGGGAAAACTGTCTTTTTTATATACAATGTTATAAAAGCAACTGAATGTTCGGCTAACTATAGGGCAAAGACAAGTTGAATGGTCTCCTTTGAGTTATAGCTGCGCTATTATGTTTTCAAATTGACAGTAGTTAGACATGTTAGAGTTGCAGCAATTTGGAGCTTTATCTGTGGTGCCAGTTAATACCTGTAATTGCAAACCAGGAAAAAAAAAAGAATAAAGCTATGAAAAAAATAAAGAAACCCAGCCAAACACCACATACAAGCACCGGCTCACACACACAAAATCAAAGGAAATGCCAGATACGTAGGAGACGCGGATAGGAGAATGAACAAAATTAGAAAATGGAAAAAAGAGGAACATATTTAAAACATGGAGTTCAATTGCAAAGTAATTTTAATCTGCTTCCCTTTAACGTTAAAGGAAATGTTTTCTTTTTTTTTTTGCTCGTGCCGTTATCTTAGTTTAATTATCGTATCCTTTTGATTTCATGTAGCCAAAAAAAAAAGGGGGAGAAAAATTGCTATAAAAGAAGAGGAAAGCACAAATTTCTACTGCTCTGCAGTTCACTGCCCTGATAGAGTTTGTTCATGCAACAGTGCGCATGGATACCACTCTACCCATAGAACTCGCCAGAAAAGTGCAGACACCTTAGGGATTTTTTTTTCTAATCCATATAGCAGTCCTCGCTGTTACTATATACGAAGCGTTAGCCGTAAGAGGATTGCTTTCTGCAGCTTTTAACAGGTACAGGGAAGATCTAGCCTACACGTAAAGGGTCAGACGATGGCAATCGTAGAAAAAACAAGACAAAATAGAACAAAGTAAAAAAAAGAAGAAATTTTGGCACCTCACCAACGGGTATGACTGTAATTGACGCTACAAGATTACAAGTACGATGAAACGAGCTTTACTCGAATCAATATTTCATAAAGATGTATGAAGAATGCCTAAAAACGTATTCTACCTGTTTTCTTTTCCGAGCTTATCTACTAGACTAAAGGAAATATTTTGATCATAATGGCAGCATTTAACAGTTTCAGAGAAAAAAAAAGATGCTTATTAAAGGGCAGGTCTAGCACAATCAAACCCAAGATGGCTGATTCATCACTGAGTCATAATGGACAGCTCTGTTCGAGGTACGCAGAAGAGTTATGGCCATGGAACGGCAACTGCGACGAAGCTGTCATAAAATATAATTCTAGGCATAGTAATGACTGGGAATACGGAAAATTGAATGGTGTGTCAAGTGGTGGATAGGGCTACGGGCATCGTTTGCAGATGACTTCACGGACAATCTAATTTTTCGTCTTTTTTTATACAAAGGCACGCAAACGTAACTGTGTCGAGCCCCCCCCCCCTTTTTTTTTTTTGCACCATACAAAGAAATACATAAGGTGTCACCACCATGGGCCCGCCCACTTGTTTTACCCCGTAAGTGGCACTAGAAAGAAATAAGAAATAGATAGATTGTCAGAAGTTGCGCTGAAGGCCCCCCCCCCCCTTTTTTTTTTTTTTTTTTTTTTTTTTTTTTTTTTTTTTTTTTGCTTGTTAGCTCATGAAACCCGGAAGTTTTGAAAACGCTCCGCCGGCCCTGTAACATTATGAGTAGCTACCATGCTGTATGATAATATCAATGTGGTATACCGTGTACACCAGTATAACGAAGTCCTCGGGACCGGCGGTGTTCTTTCGTAATATCGAAATTTCGTTAAAGCTGAACAGTATAGTGTTTGGAGATATGTCACTATGTAGGTTATAATTTTTGGACCTGTATTTCGATTTTGTTGCAACGAGAAATTTGTTATAACTTTGTTAGTTATAAGGGGAGTGCATTGTACATGAAAGATTTGCTCGTATATAATGGTTTATACTCACATCCAGGCTATGGACTTGATATCCTTCAGCGCCTTTCCCTCCTTCAAGTCTGAAATTTTGTTGTCTCTCAAATCTCTAGAAACATTGAAAATGAAAAAAAAAAACAAAGTTGAAAATTAATGATCGACGGATCGATCCATACATCGATTGTACTCGTCATTCATTTGCGGGTTTTGATGACGTGATATATGCGGGCATTGGACCATAATACACGTCGATGGCCAAGTGCCCGTCAGACGCCAGATGACCGTTCCGTATAAAAACAACAAGAACAAGATAAAATCCTACAGTTACAGAATGTCTGCAAATAGTCCCTTTTCCCACTAACGACATACATTTTCATACATACAGCCCTGTGCTGTATGTTAAATGGAACTGGCGGCGATCTATCAATATCTGACACAAAGAAGCACAGCAAAGCATAAATATATTACTTGAATTTCACGAAAACTTCAAAAGAAATACCCGGGTTAGGAAATAATACATGTCCTTCCAAGGGATCTAATTTCAAGTTAACTTCAAACCCATGAAACGAGGAATGGAAATTTACCCCTTAAGGGACACGCCAAGTGTGTGATGAAATGAAACATCGATAAAGACTTTCTACTTTTGGGTCTGCATGTTTTATTAACCTATTTGGTGTGAATTTCCACTGGGGTTGGCCCGACCGAAAGAACGAGTGAGCAGAATTTCACTTCAAATAATGGAAATCGTCGCCGTCTCTGAGTCTCAGAAGCATGTAACAATAACAGGTCCTCTTCTCGCTCACGTTTTACTCTGCTTTGATATAGATGCCCCGGAGAGATATCTGCCAGACGCAAAAATAGAAGTGCACATGGCATGTTGAAGTGGTTTGGCAATTTAAGTAATTATATTTTTTTCTAGAACTTTCCTCGATGATTACCTAAAGTTTTGAAGTTTCATAGACAAATTAGGGCTGAGGTTTTCAAAATACGTCTATTTGTAACTTGATATAACAGCCGGGGGTGTTCGAAAGACGCAACATTATATATTTGTAATCCCCTATGATACCTTGTATGAGGAAAAATGCCACGTTCGTTGTAGGTCAAGTGAAAGGCATTTGTATTTCTTTCGGTATCATATGCGACCAAATAAGAATGGTACAGAAGTTTCCACTCACAGCCAGTATAGTTGCTCCAATCCTGAAAACATTCCAGCCTCAAGAGATCGCAACGAATTACCCTGCAGGAATCTGCGATATGTAAGTCGAAAAACAAAAGGAATGTAAACATTACTGGGAGAAACTTCTCAAGTAGAACAATTAAACAATATTATAGTCTTAAATCATTTGGGGGGAAAAGGGCAATCTAATACACGTGTTTTGCCGTCTTTGATAATAATGATTCTACTGGCTATGGATATTCATAAATCTATTTTAGAATTGAAAATCCCCATTTTTAACACCAAACATATACCCTATAAATACAACTAAGTAGTAGGCACACTGTCCGTGAAGTTGTTAGCCATGTTTACCATCATATTAAGTAGGGTATGCTTAATATGATATACGCTTACCCTACCTATGATAGTAGGCTTGTATTATCGTCTATATTATAGATAGCTAGTTTGTAGTTATTCTCTAGAGGGGCATCTTCTTAAATTTATTGATTTTCTTTTGCCACGACACATTCTTACCTATACATTACAAGGGACCTATACATTACAAGATTTGCTTTTAAGTAGGTCCCCACATTTCATGTTTGTAAAATTGTCTTCTCTTGTATTTTTTGTAATTACGACGCTATGTTCAGTCTTATGTCAAATCGATTGTGTCATGTTATTCGTGATTTGAGATGTGGAACAATAAATCAAATCAAATCAAAATCAAAAGAATACATGGACGGGAAATAAGATGTTTATCAGAACAAAACATGTCATTAAAGATATAAGAATGCCATCACATGGAAACCTGAGAATTAAGGTTTTTTTTACGCCTGTGACACCAAATAAAGCGTACTCAACGCCAGGTTCAAATCTGAGTTAATGAGTAGAATATGACAAACAGAATACTGTGAAGGTCTCATCATAGCTGGGTATGATAAAAAGAAAATAAATGTGGAACTGTATGATTCTTCATGCTTTCACGAATCAGTGCTACAGGCCTAAACGTTGCATGATGTGATCACCTCACAAGCTCCTACTGAACTCTGAAAAAAATAACTGAATTTCCTTTTTTGACGTAGAATAAAGAAAATCCTTGCTATCTTGCTATGACTCACCAAAAATGGTGAGAGATAGAGACTGCATTATTGCGCGCAGATGAGAGCGCATCATTGCAATGTACTAATAAGTATTATAAAATGGGTTCAAGAATGTAGCCAATGGGAAGCGCTGAAATGAGTCATGTGTGCTTTGGTTATTCTAGTCCCATCGCACTGCGTGTTAAATCCTATTGCCGATCGTCTGTGCGCGCGGCGGCTCCTTTGAATTGCATGCATACAGTACGCGCTGTCAATCCTGTAAACAACTTCTAGTTCGGGCTGCCGGCCGGCCGCCCTTTCTTCCCTTGTGCATACCCTGTATACGCTATAATTTTCGCGTACATAAATTTTCGCGAATTGCCGCTGTCACACATTTTCGCGAGTGGTTAAATTCGCGATTGGGGGACCAGAGAAAATATGAAGTGGCAAAGAAAGTGTGAATTTCAGCTTTCTAGCAAATAAGAATGATACTAGTTATACACTGCATGAAAAAAACTTGCCAAACTCTGCGAACTAGTAAGTTAGAATTCAACATTTCTGAAGTGGTTAAGTCCATCGCACTAGATTTCTGACGAGTGGTCCCCTTGCGAGAATGGATTAATGGCTCTCTACAGTATTCGTAAGTAGACGTGGACGTGCTATATGTACGTAAACAAGCTAAGCCAGTATGGTCTGTTCGGTAAGCCGTGACATGGTATACTAGTACTGAAATGTTGGTATCATCAAGGCAAGGGATTCATTTTGGAAGGTGATATTTTCGCGTGTTGTTAATTTCGCGAATAGCTCCCGACTCGCGAAATTCGTGAAAATAAAACCCCCGCGAAATATATAGCGTATACAGTATTACATGTGTGGCGTACGTATACTCTTATACGTACACTTTGGACAGTACAGTAGACCAACCGTTGTGGGACCGGACGCGTACATGGAGTCACTTTGAAGGGCAAATCCAACGATTTAGCAGGTTAATTCTCACGCCGTTTTCAGAGTATGTTGTCTAGTAGGCCTATATGAGGAGTCTATATCAAGTCTTTAAGGTAAAGGGTGCATATTCTATGTAAAATAAGTAAGTTTTCATGCGGGAACTTAAGTGTCCGGAAACCCAACCCCCCCATCATACTTATACTGTATGTGCGGGATTTCCGAGTGCGACGTGCGTAAATGTTTGGGACGAACATCTTCGGACGTCTTGACCCACAAAGGTACGTGAAAAACGCTGAAAAATGCTGTTAGTTTTCGAATTTTCGACCCATTTTATAAAACAAATGATGCACAGGATTATTTCATGGCGTTAGTGGAGGCGTAGCTCACTCTCGGGTATTTACAATGTAGTGCATGTTTCACAATTGTAAATACCCTCGAGTGCACTATACGCCTCCACTAACGCACTATATCCTGTCCATCATTTGTATAAAGAAACCTGTACAGATTATAGTAATCATGATGCAGATCGTTGTCTTCATATCCCTAGCATTTGTACAAAATGACGCTGAGCACGAACAGGGAGGAGAATTTCACCAAGGAGGAAAGGTATCGTTAATCTGGTTGTGTCGCACAATCCCTATATCTTCTTGACCGATCTCGCAGCTTCAGAGCCTAAGTATCTGAGTGGAGGCAGTGGCTCTAATTCTTGTCGGAAATCTCTGCGACATTTTAATTCAAAGCATGTGCAAGAAGCATAGATGCCATAATGATTTACATCCTGCTGCATCTCAACAACGTACTTACGCAGGGTTGGGGCTTTCCTAATAATCTTCCTAAGATTCTTTCCCAAGTGCATTCTAGAATACAAACTTCTTCCTAAGTCAGAAATTTGCATATCTTCCTAAAATTCATCCTGCTGCATATTTTCCAAACTTTATTCCTATAAGTATAGGAAAAAGTTAGGAAGAAAGTTAGGAAGAAAGTTGGGAAGATTTTCAGAATACCACTTAGTAAAAATCCTGACTTAGGAAGAAAAATCCTCCTGGAACGGCTTTAGAATACCACCCTAGATGTTTGCCAGGAGAGTGATTGTCCCTAAAATGCATCAACTCACAGCCAATTTAAGCTGTTTAATCCAAGGAAGGCACCTCGCTCTATAGATGATATGTTATTCTCGGAGAGATATCTGTAGACAGCAAAAACCAAACAAAAATAGAAGAGAATTGGAGAATGTAGAGAGAATTCATGAGGGAATTTACATTGGACTGAAGAGTAATATTTTTTTTTTCGATGAAGACCTACATCTCTTACCACGCAAAATTTCAACAAAGCTAGAACCTAGCAGATTTATGAGAATGAATATTTCCAAACAGAAAACGAATAACAAACAAATAAAAAGAAGATAATAACCAATCTCTTAGGTACACAATATGCGAGTCATAATCTGTTTTCTTAGCATATTTGTCGCCATGTTAACGTTGTTGACTGACAACTTCTTTAAGAAAGAGTGTCTTGTTGAAAGACTGGGAGTAATCGGTGGGAGGGAGTCATGAATATGCATTACGTCTCTTGGTCTTTACCGACTGTCAACATCTACCATGTCTACAAAGATGTCGGTGAATATGGCGTTTTTGGACTCGAAAAGAAATAAACGACAAGAATGCTGTGGACGATAATCTCTGTCACAAATCACAAAGATAGATATGACATCCGTGGAGAAAACAAGGATAACAATGGGATTCCGAGGAAGAGAGAAAAATAAAGGTCGAAAAAAGAAAGGAAATGATGGCTCGTTTTAGAGAAAGACTTTATCAAACAGAGGTACTTTGTTCAGATACATAATGACATTCAGTCCTGAGAAAACTGTGTTTGAAATCAAAAGTCATAACGAATTGGCAAAATACCAATAAGCAAATAAACCGACGAAAATGAGATAAAAACCAATTCATGATCAGTTATGAAATCAGAAGAAAATACGAGAACGCAACGGTCGTTAATACAATCTTTCTCATATCTATAATTGATATTCCAAAACTTACAGTTTTGTAACTTGATGGAGATTACCAAAAGAATTCCTGGGTATTTCTTGCAGACGATTACCTAAGAGGTTCCTGGAAAAGGAAAAACACGAGTGGAAAAGATGTCGGATATCGTGCCTTTTTATTTTCATTTTGCAAGCTAGGATAACTTAATAGGCCATTAGGGTCGTTAAAAACACTGTCCTTCATGGGGGAAAAAGAGAGAGCATTAAAAAATGACATCAAATTTGACAGTGTTTGCAATTAATCATATGGTTTCTACAATTATCCACTAGATGTGTGTTTTCTTCTTTGCGCGTGTGGAATTATGAAATGTATGCAGGCGCGGGGAGGGTCTCATGCAAATGTATCAAAACTATTTGGCGGTGTTGAACAGATCTTTATTCACAAATCAATATCAACGCCGCTTTTCCACACAGTCATCTATGTATGCACATGAATGTCATGATATATACGTATAATGTATATTTGATTATTCATGATTTGTATGTAGCTACATATACACATACACATAGAAATTCTTATCATATTAATTTCATATAATCTTATAGAGGTCATATAAGATTAAAAAAAAACTGAAGGGGAATGGCTGGAAATATGCCATCAAATTTCTTTGAACAGATCATGGAGGGGTCAAATGGTCCGGGCTCGATTCATTGTGGATGGGTAATAAAAGTTACAGACGGTAATCCTTAACTTCGAGGATAAGCTCGTAATTAAGTATGAGGCGCCAAATGTCGCGTTGTCTCTTTCGTCAGGAAATTGTCATTTCATGACTGAAATGTTTTTCGTGGGCAGATGACAACGTCAATTTCGTCAACGATATGAATTCGTAACGAAATTGTAATTATGTGACAAAAGAGACCATGCGACATTTGGCGCCCTATACTAATTACGAATGTAACCTCGAAGGAAAAGATCACCGACTGAACGTAATTGCTGAAAGATTTTAGTGCAAGTGTTAGAATGGTTGGTCTTGATGAGCTTGATTAAGGATGAGGGAAGTATGTTGTTATCTTTTGTATTCATTGCAAAGTAAGCATTGTTTCTATTCAATTGTTTATGTGTTTTGTATTAAACTTTATGATTTCTAACTTTTTACAAATTGTTAACAGTATGATTTATCAAGTGTACTCTTTGTAGGTACCTATTTGTATAACCTTTTGCTGCTGGATGGAAATAAAGGACAATTGAATCGAATTGAATGAAAATGTATCGAATTGAATCGAATTGAATTAAACAATTATTTGGGAACGCAGCGGCGGATCGGGGGGGGGGGGGCACCGGGCGCCCCCTTTAATCTGTTTTCATTTTTTAGATAAAACAAATAAAAAGGAAAAATAAAGGGGTTGAAATGAATGAGTACATGAATTGATACAGATCAGAGTGATTCCTACGATACTCACAGAAACACAAGAGAAGGAAAGTTTGCAAACGTTTCGTTGTCGATATGCTCGATCTCGTTGTACTTTAAATGCCTGCAAGATACAAATAATGTAATGATCAGACCATTAGCGGGTGAAGCTATCTGCACGGTGCCGTGATGGCAGGTCCGTATCATGTCGAGGATTAAATATGCTGCTTTTTGTTCTCATCTTCCTATTGATGGAGACCTCATATGCGACCAGGTTGAGGTCTCTACGATTCTATGCCCCACAATCAATAAGTTCGCAAACAAGCCTAAGGTGACTTGCCAGGGTGACTACAACACTCCATCCACCGTCGTATATTTGCCCGCTCGAGGGGTGTAACAATAGAGTCGCCGCTCGGATGTTTACAGTGTCACTGGAGAGAGGAGCGCTGTCTCTATTAACTGGGTGAACACAATTTCTTTGATTAAATGACGCTCTCCATCTTTAAAGAAATCGCTCTTACATCCCGGAGACTTCTTCCTGCTAACACGTTCGAGATTAGTACGTATTAACGCACACTTTTACGCTAAATCCTTGGGCTCTGTCCCTAAACATTTCATACAGACACAGCCTTTTCAGAGGTGTAATGTAACACTTGTCATCCCCGCGGGAGTTTAACTTTTCCCATGAGATGCAGGAGATGACCTTACAACAGAAAATGTTGTCTCTAAGGGAAAGTATAACTCCCAGGAGACTATCAGGTGTTACAACGCTAGACAAGGTTATTACATATCTTATACTATAATAAGTACACATAAACACACATGTTCATTTTATTCTAGCCTCGTCAGCAGTCTGTGAAATTCTTGAATCATATTATATGACACGATATGTTATTGATCACTAGAAATATGTTGAATCATATTACCTGACGTGGTGTCACAGCTCTTAATATAATTTCGATCCTCGCTGCATTAAAGTAGTCACGTGATTGTACTATGACCAATCACCGACTAGTATTCATGTAGAACATTTAATATAACGAAAGTCACTGACAGACACACACACAGACACACACACACACACACACACACACACAAATATAATTCAATATTGAAAATGGTATTGACATGTCAGATATGCGACTCCAAACAGTACAACCATTTACAAGAAATTAGATTCAACCAATACTAAATACATAATGTATTATATTAGTTACAATCAATTACAACGTTATACTAATAAACATTATGCTGTTTTTTCTCACTCCATAAGTAAATTCTAGCGGGAAACCCAATACCAACATGTCCCGAGTGTTGAACTCATCGTACTTTTATTTTTGTTGCACAGTAATGATCACCAGTTTTAGATGACATTTTTATACTTGCCAGTATCATGATATGCACGCTTATACGCAACTAGTAAGATTTCATGTATTTATGTAATACTCTCAAAGAGCATTGTGACATGTAAATTGAATTTTTGTACTTCATAAAAGTAATAGCATGCATGTTTGGTGAATTTACAAGTGCCCTTATGTAGTATTCTCCTCACACTACTCAAGAGGTGAGCGGGACGACCTTCATAGAGCAAAGTTTTCTTCTTCTTTTTTTAATGACGATGAAATACAAAACGATCACAGAAAAAAACGAGTATTGCTTGGATACCAGAAATAATTTGAGACTTATCAATCTTATCAATCATTTTAACGGCCATTTTTTACGGAAAATACTTATAACATTAAATATTAATCCATATCACCTCATCACAACGAGAGAGCTATGGTCTAATCATATTAACTCACTATTAAATTAAGACTACAAAATATGTTATGAGATCTTGATTTCTTCCTGTCTCCATCCCATCCATAATAATATTAGTGAAAGCACACAATTCGCCATACCGGTATCCATTACGGTGTGTAACCGTTCGCGTAACGGGTTTTACAAAGTGACGAATAGGCACATTAGCCGACAAACGTTCACAAATAGCAACATTTTAGGGTTTTTTTTTTTTACCATTTGCCACTACCAGAATTAAGTCTTTTCGTGATTTTTCGATCTGTTACTTTTGTGATAGACAGAGTTTGATATGGGTATTCATGAATTGGGAAAAAGTGAAATTTGAAAAATCGACGAAATTTGAACATTGGCCGGTTCGTAATCCACTGACCAATCGTCGCATATTACTGCTATGAATGGAGCAAAGAATTAATTGCATTAAGCATTTTGCCTTGTACACACTCACAAAGTTGTATTAGGATAGATGGTCAGCATAAATGATAGTAAAACGAGAATTTTTTCTCTCGCTACAATGGGCAGATTATCCCCATTGTATCAGAACTAATGATCATTTAATCCGGTGAAGACATTCGCCTTTTACCGAAAAGATTTTAGTCCATGAGATCTAACTGTGAGTGTACACTAAATCTCATGTCGGGCATTTGTCGTACGACAGTTCTGGTTGCTTTGAACATCTTCAGTCATAAAAGTACGTAAGAACAGTTTGGAAAAAAGGCAGTTGACTTGCTGATTCAACGTTTGATTATCACGTTATCACGAGAAGTCTAAATAACTATGTCGAAATGTGTTCGTTTGTGCTCTGTACCATTTTGTTTTATTTGGTCATATTTTCAAATCAATAATGCTTGGAGCTGGTCATGGCTGAGCGGTGAAGACCACGCGAATAAGACCGCGGTGTTTCGTGAACGCATATGAGGTTCGAGTCCCAGCTCTTCTGTAGTGCCCCGTGGGCCTTTGGCGAGATGCTTTTTCCTCATCGTCACGTCTTTCGAAGGAGACTTAAACCTGTAGGTCACGCGTGCATGACAGCTTTACATGCACGTAAAAGAATATAATTCATTTCTCTCAGAAAATGCAGGATAGATTCCATGTAAATTAGTGGTCAAACACACACACACACACACACACACATACACACACACACAATTAATCGGCCGATATCTACAACACGTACAATAATCTCCAGGATTGCACGAAGCAGATTACCGTAAAGAAGAAGAAGAGTTACAAAGATGAAGCAATTATTTTCATTTTATTAACTCAAGTGAAGTTAAAATTCCCTTCATTATGAACACTTTTGAAATTTAACAGTTTGTTTCGGTTGAAGAACTTTCAAAAGCCCCTTAATTGTATAATTAATAACTGACTCTCAAGATGGCAAATCATTTTGGAAAATTAAAGACCCTATTTCTTTTTAAAAGTGGCAGAGTTTTGTAATTTTTTTTCCTAAATTTTGCCCAATATATACCTCTACAATGTAATATAAAATAATTATGCAAAGAAAATCATGGGTACCAATCTAATAATGACGAGGTAGTAATCTTTTTTTTTAGGGTAAAAATTTTCCGAGGCTTCGATGGGTTATTCAATTTAATTTAATTTCATTTATTTCCACTTTAATCATCAAATTTACACAATAATGTATTAAAAAGAAAGAAACAAACAAAACTACAGGGTATCAAATATGATAGTGGCGGAATCATGAGAAGTACAAAAATAGCCTTATCGAAAATGAGCCTTAGATATAATGTCAAGATGAAAATGCATGTAATTATTTATAACCATTTATAATCATTTGCAATACGGTTGAGACAAACATAAACACAAACAAACAAATTATACAATAAAATTCACAGCATCTTTGAATTCAAGTCAAAGAATACTGCAAGATAATTAAGCATACTCTCCATTTAGTTATTCATCAAGTTGTATCTTAATTGCATCAAAAAGTGCTGCTTATTTTTTAAATTGTCTTAGGGTCTTACTGATCTTTAGAAAAAAAAAAGTCATTGCGGGGATTAGTGAAGCCAAGTCACAGAAATTTTGGAAAAGGTTTTGAAATGTCAATTTAAAGATAAAGAGGATTAACAATCACTGAGTTATGCCTTTTGGATGATTCGGCGTCTCTCTGCTCTTGGGGGCCACGTTTCTGTTACAGCTGATCATGGATGGAATGGAACTGAACACCAGTTCCCTCTTCGGCGATCATCATTTTAGTCTTTCAAATCAACCCTGATGAAAATACTTGAGGGGCTTGTACAGACTTGACTTAACTTGACTGTTCAAACACATTTTCTAAAGACCCGAAGAGGAACAAAAAGAATACGTAGACTAAAAAGAGAAGAAAAACTGGATGAAACAAACTTACAATCGTGTAACATTAGATGGTATTCCCGGAGGCACTCGGGACAAGCTGAGATTGGAACAAGCGAGCAGAGTAAGCCTTTTGCAAGTGCAGCCGTCTGGGTAGTAGGCAAGAGCTGTGCGTGTGAAAACGGGGAAAGACACAATAGCAGCCAGGCACTGGTTGATTGTTCGCATCACGTAAGATATTCCCCCGTCTGTCTTTGCTTTTGAAAAAAGTAACATATTATTGTATCCTGCATGACTTAATTCTAATGTGCATAACGAAAATGTCTGCTCTAGGAACAACGTCGACAGAACAATCACACTCCGTAGATTGTCTCCTCCACCAAAACATATCAATTTCCCCCATGTTTCACTAATACCTCAGCGGGATTTTTAATGTGTGTGTGTTTGTTTGTTTGTTTGTTTGTTTTTTGTTGTTTACAAAGGACAATACAGGAAACAGTTACGTGTTTAAAAGTACAATCACGACGGCTTGTATGAGAAATGATTAACATTTCAAACAGAGGTGCGTAAGTGGCATGTTGTTGAACCCTGACTGATCAGTGTACCCAACCTGTAATTTGCGGAAAAATGAAAAAAAAAAATACAACAACATTCGACAACATCGAACATACAGCAAGTTTAATGCGAAGGCTATTTGACGGGAGCAAGTTGTGTGGAAATGGATTTTCACAAGAAAATGCCACAGAAACAGCTCTAGACTCTGCTTTTATCAGCCCCAATCACTGTCATGTAACAGCTATATAGTGTGAAATTATCAGATTATTAAATGGAATCAGATTGTGGGGTGGGGGGACTTCACTAAATTGCTTAAACAACAATAACTAAAATCAAGTGGTATTGTACCTTCATTTATTACGACAATGTGATTGAGCTTATAGAAGACCGACACTTACCCAGGGTGCACAATGTTGCAATCACCAGCCTTTCAACTTCGTTGTGAAGTCAGCATCTTATCTTTATATAGACGGTCCTTATTGTCTATGAAACTTATCGTGAAAAAGAGTTGTTCATGAAAATATTTTTTGTTTGTTTGCTTGTTTTCTTTCCCGACCCTAACTCACCACATTCGTTGACAAATTTCACCTCTCCAACGGAAACACGGTGAAGCACGTCAAAATCTTCGTTCCATCCCTCAAGGATTTCTGTAAAGATAAAAGTAAGAATGATGCCTTAATCCCCTGCATGCCACATAAATATTCTGTCCATAAGTATGTGCGTGAAATTTGTCTAAATTTGGTACAGAAAGAGTTAACCTTAGATTGTCTTTTGTGACAAAAAAACATCAACACATAGCACTCATTGTGGATATCAAGATATCAAACTTCATAGCATCGCGATTTCTTTTTCCCAACGATATGAGTTATTGCTACACTTTTTATTATATTTTCTAGTAATTTCTGTACCAACTATATGCACATGTGGTATTTCAAACTATGTTATCTCTTAAGGTGTTTTTTTTTTTCAACTTTTGCAATCTGAGACTAATATTGTCAAATTCATCTCACTGAATGAAAAACAATCATCGATGAATTTAATATACTTTAAAGTACAAATTTTCGTTTGGTACAAGTTTGGTACAATTTCGTTTTAAGACTTTAAAATAATTCCTCGTGCAACTTCATCTAATATAAGCGTTAATAATAGAAATTTTAGGAATAGTGCATACACTTTTCTTTGTTTATAATTTTTTGTGTGTGTTATAAAACTCCTCGGTGGATCAGCTCCTTTTGTCATTAGGAGGAGGGTAAGTCTGTTAATCATGACTTTCAATCTTGTAAAGTGTTCATTAACCTGGTAAACTATGTGATTGGAATTCAATATCACTTTCCAAACATTATGGTCTACATAAATAGGTCTGTGGTGAGATCAATGGGGAAGAAAAAAAAAAGCAACTTATACAATTAAACAGAAAGAGAAGGACAAACAATGAGGGTGACTGCATTGTGTAAATGTGCTTGGTGGTCGATGACAGGGTTTGATGAGGCTGCAGAGCGTGGTATTACAAGCAACGATGACCGCTCGAGAGCGAGGTCAACCCTCGCAGAGGGGACAACCTGAGAAGGCAATGGGAGTGGAGATGTCTCGTGACACGGCTAATGACAACGTCTCGAGCATCGATACCACTGCCGGGGTAATAGGGAGTGACAACTCTATACATTTTTGATGTGGAGCATCCTTGTGAAGTGACTCCCACTGGGGGGAAACCAAGTTGACGCGCATCTCACGTAGCCTCGCTTCCAGCCTGCTGACCATCTTTTCTCTTTCCCTCCTTTTGCCTGAATAGCTCAGTTCACCACCAGCCCCACGTACAGGCATGCACGTGTAAAATCCGACCTCTACTTCGTATTTCCACGACGTACGAAAGTAGCGGAATTCAATTCCAGACTGAAGGACACATTGTATGCAGCTACTATCGTTCACTGGTTTTAAGGGAAAGGGCATCCACCGGCCTGAAGGTAAGGCTACTGCTATAAGTATCATGCTGCATTTTAGCTCTAGATTCAAGAGTATCCTCTGGGAGTCGGTTAAGAGGCGCACAAAAGTCCTCCAAGACGACTGTTTTAGACCACGAGCGTTATAGGTTTGCCTTCAAAAGGCCAATGGCCTTTTCAACTCCTACCCGCTTTGTATGGTTTCTTGCTTGCTGCTAATCATTTACTTTTCACTATTTTCCAAACAATCAACCCAATTTCTAACATTGTCCTGTAGCTAATATCAACTGCAGGGTCAGGTTTGTTTATTCAGGGATACACGGGAGTATTTCCTTGAAAGCTTTAATGTATTTAATTGAAAGCTTTAATGTACTTAATTGAAAGCTTTAAGGTATTTGCAACCTATGTCTGCTAAAAATGTCAATATGACATCATTCAAATGACTGTATTTCTTTCGAGGACGTCGAAGAGAAAATTAAAAGGATGTCTGCGGTAATGAAAGCACTTCGGATGAATTCGAGAAAATTCGGCGAAGTTTTTACTGACACAATAAAATGGACCGATCTAACAACAGCATATGACGTCTCATAGCTAAAATAACATAAGTGCATTCATTGCTACTGAAGAAGAGGTTAAATGACTTTGAATTAAGGCTAATTGTGATATCATTCGAAAGAAAGGTGGCACAGAACGCTACTATACGTGTGCACAGTTTACAAACCATCACTGGAAGGCATATTAAAGTTGTTGGTTCTGTTGTTGTTGTTTTTTAGAAGGCAAGGGCCATAGCATTTTCGAATTTGAAAAGCCCACCCAACAATGGTGAATGTAACTAAACAGCAAATCACCCGGCACGGCCATTTCGAATGCATAACTCAAATAGTGTGGCTGCAAGACCAGTCCAAGCTAATGCTGACAATGACTTTGGCCGAAGTGGTCGGGGACGGCGATTGCCTGAGAGATATGGAATTTTACCTGTTATATGATATAGGTATACTGTTGGTGTTTTTAAAGCAGATCATTCAAATGACACTGAAAAGCGTTAGATTCACTTTGCATCGGTATGGTATAAAAATACAATGCTCACCTAGAAAAACAGTTACCCCTGAATCTGTGCATCGCCTGTAGTTGCAAGAAAGTTTCAATCAATTGCAACTTGCAACTGATTGTCACTGGCCAATCAAAATCATTGTTGCATGCATGCATGTCTTCTTAATAGGGCAGACCCTGAGCCAATCAGAATGGTTGTTTCAAAATTAGCAATTATTTGCAATTGATCGCAACTTTCTTGCAACACCCCAATAGTCTGTTGTTGCTTGCTGAGGCCATTCAGTGACGTCACAAATATCAAGCGCGTTCGGTGTGGAAAGGAGAAGACCCTTCTCGCTTTATGTTGCACAAACAGTGACAAATCTTTTCTTGAGGTCGTGAATTATAATAACTGCATGGGGCTGGCTTAAACTCTGTTTGCAATTTCATGAAATATTATTCACGTTTAATATCTTTGAATGTACAGTTTAAAGTTTGAGATCTGCATTTGTTCATTAGAATAACGCTGTTCATACCTGAATATCCCTCTTTAAGACATAATTGTCCTTTTCTTAACACTGGTCATACTCCCATGAACTCTTTGAAACATCATTTTCGTTTAGAAAAATCACATTACAAAAAGGAATACAGACAAATACATGACGTACAATGTGATTTGTAATCATTTATTCAAACATTTTTTAAACTATGCAGACAATGCAAGTGATCGTTTAGATAACAGCACAGTAGTGATGAAATTTGTTTTTCAATAGTTTTTGGCATCTATTACTGTAGACATGTTTTCCTAGTTGGACGAAAATGTGCAGTAATATGAACGTGTGGTACATGTTTGGAAGTAGTGATGGTGGCGGTGATATAGGTAGACACGTTTTACCATCACAATGGACTACAGGTTTACACAAATCAGACTGTATATCGATGTAGATTTTGATTCACCAAGGTAGTATGATAAATCAACACGTAATCTAATCCGTTCGACAGGACCTTCTTGTGAAAATCACTTCTGACTTCTGTTCTGTCTGGCCCGTGATTTGTTAATGGGCGATGTTAATGCCTTTATTGTTCATAACCCTACGTCGAGGAATCTTCCAGATTACCAACTTGTATGTTGGTAACAATGTAAGGTTGCGGTGAGGTTGCGTCCCGTACCAACGTTGGGGCTGGGGGGGGGGGGGGGGGGGGGCTTAGCCCCACCGTTGGTACGGACTTTCTTTAGCCCACTTTCTGTTTACACTTGTTTTTGCCAAAGTGGGCTAGCCCCACCGATAATCCCGTACAATCTGGCCCCGCAAAATAGCAGGGTTAGCACCGCAATTGCGGTGCCAAGCAAGCGAGTGTAAACAGAACGGAAAAATAATCCGGGGCTAAGCGACGGAGACGAAGTCCGACCCCCACAGACCAATCAGAAACGAGGTAATCAAGTGTTGCCGGTGCGTGCGTGTACTTGTACAGTGCACAGCGTAATCATGAATATTCATGTGGTTTGGGAAGTACGGGACTAAGAAATACGAGTTTAAAAAGGTCAATTTTCTCCTTAGCCCAGGACAAGAGCTTAGTACGGGATTTATTGGCGAGTGTAAAAAGCTGAAAAAATTGGTACGGGACTGACGATAGTCCTGGGTCAGAGAAAGTACGGGGTTAAGAGATATAAGTGTAAAAATGGCTTATCGGAAAATTTTTGATCGTCTTGTTGAAGTTCAAAATCAACAAGAATAACAATAACTAAGAAACTATTCGAAAAACAATTTTCTATTTTGAAGTGACACCAGGAGGTATTTATCTAACGCCACTAATGAGCACCGAAAATTAAACACAAGCTCGGTGTTTCATATTTAACACCGGACTTTTTGCAGTGTGTATTCAGTAGAAGTAGTATATCTATGCGGAGAAGAATTTATGAAGCGTGAAGTATTGAGTGATGAGGGTTTTCTGTACTTATTGGAGGCCATTTAAGGGCAATCTTTTGATGTTTTTGGCATAACAAATTATCAGTCATATCTTTGTGTTCGTAAGTGTCTCTTCTAGAGAGGATGTTCATAGCAAACTTTTCATTTAATACACGAGAAAGTATCATATGAGAATTTCACTATACTTTAATAGTAGATTACCAATGTTGCGGCCATTATTGGAAACCAGTTTGGCTGACTTGATAAATTCGTTGAACTGAAATATTTATAACAATACGAGTTATTGGTTCTCACCCAGGGTTTAATCTCCCGAATCACTCGAGAGCATTATTTTTCATCACAGACAAGAAAATATAAAAAGAAATGTCAGGTATTAGTTTATTAGTTTGAATATCTCATATTCCTCAAGGATACAAGAGTTGTATCACCCAGACTCGGATTCAGCATCCTCGAAATAAAATAAAACCTTAACAAAACAAAAAGATTGAGCGGACGATGAATAGTCAGACCAAAAATCTGACTTTGGCACTTGGTGTATTGACAGTTTTGTGCCAAGATATTATTTGGTTCCTTTGTGTCTATGATGGTAGACTGAATATTAACTGAAAAGGGTTATATTTTTGAAATCAGATGGATTTATATAACAGTGTTTCCCTTCATTATGCTCTTTGAAATTGACGAATAAAGTGGGAAAGGAAAGCGAAGAGAGAAGACGATATGTACTAGGAAGATTTTCTTTCTTTTTTATTGTTTTGAGGCATTCTGTACTTTAAAAAAATATAAATTCCTTGTTTACCTTTATTATTCTCTAAACAAAGAAACTCGGAAAGGAGGCTGTATTTGGCGAGGCATCGCTTCATAAACCTTTCAGACGGGATGTTTAAATGCATGGGTCCAACAATGATTTGTATTAAGATTGCTATGAAGGAGAAAGATGAGGGATGGAATAAAAAGTTACGAAAATCGTACTCATAAGTCTGAGAACAAACATAGTGAGGCCTTTCCCAATAAAGTATTTGTTTGTATTTTCCTGATACACTTATTTCTGCAAATTACGTCTCCAGCGAAATCATTAAGCGAGCATATAAAAACAATTTCGAGTCCATCACGGCTGAAAAAAAATCTTTTTTTTTCCAGGGGACAAGAACTTATGTCGTCGAAGTTTGTTTATTTGATATTTTATTTAATGAGCCATTACCCTGGGGTTAGGAGATTCTTTAATGGTATGATACACTTAGGATTGCTTGACCCTCAAGGCTGGTCGAATGGACAGCGTGAGGATATTGCGATGGCGTTTTGGCAATCAGCGAACTTCCTTTGAAATAAAAAAAGAAAGCTTAGAAATATATTCACCCCATAGGCAATCATTTGTCTCTTCGCCGCACAATTCTTTGAGGCCAGACCCAGTATAGCTGGAGTTAGCCTGAGGAATCTATGATATAGTCCCGTGACATAACGACATTTTAATGCGGCACGCGCGGGAAATCACTTCGAGTTCCCGCGATTGAGGCGCTTCGCTACCTTGCCATTAGCGTTCATTTTAATCACCCATTCATTTTCCTTCCAGCGAGGCAATTTGTTTAAAGTTTAGTGAATTGCTGAATAATTTGTCCCGTTCATTCATTCGTTTTTTACTTTCTTCCACGTTGGGCTTGGACCCAAGATTGTCCACCACACTGACCGCAAGATGATTGCGCATTGTTCTTCAGAACGTGCCCCAAGGCGCCAAGGAAAGAGCATCATTACAAACCTGATTCGTTCATAGACTTTCCACTTGTCTGGTGATCGTCTGCTTGTCACATACAGATTAAGCAGTGAACAACGAATGAAGATCCATGAAAAATGTTACTAATGAGGTCTGTATGGTGTGGGTGTGTGATGTGGGGGAAGAGAAGTCGTGAGGTTCGCTTCCTGTGGGTTTTGTAACTTTCTAATGAGTTGACTTAAGGAATATAAAAATGGCTGTTTCGAGGCTTTTCATACAACAAAAAGTTTTTAAGAAGTGACAAGCACTTCATTGCCCGGGGAGATTTACGTCATTTTCTCATTTCAGGACGATTCCGAAATATAGTTTAAGAATCTTTTCTGTGGTTAAAAAACAAGAAAACTATAATAGATACAACAACTTGGGGAAAACCAAGAATTTAAGGAGATATAAAGTCCAGTGTGCTTTATTTTTTTGTCAGCGGAGAAAAACTTCATTTACTGCGCTGGAAAAGTCGAAATAATTTTTCCCATTGATCTAGGCAGCGACATCGAATGAACCTTGTTAGTTGTTGTTGGCATGTTAGTTTGTGAGCAACTTATCCAAGAAGCCTTGTGCAGGTGGGCTTGATATCTGCGTCTATTGATCATCATCATTATTTTTGTCCCCTCATTGCCTCTGAAGTGAAGTGAATTCGTTTACCTTTCCATCACACAGTTAAAATCAACGACACCGTGAATCAGTATTGGCGGTGGCAGTATATATTTGGGGAAAAGAGAAGAGACGATGACTTTTAACCCAGTATGTGCTTTTGCACGTAAAACCTCGTAGCACTGTTCAAAGTTCCTGGCACAGAAAGGGTTGAAATTACTTACATTCGACACATTCTACTTCTGGCTACACTATGGTTATGTAGCAAACATGAGGGCTCGTCTAGTACCCCCTTGCTATTTCTAAGGCTTCTTTATTTTGTCTGCCCAATATGTTTAATTTACTCATCTTGAGGGCAACATGCAAACACACACACACACACACACACACACACACACACACACACACACACATATATATATATATATATATATATATATATATATATATATATATATATATTTACACTACCCCACTCCTGCCTGACATGCACCACCGCACACAAACCTTCCCCCAATATCACATGATCACTCACATCCCGCCACAAGACAGCCACAAGACATCCAGGCAACGCAAACGTCTGCTTAGCAGGTAATTATATTATTTAGTTTATTTATGATATATGTTTGATAATTTTTATTGGATGATATGTTTGTATGCTATATATACTCACTATACACTCATTTACAGTTATACATTGTTGAATGTGTTGCAAAGTGCCAAAAAATATTGCCAAGTATGTCATGTAACTATTAACTCATGCTCAACTTATATTTAATATATTGTATTTATGACTTCAGATTTGTTATGCTCAAAAACATATATTTCGTTTCACAAACAGACATTAAAGCTGAGGAAGACCACGGTCGAAAGCTTCACAACTCTGCCGGTTTCATGCGACATCTTCTGTTATCTACATTGTCTCAACTATATATATATATATATATATATATATATATATATATATATATATATACAGATTACGCACACACACACACACACACCCACACACATACACATACACACACACACACGCGCACGCACACACACATACACACACACACACACACACACACATATCATAGTTTACGTGTGGAAATTGTTGTTTTTTCTTGTTGTTAATGTTGTTTTGTACATTCACAAACTCTATACATTCCGCGTAAGGAAACAGCAAAATGAACGTTCCAGCAAGTAAATACAATGCTATATGTGATCTAACTGTACTCAAAGACAGCGAGTGAACTAGAAATTCAACAACTAATTCATGATCAATAATAGTAAGCATTTGGCATCAATGTGTCTCTGTATAAGACTTCCGTCGGATAAAAACCGGCAATCTCCCTTAAATAGTTTCCACGGTGATGCTCTACTTCGATCGTTAAAGATCTAATGCTACGGTTGAGCAGCTGCTTCGCCACTGGATTGAACGGTTTTGAATTTCGAGAATCCTAATCGCCTCTCTGCAGAGAGGGAGGCACAATCTTCTTGCAGTTTTTTGGGGAAAACGTCACCACCTTATTGGGCTTTGAAAGAACGAAAGAAGCAGACGTACGGGGGTATTACGTCAAATCCACCCTACGGGGGAAAGGGATTGCGCGATACGACTCTGCAAGGGGGACGCCGGAAGACCGAAAACTAAAACGTGGCGGAGAATGAAGATTCAGAAGCGTATGTTATGTACGTGATAGCCTTGAACCCATTTTATCCCATGCTCTCAGCGTTTGTGTTTGCCAGGAAAAACGACGTGGCCGGCCGCAGAGAACAGCAAACACAAAATGAAGATGTACCAAGAGCCGAAATGAGATATTTCAAGACGCCCATCACATCACAGATATATTTCACACACAGTATCATATGCCAAAGAGAACACTGTAATCAACACAATTGCTATACAGTTTGTATTTTCAAACGAATCTGTGTAATCTTTTTCTTTACGTGTACGAATTAGTGTGATCAAGTAGAATTACTGAATGCTATGTTAGCTGTCATTATTTTTTTTCTGTGTGTACTCATTTGCTTCTTTGCGAATATATCATGAGACGAAATTCGAATAAGGAACACTTAAAAAAGAGGGCATATAATCTGCACATTCAAAGAAAAATAGGTTAAATTTTGAACCTTTACACGTGTGACACAATATTATTGTAGGACCTTTATGGGTGCAACTTTCCACCTCTCAGACCAGTGATCACGTTTAAAGATGCAAATTGTGTCACGCGTAAAGGTGCAAAGTTGAAACTATTTTTCAAAGAGTGTATGTGTGTCTATGTAGTGTAAAGATGGTCGACGGATAAAGGTGACTAGATTCAAAATCAATTTCCAATGCCATTCCTTTCGTTCAGAATGAACATTCATAGTTCTCTAAAGGGCATATCACTGTGGCAACTGCTATCATAACACACTGCGATTATCAACATCAAAGGGTTCCGTTAACTTACTCATTGTAGCATGGGAAATGCATTCCAAACCTAAGATGGTACGTGCTATTTTGTGACATGTATTTCTTAGTTATTTTATATAGAAAAAAATGATGTTCGTTGCTTGAAATTAAGGAAGACAAGAAGCATTACAAAGAGTGTCGCACTGGAAAGAAAATTCGTACGAAGCAAACTGGCATCCTAAATAGTGTGAGAGAGAGAGAGAGATGGGGGGAGGGGGGAGGCGGAGGTAGTCACGAGCTTCTCGTTTCGGGTGACCTTGAGTAGCAAAAGAAGGTCACCAATATGATGCAAAAGGGATGCAGAATTATATACATCCATACGCGATTTCACATGTAATAAGCATACTTTATAAGATTTGTATCATTCTCGACATTACAAGGATGAAAGCAAAGACATGCCACTGATCCCTTTTAGATATAACAATCCCTCGTAAAAGACGTTCTAAAAATAGTCTACCTTTTTGTGGTATTGTTGTAACTGCTCCTAATGCGCAGGTTGTATAAGAATATTGAAAACTACAAACTTGAAGAACGCCATTGTTGTCAGAACACCCCATTTTGTGGTATTATGTGTGGTTGAAGTGGCTTCCCCCAGGCTTTCCCATGCATCCTCAGCTCTACCTTTATGACAACGTTAATAGTGGAAACTCTCATAATTATTGCGTTGATTTCTGTCTCAAGTCGTATCAAACTTTTATATCCATATCGAATCAGTGATTTCTGATTCAGCTCTAAATGCTTATGAGAAACAACGTTGAAGGTTTCTACACATGAACAACGCTCTGGGATATTACGGGCACCTAAAATTGATGTTCAATCTTTGCCTGTTAGAATGATGCTTACCTTTTGTTATGAAATTCATTTTCTTTTCCTGTGTAAATGGATGCCGAAGAGAATGACGTTTAACAATTATGCTTTCACCTTATTGCTTTGATTTCTATCTTTTTTAGTCTCTTTCAGGTCTAGAAACAGTCCGTCTTTATGATTGCATCACTGTTTTCATTTCTCATTCATATTGAAGTGATTCAGGGATGATATTTATAGTAAGGTATATACAAAGGCAGGTCGAGGGAGACTCTAATGTTTACACTACACGGGTTTCGTCAATCCAATTCATTGACTCATCCGTATTCGTATATTAAGGGTTGCCTGTGGAATGAAGTGGAATTGAAAGCGAGAGCCACCCGATGGGACTTTTAGAGAATTATTTGAGTTGAAGTCCTAAATAAGAGAAATAAAGATGTGCTCTGGAGTATTTTGCCAGGATAGTAAACATAAGGAGACGTGGAACATCCGCCATCCCCAGGTCTTGATGACACTTCGGTATGACTGTTTGTCCATTGAGTCCGGAGGATAGGCAACAAAATCAAGTGCTGGAGATTAAAAGAGGCGCTTTCCCCGGATTCCTATTCTTGCGCATAAATTGTTTGGGAAATTTTGTTTGATGCAAAGTTCCAGGGTACTCTGAAGTTAGCAAACGCCACTATAAAGATAACAATAAGTAGTTAAATTTTTCGTTTGATTTTGCCTATCTCATTTAAGATACAAGTTTATCATTGCAGGAGGCAGGCCCATTTGGCATATGCATATTAAAATTGGTTTTCCATTCGCCATTAAACTCAAACTTTATAACAATAGTGAGCTTTAGATCTGCTATACGCGAACGCAAAGACGATGCAGCCTCCTGGGCTGGAACCTAAGACCTCCTGATCACCGGTGATCAGGAGGTCGTAGATTCGAATCCTGCTCGAGTATGTACGCCCATGATTTTTCATCATGGCTACTACTAAAACACTGATCAATGTAGGGCAATTTGTCAATCAGTTGCAAAGTCTATCATGTCTATCAACAAAAAAAAAAAAACACACACACACTTGAGGAAAACAATGACGGATAAGGGTTTGTAAACATGAGAATCAAATTGCAATATTATGGACTTCTAAAATGGCTCAAACGCGGTTTAAATCGCCGATTCTTTTTCTCCTTTTTTTACCTTTGAAATCGACCTTTTTCATCACGAATGAAAATCGGTTGCGTTTAGCTATTGCTGTAAAATGCCCAAATGGTGATTATTATACCTCAGACAGTCTTTAGATAAATGCAGGCAAGATACCCCGTCCTTCTTTTTTTTTTTTTTTTGTTAATGTAATTCCTTTCCCACAGACATTTTGAAAGATAGGGTTTCAAATTCAATGAAAACTCATCAATTAATGTGACATTTGAGGACAATGATGAATTGGTGAAAGGAGAAGCCTTCAACAAGAAAAAAAAAACCGGTTACATTGTCGCCACACAATTCTGTCCAAAAGCAATTACAACGAAGACACACCATGAAGAAAGAAACTGCAGTGTCATGTTGCAATAACCGTCGCCGTCAATTTCTGGCGTTGTGCGGCGTTTATGAGCTACTATGTTAATGATGTTAAAGGTATCATAATATGCGAAATTTTCGCAAACATAATGTCCTTTTCAACGAGTGAGCTGAGAGCATTCAAAATAGCAATTTAATTGCCGGAATTCTCTTAAGCTTGCAGTTGATCAACTGGGCACTGTTTTTTGAAGTTAATTAATTGACTTGTCCCGCACTAAGTCACATTGTCATAGCTCCAAATGGTGTGTGTAGAAAACATAATGAAAATGAGGCTGATTGTGATGTGCAAGAAGATTTTTTTTTTATTTCATCTCTGCTTTTGGTTTCCAAGGTAGATAAAGTTAAAGGAGACTTCCGAATGATTTTCAGACTTTTGCATTTGAACATCTAGAAATAGGTCTACATAGGGTACAGAGTTTCAGAATTTATAGTGGTCAGGATAACTGATTGGGATTTCAAAATTCATCATAAATCAAAATAAATAGGGATGATGACATAGCAGTTTCATATAGAGCTACATGAGTTGGGGCTCAAGGAAGCTGAGCAAAAGAAGAAAGCATGCATGAATTCTTCACAGGTGAAGTTTAAAGCCTGCAGTATTGTAATGGAATTACACAGCTACATTATTGAAATGTTAATATATGAACCTGCGATGTCATCATCCTTGTTCAGTGTAATTTCTTTGGGGTTTTTCAGAATATTGGTTTCTCGGCTCAATGACCACAATGAATTCCGCAAATCTAGACATGGCTATATCGATTTATTTACTACTTTGATGTGACATTATGTAAAAAAAAAAATCGTCTGAAATGTCCCTTTGATATTACCAGGGATTGGAGCGAACAGTGCGGTGTCTCTGTACAACACTGTATCGATTCCATGATACCTCTTTGAACGTTCTGCATAGAGTGTAGTGTGCGACATTAAATATGCCAGCATGCCATATTGAATGATGCTGCCAATCATTATCATAATTAAGTTTTTTCTCACTGAATATTGTAGGCTGATGCATTCGCTTTCGGAGGATTGATACAACGCTTGTCATCTCTCACATACATAATAATTACGGAAGCTTTTGAAAACATAAAAGATAAAAAAAATTGTACCTCTAATACACTATTATCCCTCTGTGTGTCTCGTTTATTTCCTGTCCATAGGTTTGTGTGTAAAATTTGTGCACAATTGACTCATTGGCACAGAAAAAGTTAAAGTAGAATACCTTCCTCCAATTTACACTGAAGAGCACATTAGCATTGAAATTTCATGAAGAAGTAATGCCATTTCAAATTACAGTGATGTTTTACTTTAGGCTTCTAATTTTTTTAACAAAGAGCTTTACTTCACTTGCAAATAGATCATGGTTTTGGTGATAACATTAGGAAAGCACACGACTGTCATGAAAATAAATTTGACTCCGAAATGCGCATTTTCTTTTCTTTTATGTGGTTATCATATCACAGCGACATTCTCCTTCGAAAAGATTTCACACAAAGTAGTCTGTATTATTATGATATCCTATACATTCATTATAATCTATTAGTAACCCGAACAATGATCTTCAGCATTTTTTATCCTTTATTTTTCTTTTTTACTGAAGCTGTTTTTTTTTATTTCCATCTGGTACGTCACTGCACATTTAACAATCTGACCAGTCTCAGAAAAAAAAAATGACACTCACCCAATTGTTTTATTTCTTTAAAAAAAAACAAGAAAAAAGGAACATTAAGTTCAAACCATAACAACTCATGGTTAGCCATTATGTTTGTCTGAAAATATGAATTAGTCATCTGGTAAAGGATCTTTCTGCTCTGTCCTCCAATTAGAAAGGGTTACTAATCTAGAGGGGAAACGAATTCCTTGAAGATGATCATCATTTAAGGAAGTGATGAGGGGATGATTTTCTGTTTTTTATGTTTTTGGGTTTTTGGTGTGTTTTTTTTCAGGTAGGGTTCCAGCTTCCATTCGCAGAGATATTACATAGAGATTAATGAGATGTTCCTGACATAGCTACACCATTTAGGCCTATTTTACTCATGACAAGGAAGAAGACTGTTACCGAAGGTGTGTGCTATGACGTTGAGAGTAAATTTATCAAGAGCAGTCATGGACTGATGATGGACAACAATGACAGTTGGTGAACAGACCGAATCTTCAATGCGATATTGACAGTTGAAAGACACGCGATGTAAGATAAAATATTAAGTATGGTGATGATGACGCCAAAGATTGCAGTGATCCATGTATCGAGTATCAGAAGATGCAGAGACTCCAACTCTCCCGCTTTCGACAGGAGATCTCCCGCCGAAAGCCCATTTTTGCAAAATCTCCCGTTCTCCCGCTTGATATTAAAATCCCCCCCCCCCCCGGCTCTGTGTCTCCCGCTTGAAATGATTTCTTACTAAGTGTCATTGTATGTTGAAAAATAAGCCTTAGATACCACGAGAGAGCATCTAGAAGCCTAGAGCTTCCAGGACCCTTAAGTGGGCCCTGGACCCCGGCCGTAAGGAACTTCGCACTTCCCGCTCGCAAGTTGGAGTCTCCCGTTTGCTAGGAGGTTTAGGCGGGAGAATCTCTAGATCAGAAGGTGCTTGGGGTTGGAGTCTCTGAAGATGACAAGGAACGGTCTCAAGGGCATCCTCAAAGACGTGCAATTTGCATATGCATAGTACAAATTAGATAAGGATGGGAATGGAAATGAAGGGTCCCACTAAGAAGCAAAGCTTGTACGATATGGGACCCTCAGAAAATATATAAGAGAACGACTACTAAATTAATGAAACTACAAACAGATATAAAACCAAATGAATATATTGCTAAGAATTGTGTACATATACCAGTAAGAATGCAAAAGAGCGGACATAAAAGGAGAGAATAGACACAACGGTATATACGGTACAATAAGCATGATAACAGGAACATCTCAGAGGAGGACTTAAGTTTGACAGATTATTTTTCTCTAATAAAAAAAAGAGTTATATTTATGTAATTGCTTAATGTTTTTTAGAAATTATGACTTGATTGAGATGGTGAAACGAACCTGATTCACTTGTGCGAGATTTCAATAAAAAATGATTGTAATTTATTCTTAAAAGAGTTCAAAGTTGTAGCTGTTACTTTATCATTGTTATGAAGTGAGTTCTAATAATTTGGCCCTTCGTAGATGAAGGTGTTCTGAGCCAGCTAAGTTCTCAATTTGTCCCTTACCGCAATTCTTTTCGTCCGCAGCATTGGGGCAGTGGTCCACGTCATCACACTGGAACTCCTGTGCCACACACTGGGTCAGGTTGCCGCATGGGAAGAACCCCGGTTCGCAGGTCTGGAGCTTTTCGTGAACCTGCCCGTAAACGCCCACGATAATTAGAGCTGGAAGAAAACAGATAAAATATATCAAAGTGTTATTTCCACCTCTCAGCAGTCGACATAATCAACGGACTTACTTTTATAGAGAAATAATGATAACAATAATAATAATGTACATTTCTAAAGCGCAACAATCCGTGTTGGTACGTGAAGGTTCAAATTTGTTATGAAGAAATGACATGAAAATCGCCTATACACCTTATCTGAAATAATATCTATGGCAACAAGATAGTCAGCAAACAGAGTGTGCAATACCTTGCATTTTAATGTCAAAATGTACCACCTATTTTTAATGGGCAGCCTCTACAGGAATTGTATGTCATATCAAATTGTGGAATAAACATAAACTGTTTGGTCTAACAAGTATCAAGTAAAAATTAATGTATGGTGTGAGTGTGTGTGTGTGTGTGTGTGTGTGTGTGTGCGTGCCTGCCTTTTAATTTCTTGCAATGTGATTCGGCCGCCCATGAACGCGTAATCTGCAACACATATTTCGGTAGTGACTAGTGACGTCACTAACTCCATCTCTCCCTCTCTTTAAAGGGGCATTCCAAACGATTTTCATAATATCACATCATGTAGTACATAAATCGACAGCTGAATGTATACATTTGTCGATTTTATTGTGGTCCTTGAGCAGAGAAACAATTCTCTGAAAATCTTAAACAAATTACACTGAACAGTCTTGATGACATAGGAGCCTCACATATTTCAGAAATGTGGCAGTGTAATTCCATTACAATACCACTTACTTAACAAGTTCACCTGTGTAGAATGTATGCATGTCATCTTCTTTTGTCCTGCTCCCTTGAGCCCCAACTCATGCATTCTTATGGTGAGGCTGCCATGTCATCATCCCTGTTCATTGCAATATGTTATTCCTCAACCCAATCACTAATCACCCATTCGCATTGTATCTACATAAAACGACTTGTGTATATCTGTGTGTGTGTGTGCGTGTGTGTGTGTGTGTATGTGCGTGTGTGTGTGTGTGTGTGTGTGCGTGTGTGTGTGTGTGTGTGTGTGTGTGCGTGTGTGTATGCATTGGGTAACGGATAAGGGGGTAGGTAGGGAAGGTATTTTTTTTCTTTTGTGTAGTTACGTGTAAGTTTGTGTACAAATGTCAACTGTCTGTTATGTCTTTCGGGTCACGCACCAATTATTGTTTGGGTTTTTTTTTTCCGTTGAGCGATCATTTTTTATTGTATGTTGTGTGCATACATTCAAGATCAATTTTTTGTCATGTGAAATTATAGAAATCTAATAAAGATTATAAAAAAAAACCCGGTGTGTGCGTGTGTTTGTCTGTGTGTCTGGGTGTATCTGTGTTTATTAAGTCCTTACAATTTTCGAACTGATCTGCAATGGATACCCTATGAATCTACAGCAGTCGTGGCGAAACCACTGCCCGTGTCACGTGGTCGACCCGGCATACTAAACACTCGTCAGGTTGTTGCTCCTCGTGAAGTAGGCTAACCAGAGGGCCGACTGTGATACAATCGAATGTAAAGTGGCATATTTTGATATATTATCACTTTGCTGGAAAATGCCATTTAAGAAGCGAATGATTTTAATTTCGAAAGCATAACCTTCAATGATAAGTTGCTAGATCTCTTCAGAGGCCGGTTGGGTGGGGTGGAGGGGAGGGGGGAGGTCCGATTTGATATCTTCTCTCTCCAGTAGTGTTAGAATCCATCTGCATTTTCTACATTTTGATTTCAATCTCGGAATACAGTTCTTCCCACACAAATCCCAACCAACTCTCAATGACACGAAGATTGTACCTAAAACCGGCTATGAAGAATACTAAAGTAGTTCCATATCTTCGACTGATAGCATTAAATACTTTATATCTATTTGGTCATCTTCATGTCTCTAATTGCACTATGGTATACGTATGTCCATTGATTGGAAACTTCAACAAGCGTTTCAATACATTGTGTAAATCAACACGCAAGAGATTCACACATACCCCCGCGCGCGGCCTCCACATTGGAGTTATAGTTGGTATAGTGAATTCATGGAGCTACCCACGGTGAATTAATGCAGCGTGTAGATTAACGCATTTCATGCATTTAATTTATTTATAAGAATTTTGGAGATTCGATTAACGTATGTGCATGATGTCTGTTTTATGTATATATATATATATATATATATATATATATATATATATATATATACTTAGATATATGTAAACTCACTACCAATGGAACCAAGGTGATTTTCTCGATTGTTTGAAGAGTAGAAGTGAGACATGCACGGAAACACTCCAATGTGAAGAGGTTATATTTTTCGTAGTATTGAAACGGGCCAAAGGCAGTGCATCAGCTTTAAAAAAAAATGGCTATTTCCATCCTGGCGATGAAAAGTGTTACCTTGAATGTCAGCTGCTAATGATGCGCGAGCCAGCATCGATAGGCACTGAGCGGTTTTCATTACAGTCTTTCTGTTCACCATGCCGATGATTATAACTCGTGGTTACAGGAGGGCGTGTTGGCAATGAACATTATGAAAGTTGTTAGATGCTACCTTGAAAAGGCTTATAAATAGATGCTTCGGGGCATTGATACAAACACCTCTCTCCCGCTATCATTCTCTCTTTTCTATCTGTATTATTTTGTCGCTGTTATATAGTGATGACCTTCTCGTATTATCCCCTGACCTTTTTGTTACTCATGTAAAGAGCAAGGTGTTGCGCCAGCCCGCATGTTGACATTGGTGCAATGTTTGTGTAGTCTAATAAAAAAAGATGTATTGTTTCAAATGATTCATTACTGCAATATTCGTTAGTGCATCTTTCAGTTCGACATATCCCTGTCTTCATGAAAGCTGTATGTCAAAAGAAAGTAATTATTGCATGTAAAAGTGTGCGTGAGGAGCGAAAGCGTGTGCTTTGTTGGTTTATTTTGGTATTTGGTTGGGGGAGGGGTTGCTATTTTAACTCATTGCCTGGCTACAGAATTGGAAGCTTGATATGTGTGAATACTGCCTATTAGCACGTTTTCGAGAAGTAACACCAGAGCTGCTAAACGCGGGCAGACACATTTACTATGTCTACTGCCAACGACCTGTGAACCACCGCATCCCAATTTTCTTTGGGGTTGTTAATGAATTGAGCTGATACGCAAGGAAATGAGGTGGCTCTGCTCTCGTAAAGCACAATATCTATGAAGTTTATCATGCGTGTTGAATGAAATATAATAGATTCAGACGTTCGTTTATAAATGAGACGCTACTCACTTCTCTCTTACCGTGTAAATAGAGAGGCAAGACACTGTGCCTTCACGCCCGCGCCTTTTTTTGGCGCAAATTGGAGAAATCAGTGATTATGTCTCACGCCCGCACTGGATGAAGCAGTATACATGCGCTTAATAAACTTTGTTGGAAACCAAGAACAGGGCACAAGAAAGGGGCACACGCATACGTTGTTATTATACACGGTATGATATGCCTGGAACTTTAGTTCCATGTGCTGATAGCTGTTCCTTGGCTAGTTTTGACCAAATCAACTTGGCGTATAGAATGCTTACATAAAGTTCTAACTTCACGGGTGCAACCATGAGATGTTGAAAGGTGTATCATCTTTATCACCCTTTGTTGTTTCTTGTTCTCCTTCGATCTCAGGCCGCTATTTTTTTTTTTTTTTGTTCCATCTTGTGTCTTGCTCTAGGGGTGTGTCTTTCGCCATCCCTGCGTTCATCAAGTGGATGCGTTTATCAACTCACTTCTGGTGCGGAATTAAGGTTTCCAAACAACTTTCAGGGAGTTTTGGGCAGTTGATAAAAGCAAAGCTATTTTGAATACGGGGTTAGAAATGCGATTTTGAAGCGCCGAATAAAGTGTGATCGCAAACGCGTATGAGTCAGAAACACGTTTCTGTAGAGTTGATAAACACAAAGTTGTTTTGGAACGCGTTAACAGCTCGAACCTGCCCATGTCAACCACTGCCAACTACACATCTCTCCGCTCCTCGAGTCAAACTGCGCAATGGAGCTGCGCAGTGACAAGGTCTCTCAATCGACTCATGACAGAGAGTTGATAAATGCAACAACTCGAGAAACGCGATCCGAAAGGCGTTTGTAAACGCACTTTGATAGTGGGTATTGAAACGCGTTTCAAACATGGGGAAGTTGATAAACGAAGGCTTTGGGGCGCTGCATGTGGCAGAGTGGATAAAACTCCTGGCTTCCAATCGGAGAACTCGAGTTCGATTCCCGTCCAGTGCTTACGTCCTTGGATAAGATGTCTTTATCCACCACGTCCCTCTCGACCCATGTGTATAAAAGGGTACTTGGCAACACTAGGGTAATAATAATGGCTGGGACCTCTGGTAGAACACTGAAGTGGCTACTCTGGATAAAGAAGACCATTATCAATATTTCTAAAGAACTACTCATTGGATTATAAGTGTCCGGGCAGGTGCACATGACAAAACATGATTGAAACACAAATGGAAACGAGAGGCCAGCTAATACGAAACATTCAAACATAGACAAGGAAAACTGTGAAGTTGACGACAAACCTAAGCGATAAGAATGAATCAAACCACAGACAGTTGGTATGACATTTCACTTCCTGACTTAAGATTTTCCATTTGGCAAAGTGATTGAAATCTTTCATTGGCTTCCTTTCGTTTCCGTTTGATGTAAATGGTCGGTTGTGCCGTAATGTTTGAAACTGCGTGAATATTTCGTATTCCTGGGATAAATAAAGGTCAGCGCACGAAAGAGACACATCAAAAGTTCGTCCTTCATCTATAAAGGAAGGTGATTCAGTGATACATATACTGTCCTATAAAGGGCAAATTGACAGTTTAAGATGGGAGTTCGTAAATTGATAACCGTATATTCTCAGCGCTTTCTTTCTTTTTCCTTTTTTTTTTGGCTAGTATAGAGAGGGGAATGGGCTTCGATACACGCTAAATCTGTGCTGAAGTCACCTCATCCGCTATTTTGATGTTTAAAGGATATCGTTACATGACAGGTATCAAATACAACACCCGAAGTGTGTCTAATGCGATATGTTCAGCTTGAACTAGAAGGTTGTTAAAGTAACCCCCTATATATTGGTCGATTTTGCTTCGCCACACGTAGCTTAGACGTCAAAGGCAGAAGTCAACAAAATTTAAGGCAGATGTTCTACATTTTCTCTCCTTCACAGTCTGCCAGCATACCAGCCTGTGCTGAGTGGCGGCAGACCCATATATTCGAGTCCATATCGTAATGGCGAGATCGCATTCAATATGGCTTACGTTTCCAATGTCAAAGTGTAAACAGATCTGACTGCCAAGCGACAAGCAGAGAAGTTCAAGCGGAAGCGTAAACCTCACGAATAAAGGATCTTATATCTGTGCTAGTATTGCGCAGGGTGTGTTGTATATTCTTAGCACACTGACGCAGTCGCCTCAAGAGATGCCAACTACCAGGTAATGATTTGCAGGTCGACTGGTCAAGTAGGTTTCCGAACGAGGCGGAGCGGAGGGATTGGGCGGGGGGAGGAGTTATGGTTGACAAGGCGGGTTGGCGCTCACTGACCCACATACATGTATATATCACTAGTCCCTTGACTTTCAAGGCTTGTGGACATGGAAGATTTAGATGATATAGGAGGAGCACACTGTCATATCAAGCGAGATATTATTAAACGTTAATTTCTGAATATTATTATTTCATGCTTCCATGCAACAGATATGTACATATGAGTACGTTGTTGTTAGACTGTTATTTCCCCCATTAAAAAAAGAACGTTACAACTTTTACCTCGGACCTAAAACTATACTTCGGTTTACCCAAGAGAAAATTGCACGATTAAATTTTGGGCACAGAATCTTGAAAAATTATGTTATCCGTAGTCTCAGAGACAACAGTGCAAATTGTCAGACACTGAAACTTTCTTCTGTTTTCATTCTCCGGCGTGTTTGCGGCAGCTCTTCCAAAACATCCAACAATCTCCTCTATAAAATCGACGAGAGGATGAATGCCTTATATTAGAGGCTATGTATTCTGGGGAACAGTATCCGGGATATAGATGTCAGACCAATTGATATCCATCAACGGGTAATATTTCGCTGACAAGCATTCGCATAGGCTGCAATCCGATAAAACGCATCCCGTCTTTATGGATTTCTGTGGATTACGCAGGTGGAGTTGTTTAGCTTCTCTTTTCATCTGGAGTTGACACGGTTGTCTATATGGTTGTTCCTTGGAATTAGGAACTCTGATTATTGATTCCATAAAACGCGAATAAACATTAAAAAGGCTTGCCATATAATCGTTGAGCCGACCTACGTGATGTTGGTGCTTTCAAGATGGGTCGATATACACGCAAAGACTGGTCGCCAACATACAGCATTCAAAGAACAGCAATGACAATCAGCAACCATTTGGGGACCAAAACCTCGGAATTCTCCAAATGTTTGATCAAGAAAAGAAAAATCTTGATGGTGATTCGGCGACTTTCCGCTGAAAGACAAACGAACGGTCGGCAACTGTTCGGTGATTTCAGGAAGACTATAGCAATTGGTGTCTGCGTCTGTGCCATAAATTTGTTACGTTATATAGTTTATATGTTTGCATTCTAGAATCATAGTGAGTATTGTTTATAGTATCAGCATCATAAATCAATGAGCAAATGTACAATGGTTAAATAGATGAATTTAATATGAATATATTTTCTTGGTATAAACAAATTGGTGCTGGAGTTGTTTTGTTACCAGTGTTCCACGTCTTACAAGCTTGGCTCTTTAGTGGAACACTGTTTTCCGTCTTTGTGATTACTTTACAAAGAGTACATTGTTTCTTTTTTTTTTCATGACATCATTCGTGCATATACTTTATATTGTATTCGATAAAATTGTTCTTACCAGATGAATGACGAACAAATCGACAACTTGTACCGCTTTGAATCATGTTTTCTTTTTCTTTTTGGACGATGGAAATAAGCAAACTATTGAATTGAATTGAATTGAATTGAATTGAATTGAATTGAATTGAATTGAATTGAATTGAATTGAATTGAATTGAATTGAATTGAATTGAATTGAATTGAATTGAATTGAATTGAATTAAATTAAATTAAATTAAATTAAATTGAATTGAATTGAATTGGTCGCCGGTGGGTTGTTGATGTTCGTACTGCGCTCCGTAACCATTTAACGATTTAACGATACGTAACCATTTAACAATACAAATGACGTGTATTTAAATTTCATTTGGACATGTAAAAGTTACTTTGTACTGACTTTGTGTATATGCAATGTCATATTATATGGTTTGGCCGGAAATGAAATAGAAAATGAATGAAAACGATTTCTAGAGGGTACAAATAAAAGATCGCGTGAAAGCATCAGTATTCCCATAAGCTGTTAATACCTAGCCAGACAGCCACCTGATCATGGATTTGAATTGAATTGAATTGAATTGAATTGAATTGAATTGAATTGAATTGAATTGAATTGAATTGAATTGAATTGAATTGAATTGAATTGAATTGAATTGAATTGGTCGCCGGTGGGTTGTTGATGTTCGTACTGCGCTCCGTAACCATTTAACGATTTCTAGAGGGTACAAATAAAAGATCGCTTGAAAGCATCAGTATTCCCATAAGCTGTTAATACCTAGCCAGACAGCCACCTGATCATGGATTTTTCCCCTTCAATCCTGCTGCTCAAGTTTACCTGTTGAAAAAATACACTGCTTGAGTGTTGATATGATGGGAAATGTAAGTGGTAATTGTTTCTGCGTTCTAATATAGGCCTACCTGTATCAGAATAGGTGCTAAGATATTTTGGGAGTTTTAAAAGAATCGTACATAGAACGACATGGCGAAACTGGCACCTGCTCCCAATTTTGTTGGATTATAAAAAGGTTATAGATTGAGACACTACGTGTTGAATTCCGAATTATGCAATATTCAAATTAGAGTTCAATAAAGTGATAGATTTTTGGTTAGGTGTTCGACCTTACTCATGTAGATATCATCTCGTCTAGGTCCTACATAGTTGCACGAATGTCCTTTTACAGCTGAACTGTTTGAGTATTATCTTCTTTATACGAATTTCAAAATAGGTGTCATAGGCGCGATAAGCATATATACAGGTTTTGATGCGGCAAAAAGAACTTCTAGCCTACGAAAATCGGATTCCGATCGGCCGTCGAACGCTTACAACGATTTTCCGATTTCAGAAAAAAAAAAACTGTTTACAATCTCTGACAACTGGGAGGTGAACCAAGTCCGACCCGTTCTTGCTCAGGTCGTAGAATGGTCAGCGACAAGTCTTCGTTCATGTGACTGGATCCTAAGTTAGATGATTTTTTTTTTAGTCTGAGTGATATATGGAGTATTACGGCAAGCAGACGCAAACGATTTTCATCAACTTGCTCTCGTCAACGACTTTTACAAAACATTATTCAACAACAGCTTAATAACGCCCGCATTCCCGTTAACACAAATCCATGTGTGAACTTCGTTTATAGGTATGAGATATTGGGGATTGCGAGGTTTGACAGGGATAAACCTTATTGAAGAATGACCGCTGAAATTAGCTTAAACCATAGATTTCTTACAGCCTCTCTACGAGATAAATGTGCTCTCGATCTATGTGTCATCCTTAGCTGACATCTGAGTACAGACGACATTGCCGCGTTATGGTCTTAGGTCTTTTGTTGGCAATCAACGGAGTTGTAAATCCAACGAATTGCCTACGCCTAGAGTTTAAAAGGAAAGTAAATGTAAAGAGATAAAAGCAAAGTACTGCTACACCGCCTCCAAATAGAGAATGAGAGGTGGGGGGGGGGTAGCATTGGTCCGACTTGACGTTGATAGACAGAATAAAATTTCTATTTATATGCGGTTTACCCACGGTTTTAGTTTGATTTCGTATCGAGAGAGTGAAGAAAATAAATATAGCTAAGTTCAATCATATTGAAGTCTTGTCAGAAAATTGCATCACTCCATGTAAAATGCTTTGACTAACCCCACCCTATCGTGAAACCATTCAAAAATTTAGACCTCTATATCTATCTTTCTCGTAGAAGTCAGGCTTTAATGGAAAGCTGTGCATATTCATTTGTGGATGTTTTACTCTCCTGCATGGCTGAAGTCATCTTAAACCTTCTGTGGAATTGCTCTTCCATCAGCAACGTCTTTCTTCTTCGACTCTCAACACTGATGCATGCTCAAACAGGATTCCATCAAACCTGCAACATAACTCGGCATTAATCCCGGAGTGTCGCTGTCGCTCTCCCGGGTAAATACGATGGTGCACCATCACCTAGCCGATTTGATGAATGCCTTGATCCGAACTGAATTCTCTTCACTCGATGAAATGAGATATGATTAGATGAGATGTATCACGTATGATATTCATATTTCCATATGTCCATTCGTTGTGAAAACAAATGAAACAAGGAACTGGAAAGAAAGAAGAGGAAATCACACGTTGAAGACCAGCCACGAGTATAGCAAAATCAGCTGGTCCTCGAAGCGACTTCCAAACTCTACGAGGGAGAGAGAGAACAGCGGAATTCAAGTGTCCTATACACATTACCCCTGACATTCAACTCTGAGTTTGTTCATTTGCCACGAAGTGTTTGCTCTTATTCATCTAAGTTAACACACACACACATACTAGTTATATGTATATATATTTCTAAGCGATAGAATCATGGATTGAGAAAGTCGTTTGTGCGTAACTTATATAGATGATGAATTTGTTAAGGGCTATAAAGCGTACGTGCGAGTGTTTTTCTTTTCTTTTAAAGCCACGCAGCAAAAGGCGAAGAGTAAATTATGAAACAAAATAAAGAAAATGAAACTTTATCCTCGGCAATGTGATAGTCATGCATGTGAAATGATAACTTTGACTTCTGGCTCAAATTTCACATCTGTGATGAATCCGCCTGACGGCACTGTATGGAAGAGACTGTTCGATATACACTACACAGATAAAAAGATAAAGATGCGAACGAGCGCTGAAGGCTACCTGCGCTTCTATTCTCTGTAACCCTATTTCCCCCCAGTAGCGAATTAATAATGGACATTTATCATGATGAAACATGGAACGCACAAAGAATATAACGTAACAGTAATGTTGACATGTCATCCTCGGGAGGTTTCGTATTCACGAAGATTACGAAAAGGTTGCAATGCAAGAAATGTTGCCTGTACAACTGTGGCCTTCAATAAGAGTATAGAAGGTCAAACGAAAAAAAAATTGAGAAATGGACATTAAAGAGCAATTCCGGACCTGTTTAAAGCTGGTCTGAAAAGAATGTAAAATTGTGTTATAGCACAACAGTTCACATTTGATAAAAGTCGGATAAGAATTAGGGAAGTTATCAAATTGTGAAGTTTAGCTAACTATCACAAAATAGTTGAACAGTCAATATGAATACAATTAAGTCAGTTGATGTAGTTGCCTCAAAACTTAATAGTTTATACACAAAGTGCAAGTATGCACCTGTCTCAAACCCTAATATATCTGACTGATCTTTCACCTGGTTTGTTTGTAGCCATGCAAATGTGAACTATGTTACCCTTTTGAGGAGATGTGACGCTCAAATCTTTGAACTTCTCATATCACAGTGGTTGGACTTTAGAAATAAAACTCTCTTATAATCTCGTCATTTTGCCTCTGACGAAGTTTCTTCCAGGATCGAAAGCTCAGGCCCGTTTTTACTCCATCTCTATATAATCTTGTTACACTGATAAAGAAACCAGCCGAAATCTTGCAATTGCTACATTACACCCAAATTATCTAATTTAGGCTCGTTTGAAGGCAAACGTGAAGACATAAGGAAATTATAAGGAATTATAAGAAAATGATCCATAAATAGCGCTCTTAGCAACTTGCTTGGTGCGGTGGTTTCTTCGCTAGGAATAAAATGTGTGGATGCTTGGTTCAAGCCCTAGACACTATAATGTCACCTAGCCGAAAGCGACTCTTGAAACTTATCTGAACAATTTAACATCTAGTTTATTTGCAGTCTCTAGTATGAATACTATCTCTTTATCTCTCGACTGTTTCTATTGAATACGATATAAAACGAGACCCAGTGGTTACATTCATTATTCTTATACCTCTCTAAACTCACATGAATACCTGACGGTACAATAATGTCTTTTAAATCTCTGAGAACATATGAGACTCTCCAATTAAATAGTCGATATAAAAAGCTCATGTATGACAAGCCCCATCAGGAAAACTCTCCTGTTTTAAATTACGTCCCTAAGTTAATATATTGAGCGTAACCCAATTATTTTATACGTTTATTTACTGATACTCACTGATGTATATCATATCATTGTTCTTTACTCATATGTACTTTGTATTTTTGACTTGTTTGTAATCTATCATTTATCAAAATGTTCTTTTGCTTTTCTTTCCTTTCGTCTTTTCCCCTTAGGCTTTGAAATATTGTTTTAAGCGCATGACAAATGTGACGTATTACTGTTATTATTGTTATTATTATTATTATTATTATTATTATTATTATTACTACTACTATCATAATAAAAATAATAATAATAATAATTACTATTATTATTATTCTTATAGTAGTAGTAGTAGTAGTAATAATAATAATAATAATAATAACAATAATGATAATAATAATAATAACAATAATAACAATAATACATCACATTTGTCATGCGCTTAAAACAATGTTTCTAAGCCTAAGGGGAAAAGACGAAAGGAAAGAAAAGCAAAAGAACATTTTGAAATGTGAGAGATTACAAACAAGTCAAAAATACAAAGTACATAAATGAGTCAAGAACAATGATATGACATACATCAGTGAGTATCAGTATTAAAATAAACGCATAAAGTAATTGAGTTACGCTCAATATATTAACTTAGGGAGGTAATATAAACAGGAGAGTTTTCCTGATGGGGCTTGTCATACATGAACGGGTAGATCATTCTTAGCTCGGGCGCAAGTGACGACTGCGAATGAGCTTTCTCCGTAGCGTGTCTTGGTGAGAGGTTTGGACAGCAGTTTAAGATGGGCAGTAACATTGGAGCGTAGTCGTTGAGATGCGGAAGAAGTAGATAAGGATTGGAGGGAGATTATAGGTTCTGCAGGTATGAGGGGCTTGGTTGAATGAATGGATGAAATGACAATGTCCTTGTTGAAGCAGTCATTAGACTCAGAAATTTTATATATGAAATAATTTGCGAATAATGAACATACAGATTTTACTGAGGTTAGTGTATTTCAATTTCCATAACCTCCTCAAGTGATGTCAAATGGGGTTTTACGTATACTACTCATTTGGAAACGTACGCACCTCCCACGCAGCAATCGTCCGTAATAGAAAGTTTGCTAATGTTAACTACCAATGTTTACAAGGTTTAAGGATAACGTCATCCTACATGATGTTAACAAATTTTTATTCGAAGCATATTGATTCCACTTGAAATTGACATCATCTGCAGTATTGAAGAAGTGTCATTTTCTTCGATATGATATAAAAATAGAATTGCAAGTTCCACTGTGAGCTGAGAGCTGTCTGTTGTTAATTTTCTGGTGAGATGAGGAGGTGGTTTCATGAAAGCAAGCACTCATAAAAAAGATTCTCCGGGAGACGAAATGTCTAGAGATCATTTCAGTCTGTATTGTGGCGAGCTGAAGAAAGTCAACATGAATGTTCTCCTCTCGCATCGATGTTTGAGAGAGTCTCCCGTCTCTAAGATGGCGCCTTCGCGCTTCATGGACTATGTGTTGCTTTCACGTCTGCTTCACATAATATCTACCACTTTTTCCTCACTCCACATAGTGGCAAAGACATGAGTGCATTTTATCTTTTCAAACCGAACTCATGCTTGTCGATGTTAAAGTCTTTTCCCAAGTGTGAATCTCCGCAAAGGATAATATAACATACAACATACCCTGAAAGTGAAAAGTCAACAATTTACTTTATTTTGCTCCTGACTCTGGTCTATCAAATTTATTTGAATACAGATCTTCTTTCAGAAAATGATATTTAATCAAAATCGGTGTTAATGTAGTTTCGTTTGTACACGGTATTCATGGAAAAAAAGTTGAAAAATGAATTGAAATTGAAAAAAAAATGTTCCAGCAGCGTTTCCTTGGTCCGTTTTTCCGACATCGGAGATGCTCAACTGCAATTTCACATTTTTTTTTCATCTTTTAACTTTCAACTTTCAACTTTCTTTTTCATTTCTATCTTGTCTTCAAGCTCTAATATCTCTTCGTCACTGTGGTTGCCACGTGAGCAAAGCAACTACATAATTACTTTTGTTCTTTGAAACACAGAGACACACAATATATTGCAATGACCACAACTTAAATATCGTAATCGTATATACTTACGGAATTATCATTTAGTTAATTGCCAGAAACCTACTTTTGTATGAAGTTCTGATATCTAAGATATAGTGTATAGTTTCCCGCCAAAGAAACATCACATCGATTGATAGTCAACGTCATGATAAGAACATAAATCTATCTCTCTTTTTCTCCCAATCTCCCTTTGTTCCATTTATCCCATTTGCTCTCTCACTCTTCGTTCGATCGATACACCCATACCATCAACAGATGTTTCTCTCATGTGCGTTACTGCCCCAAATATTTTCACAAATTTTTGATGACTTTGACGCACGCCATCTAGAACACATTCTCAGTCTTGCACGCGCTCACAATCTTTTTGTATTAAACTCGGTTGTACAGCTCTATTTCCCGGAGCTAAATCCTTTCTATCATTTGCATGGTAAGCGGTATAGTGCGCGTTGGTATTAGATGAGTTAAGTGCATATTTTGTTTTTGTCTTTTGGGTTTGGGGTGTTTTTTTTTACTTGTAATGTGAAAATGTTTTGATTTCTATCTTACGTCCCCTGGCTTCAGAAGGAACTTGAGAGAATGTATTTTTTCCATCTGTGTCTGCGATGTCGATAAATGCTCAAGTCGTCTTTTAGACAAAAAGAAGAGAAATAAAACACTAAAATGCTATCTGCTTTTGCCTGTGATTCGCAATTGTCTAAATGATAACTGCAGTGGTTGCCGCTAGGTGACAATTTACCTCTTTTTCTTCACCTGGTTCCCTCCTTGCCCAGGTTGTAGAATTATTACTACATTTTACTAGATTTCAACATGGCCTAGAAAAAAAAAAACAGGCGTTCTCAACAATGCTTGATGTGATCTTAATGTTCTGGCTCTAGACGAATTTCTGAAAAATGAAAAAAAAAACCAATTCCAAAGTCCGTGTATGTCTTTTTCGCACACTGTAAAAACATCGGTGTTAGATTTAACACCGATCAAGTATTAATAGAGGACCACACCCACAGGTGTAGAAAATGCACTGTGATGGTGTTGAAAAGTGTTCACCTGACACTTCGTGGTGTTAATTTGACACTGTACCTGGTGATATTTTGACACTGTACTGGTGTTAATTTAAAAATGACACCACTTGGTGTTGATTTGATATTTGTTGGTGTTAATATCAATGGTTTAACACCCGTCCAGCTTCAATAAGAGACCACACCAGCCGGTGTTACTGTGGTGTAAATTTATTTTCACATTTTTTCAAAAATCTAGTATTTTAATGTAAAATTCTTGATCGTCTTGTTTAAATTAAAAATCAACAAGAAGTGCAGTTACTAAGAAACTCTTCAAAAAATAGTTTTATATTAGTTGGAAATGACACCCGGAGGTGTTAATTTAACACTGTAAATGAGCACCAAAAATTTAACACCAGCTCGGTGTTCACTATTTAACACCGGACTTTCTGCAGTGTAGTTTGGCGATATAATCTTGTTCAGAAGTTAAATGAGTGGAGGAATGCTACCAATATGTTTTGCAATGAGTATATCATATTATGCGGTTGCGTAGAAAATGTAGGCCCTGGAGGGGAGGCATCGTTCTCATGAACATTGATGAATGATTGATTTTCGAATAGAGATATAAGTCTGTGATTCCCGACATATACTTTTTAACTCATTTACGAATAACGCCCCTCGGGTGACTAGACATTGAATTCTCAGGGGAAAAATTGTGTCGATGAGCACCAATGTTTCATGCTTGGTATACTCCCCGTGGTGAAATGAACATGAAATCCCTCTGATGGCAAGCTTGTGATTACTGATCTCCCAGCTGTCAATCTCTATCGGTTTCCATCATTGATCAAGTCAGAGGGAAACGCCAATCTTCCGAGCGTGAAAGGAAGAGAACCTGAAGAAGGGACGTAAAAAACGGTAGTATCATTCCCGTTGAAACACAAAATCTTCCGGTGATGAATCACGTTCCTATGGACACTGTCACCAGTGGAAACTGTGCGTCGGGGAAAATATCAAATATGCTGACACTGCATTTTGTACGGAAGATTTAAAAAAAAAAGCCTGCCGCCGCGTCCATTATGTGATTTTTTCTTATTAAAAGATTTAGAATACTTATGAAAGAATGATAACCAGACGGTGATTTGTTACACAAATGGAGCTAAAAATAAACAAGAAGACCTGGTAGGAAACAAAACTCAGCCATGCTGCTTACAATCTCTTGCAATGTATCTTTCATTCGAATTCTCAGAGTTACATCGGTTTTTTTAGAGCCTGTATTCGTTGGTCTCAAAGAAAATACCAGTCCTCTGACATTCCATGTATGTAGGCCCCACATTCAAACCGGAAATCAATCGTCAATGATAGCCGCTTGATTCTGAGATATATATACTGGCTATCACTGTAGGTTGAGTCGCGTTTAAAGCAATTATGACACAGGGTCATACTGGAAGATTTTTTACAAATATGACAGATAAAATGTGCAAGCCTCCTAAACGTGCAGTATGTAGGGAATGGGAATAATACGTAATGATAGGTTCACTGCTTCGCTCGGGTCCCACAGAAAGACAGAATCTCATGACAATACACTGCAAAATCATTGGTGTTAGATTCAATACCATGGGTGTTAAATCTAACACCGATCAAGTGTCAATAGAGGACCACACCCACAGGTGTAAAAAATATGTCGTGATGGCGTTGAAAAGTGTTCACCTGGCACTTCGTGATGTTAATTTGACACTGTATAGCTGGTGATATTTTTGACACAGCGCTGGTGTTATTTAACAATGACACCGCATGCTGTTGATTTGATATTGCTGATGTTAATGTCAATGGTATAACATCCGTCCAGCTTCAACAGGAGACCACACCAACTGGTGCAACTGCATGTGGTGTAAATGTGTTTACACCTTTTTTTTTCAAAAATCAAGTAGGTTATTGGAAAATTCGTGATCGTCTTGTTGAAGTTCAAAATCAAGAAGAACCTAACTAGGAAACTATTCAAAAAAAAAAAAACAATTTCATATTTTGCAATGACGCCCGGAGGTGTTGATCTAACACCATGAAATGAGCACCGGAAATTTAACACCACCTCGGTGTTTCATATTTAACATCATAATTTTTGCAGTGTAATGTCAATGGACATTACTATCAACCTCTAGAGGACTTTGAGAATGCTTACTAATATAGAGTTATCACCAATAGTGTCTGCTCTCTTGAAAAAAAAACATGATTTTGCAGGAGCAGAGGCAAAGTTATAGACTGTGGAGCTCGCCAGCATCCAAGATTAATATCCACGAAAGGATATAAACCGCCATAAATACGTGTACCAAGAACGTCGTAAAAACGTAATTGCATATTCAAACTGCGTAAAGGGCCCCGGCAAAACATATCACTTACTCGTAATTCTGTTTTTATCATCATAAAAGGGTGCATGGAAACACCAAAAAAATATATGTATATGATATATGGACCGTGCAGAGGCACACATGAAAGAGGCAAGATTATATAGTACTGTAGACTTTATCGTCTATTTTTCCGGTTAAATAGAAAAAAAATATGAGTTCCATTTGCTGCCGGTGTCAAGGATTCTTTTATTGTTTTGTTCCGTAACAGTGGCCGTAATTATGGTGAAAAAGTGTTGTTTGAAATGATGGTGAAATGTTCTTAAAAAATGAAAAATCCGTGAGACGAGGAGTTACCATACTTGATTATTGCCCATAGTGGATAGTAGTAAAAACAAATAATAACTTGGTAACAGTTTACTATTACTGACATGGCGATATTCACATTCTTCATAGATATCATGAGAGAGATTTTTATGACTTTTTTGTGTTGTTATGTATTATGAGATTCAGTCAATAGAGGTCAAAAACGTTGTTTTTTTTTTCTAGAAAATCTCAATTATTCTTGAAACACCACATTGAAGATTAAAAAATCCGGCGAGGTGGAAAGTTTTTATTTATCTATTTTTGATTTGCGTCCCTGGTTACACAGTTATTCTTTGATAAAGTCCAACTGAACTTTTTCACAAGGTTGTAGGGAAAGGCAAAGTCGTATTCAAGTTGTTGTATAGGAGAGCCTGATGTGCCCAGGGATTTCTATTGAAACTGAAACTTATTTCCCTATAAGCTATTTTCAGTCTCGCTTTACATATGTCTTTCTCGACATCTGCTTCCGAGAAGGGCGGTGCCGTTACTGACTCTGACAGGTAGCGAGAAAAGACGAACAGCCCTGACGATGAGGCACCCGAGGAGGAGGATGAAGTGATGGAGTGAGTCGAAAGAGAGACAATTATTTCAAAAGTGAAGTGAAATCGAATGTCAATCAAACTGCTAAATTCGATTTTCCCTTTCCATCTCTACCAGGGTTTTAGTCCCTTCTTTGCTCAGAAAAAAAAAGAAAGATGTCAATACAGTAATCATCCTTATAGAATCTAGCAAGGTTGGTCTCGTCAGTAGACATCATGTTCGCTTGATGCATTTTTGTAGACAATGTTTAAATTGTCGTTAGTTAATATTTCGCAGAAAAAAAAATATTGCTCTACGTTCATTACGGAAAGCATATATATAGAATTCAGGTGCGCTTGTAATAAGCATTTCTCTCTCTCCCCCGTGTGATGGAAATAAAATATAACGGATATAAAAGCATACAAAAGGATTTGATCATTTTCTTGAATCCAAGTAATAACATATTTATCTATTCCATTGCATCGAACTGACGACTGGTATGTGCGCGAAATATTTCCCATTTTAAGTAATGAAGGAGTGCATCAACATGTACTTCTAAGCTCGATGAAAATAAGCTGACAAAAATGCTCCCCTCCAGCCTAGAAGTAATAAAGATGACGCGCTTTAACGCAAACAAAATTGACGTGTCGCATACCCGGTCCATCAGAATCGTAATGTAAGAAAGCGCTTTCAAATTAATCCGTCTCGAGTAGCCTGCATTGATCAATCTCGCCGCTCAGAAACATGGTGCAACGTTGATTGGGATTTTATGAGTGCAAGCTCCTGACGAGCCAATGGCTTAATTTTCTTCAAATAATGTACCGAAGCCCGAGTGACCCTGGACAGTAGCGAGGAGATAGAAGGAATAGTTACAATATTTCCCGTCTCGACTAATGGGCCACATGATATTCTGTAGATTCGTTCAAATCATCAAAAGAAGACTGTAGTCAACCATCTGATCTCACAAAACTGATACGAAAGAAGCATATGCTGTTCAGAATTGCTAAGAAAACAAAGAAAACTGTTGACTGGAATAATTATAAGTCTGTCCGTAACAAAGTCAAATCTGAAACTAGAAAAGCTTACTGGGCATATGTTAATAAACTGTTTGTATCTGATGATAACAGACGTACCTTTTTTGCATTTGTACGTAGCCGTAAGCAGTCACCACCCCCTCCTAGGTTTCATCACAATGGCAAATTGATAACAAAGCCCAATGATATAGCTTCTGCATTCAGTTCTTACTTTTCTTCAGTCTTTGCTCATTCCACACCACCTCCTCCTGATGCTCCCCCATGTTCTCTTCCTATTCCAGAACTCTCTCAGGTGTCTGTGTCCAGAGCTGAGGTTTATCGTGCACTTTTACAGCTGCGGAGAAACAAATCTCCGGGACCAGATGGCATTTTGTCTCGCATTCTAACCGAGGTAGCCCTTGAGGTTTCATATCCCATAACCATTCTGTTTAATGCCTCTCTTTCCACAGGAAATGTACCAGCATTGTGGAAGCAGGCACACGTCACTCCCATTTTCAAGCATGGTGATCGCTCCTCAATAATTAACTACCGTCCAGTTGCACTCACATCTGTGTTGTGCAAGATGCTGGAAGGCTTTGTTACCAAGGCCATTCAAGACCACATTGATACATATGGTCTGTTTAACAAGCAGCAACATGGCTTCGCCAAAGGACGGAGTTGTGTAACCCAACTTGTTAACGTTCTTCATTCCTGGCAATCCATCCTTGATAAGCCCCGTCCACCACGTATAGATGCAGTATTTTTGGACATGACTAAGGCATTTGACAAAATGCCCCATCACATTTTGCTTGCCAAGCTTGCAACTAATTTCAATATCCGTGGTTCCCTTTGGAAATGGATTTCTTCATTTCTGACTAACCGTACTCAAAAAGTTCTCTTCCTTGGTCATGCTTCCTCCTGGACTGACGTTTCTTCCGGTGTACCGCAGGGCAGTGTACTAGGTCCTCAATTGTTCAATCTTTTCATTAATGACATATCTTCCTTTGTATCATCACATACTGCATTGTTTGCAGATGACATGGTTTTATTCAGACAGATTGACTCCTCAGAAGATGAAAACCAAGTTCAGGGGGACTTGGAGGCCTTGCTCCATTGGTCTCGTCTGAATGGAATGTCCTTCAATCCTACCAAAAGTAAGGTCATGCACATTACCCGAAAACGCAAGTTTCACTCTCCGATTTATCACCTAGGTGATGTACCACTTAGCTCAGTATCTATGTTTCGGTATCTTGGAGTAGTGATCAGCTCAAACTTAACCTGGAATTCTCATATTTCTTCAGTTGTCTCTCGTGCCAATCGTCTTCTCGGGTTCATCAGAACTATAGCCCGAGGGGCATCTACTAATGCCTTCTTTTCACTGTACAAAGCCTTGGTGTTGCCAATACTCGAGTATGGCATCCCCGCTTGGTTTCCCACAACATCGTCTCAGTCCCTGATGATCGAACGCGTCCAACGGACTGCTACTCGAATAGCACTCAAACAAGTGCGAGGTGAAATGTCTTATGCAGAGCGTCTTGAGGTCCTTCATTGGTCTACCCTGTCCTCGAGGAGAGAATATCTTCTCTGTTCCTTTTCGTTTAAGTGTCTGTCTGGTGTTTGTATTTGTCCCAATCTTGCTGAGAACGTAATGATCAATCCACGTCACTCAGAAACCTTAACTTTACGTCACCTTCCTTCTAGAACTCAAGCTTTCTTCTACTCCCCCTCCCGTCTTCTTCCTAGAATATGGAACACACTGCCAGCAGCCGTCAAGGACGCTGCTGTGCTTTCACCTCTTTCCTCTTTTCTAAACTCACTGAAATCAGCCATATTTTCCGTTCATTGAAATCCATTCTTTCACCAATTTCTCTCTACGTTCACATAGATCCTTTCTTTAGTCTTTAAGCATTAATTTTAGCTTGAAGTTCGGCGCATGTGACCGCTGTGGTGCGTAGATGTGTAATTTGTTTTTTTTTTTTGTTTAGCAATGTGTTACTATGGTAACAGTTTTGTTGTTTTTTTACCAAAAAGCATACAAAAATATTGTGGATTAGGCTCGTTCTCAGTTTTCGAGTATTTGGCTTGAAATTTGGTACATGTGACCGTTACAGTACAAAGATGTGCAAACGTAATTAATCTTTTGGTATTGTTGAATAGTGTGTTTCTATGATAATTGCCTATTTTAAACAAAGAACTCGGATAAGAGTATTGTGGATTTAGCTAGCTCACTGAGCTTTTGAGCGTTTTTGGGTATTGGTTTGAGATTTGGCACATGTGACCGCTGTAGTACATACGCACATGCGCAAATTTATTCATTTATACTTTTTCGTCATTGTTGAACAAAGTGTTGCCATGGTATCAGTATGTTTTGGATGAGGATTATACAAAAATTATGTAAAAAAGTTCGGCTACTTCTCTCAGTTTTTTGAGTATTTGGTTTCGGATTTGATATGTGTGATCATTAATATATTACCTTGATGTGAAAGATTTGATTTTTTTTTTTTTTTGATTTTTTTTTTTTTGATTTTTTTTTTTTTTTTTTTTTTTTAATTGTTGGGAAATGTGTTTCATGGTAACTCCATATTTTGAATGATAATCATATGATAATGTGATTTCAGTTAATTTTTTTCAGATTTTTGGGCAATTGATTTGAAATTCGGCATATGTGACTGTTATGATATGTGGGTGTGCACAATTCATCATTTGTTCACGTTGAACATTGAGTCGTTGTGGCAACAATATCACAAATTAATTGTTAGCTGAGTTTATATTCTCGGTGTTTGACACATTGAGTGATAGTTTTAGTTTTGATTTGTACACATGTGCTTCATTTTTATTTTTATGCTGACGACAATGTTGATTATGTCCTAAGAGGTTAGAGGCTTAGGGTTGGGGGTCGGGTGGAAATCCAGGAATCTTCGACATTAATGTTGACGTATTTTTTTCAGTTTTTGAAATTAATGTATGAATATATTTATAAATGAAGTCATGGGTTGGATGATTATATTGGAATTGTATAGTGTTTTTTTATGTTTTGAAGTTTGATAAGGATTATGGAGTTAAGGGATGGGGATCAGGGGTTGAGTGATACTTTTTTAATGATTGTTAAATGTTTCTTAGGGGCAACATGTGTGGGTTCACATGCCTACGGGCAATAGTAAATGTATTTACTTTTGTGTGCCCTGACCCTCATGTAGTCTCCATTCATTTCATTTTCACATTGTGTAACGTGTACAGTACAGTGTATCCTTTGTAATGTTCATTCTGGTTTTTGTTTCATGTTTGTGATGTTAATGATATGTATCCTATAGTCTTTACCTGGTCGAATAAATAATAATAATAATAATAAGTATTTGTAATGATTTTTTTTTCCAAATCTTTAAACCTGGGTCTGATGATACCTTGCTGCTAGCTTTTGCGGTGCACTACATTGAATGTCAAAGAATGGCAGAGTCCTCTTGCGACAATATTGCTACCATGAAATATCTGCGCGCTATAAGCCAAATATAGATTTACCCACAAACACAACCCAAGCCCTAATCCTAATCCTCACATCAAGCTGAACTTAGAACCCTATAACAACCCTAGCCCTAAACCTAAGTACTTGAAGAATATAAGACCGGGGCAATAGTAGAAGCTGGGATAATAATGATAACAATAATAATGATAATGATAATGATAACGATAATGATAATGATAATGATAATGATAATCATAGTAAAAATGAGAATAATAATAATAATAATAATAATAATAATAATGATAATAATAACATCAATAATAATAATAAAATAATGAACGACGAAAGACGAATTTGGAAGTAAGATTGGCCTATTCCCGACATCCCGCGACGAAATTGAAGTAAACATTTGTGAAATTGAATGAGAAAAGTTTGAAAATGAATGGGAAAACCTATAATAATAAGGTCTTAGTTACCCAGGGTAACCTCTTTAGATTGCCACTGTATACCAGGGGCCCTGCCATTATTACTAGTGTTGCCAGGTACCCATTTATACACCTGGGTCGAGAGGGACACAGTGGGTAAAAATGGTTACAGCTCGTTATTCCGAAGGTTCGTTATTCAGAAGGTTCTTCGGTCCGAAGGGTCGTTATTCCGAAGGTCCGTTATTCCTAAGATTCGTTATTCCGAAGGTTCGTTAATCCGAAAATGAAATAAGGTTCATTATTCCTAGGGTTCGTTAATCCGAAAATGAAACAAAACTCGTTGTTCCGAAGGTTCGTTACGAATCCTATATCACTTTGTATCAACGAACCTTCGGAATAACGAACCCTATTTCATTTTCGGAGTAACGAAACTTCGGAATAACGAACCCTATTTCATTTTCGGATGAACGAGCCTTCGGATGAACGAGCCTTCGGAATAGCGAACCCTATTTCATTTTCGGATTAACGAACCTTCGGAATAACGCCACAAATGCTCAGATTAACGAACCCTTTTTTATTTTCGGATTAACGAACCTCTAGGTATAGGGAATTTGTGTGTTTCGGATTAACGAACCTTTGGAATAACGAACCTGGCAGCCGCACCAGCACTTGACCGGGCTTCTCGAGTGAGGATGCTATCATATTTTGCTGTATTCCTTCGGTACCTCAATGTGACTGTGTTACTGACGACTTTGTCCATTGCTGTAATTTATACTCAGTAAGAGGAGCCAGTTGTGTTGTATTTATTATTTTCCTTTGGAGAGATAGGTAAATAAATGAAATTAGATTAAATTTTGTAAAATGCATTCCCATAAACGCCATTCTCCTCTGAACCATGTGTTTTGGGTGATTTACTGTTCAGTGCTAGTGCTAGTGCTAGTGCTATCTCAGAACTAGCACCGGCGATGAAACCGAACTTGATATCAGTCGGCGTTGGGAGGTTGACCTAAAAAAATACGATATAGGGATGCACAGATGTTTCAAGGGAACGTTTCAAACTTGGAAGATGATAATCCACAAAACACAAAACGAGTTGGAATCGGTATGGAGTTCGTTATTTACGCTTGACGTCAGCCGTCTCGGCCACATGTTCCCTGACTTATGATTTATTCATTTGTCTTCGTGTTAGGCTGTCAGTGTACGCACACGGAGCACTCAGTCACCATGAACGCTGTAAATGCAAGTGATAAAATATACATCAGAGACCCAGGTGTACTTCGTTAGACGTATCTATACGAAGGAAACGCGATCTTTGAAAAATACTCGAAGATGATGATGGGTGGTTGTTTTCGTAGTGGTCTCTCATGTTGCACCTGAAACCCAGAATTCAACTCTTGATTGCTAGCATGACAATATGATGGTGCTCAACTTTGAGAGAAGAAAAATGAATAAAAGCTTTAAGCACACACACACACACACACACACACACACACACACACACACACCCGCGCGCGCACAATCATGCCTGCACGCACGCATATAAAAATCCGTGGGGCAAATTTAGGGATTGAACTGCTATTCGATATGGAATGAATGATTTGTCTTCGAACGAATGAAATGTTTAGCAGAGCCTTTCTGCATTATTTGCCATAATTTTGAAATACCAAAATGTAGACGTTGGCATAATTTAGCCAAAGTCGTCTCGTGATATAAATCATCTTGTTCGGTAACACAAACTTCAATGACTTCATTGACTCCTGCAAATACAGCTAATGTTTGACTTGGAATCTGGCCATGCTTAGAACACCAGCAGCTTATCACAGTCTCCGAAGCATTTTCATGCATAATGCTACTTTTGAATTAACAATGAACAGTATTACGCCAGTTACGAAGTGCGGCGTTGAGATGGTATAAAGTCGTCAAATTCATGCTTTGCGACACATCAAAATGTATACGTTTCCTACATAACCTGCGTTGGCACATTTCAAAATGATTCCAATTATGCATGAATGATTAATTAAGCATGAATAGTAAGCTGTAACGGAGGCCGAGTATAGGTATAGTCAGCTAGTTTACCATAGTGAACATTGGATATATATATATATATATATATATATATATATATATATATAACATTTTATATATTATACACTTGTCCATGCTCTTGTACACGATCATAGTAGGTGTGTGTGTGCTTGTTTGTGCTTGAGTTTGCGTATGTGCTGCGTTCTTGTGTAAAATGTAAGCATGCATGTATGTACGTATGTATGTATTTCTTTTCGTCTATAATGGTATGATAATGATAGTGATATCATGCAAGTGATATGCATCATTTCACAGAGCATTAAGAACGTATGCTTCTTTGTTGTTGTTGTTGTTCTTGTTGTTGTCATAAAATCTCATCTGTTTCGTAAATTAATCTGATAGCTACAACCGGGTGATACCACCACCAGTGCCTGTTAATGAATGTTTCATCTGGGTCTGTAAATGTCGAAGGCATCATTTGTAAGATTCATTGACTGCCCCTTTAAAATCCCGCTCACCCGCGGGGCTCTTCTTTAATCATACCGACAAAGCAAAACTCCCGCTAATTGATATTTTCTTTTCTTTCCAAGGCATGAGGAGAAATCTAATTCAAAATTTTGTCTGGAGAGTTTCTGACAAAAATAATACACCTCACTCAAAAAAAAAAAAAAAATACAGAACAGATGAAATATTCAACACGCATTTTCTCATCGGAGCAAAGTCCATAATCATAAATGAAAAGACAAATTAAAAAATGTGATAAGACATATTCATTAATACAGCAATATGATATTACGTGTGTGTGCTATTTTGTCTAAATTCTTTTATTGAATAAAATCACATAAAAGAACTGTATACATGTACATGAAGCATAGTTGTTTTCTGAGACGTGAGTATTCATTAACATCTACTTCAACAAAATCACAAGGAAATGTGTGTGAAAGCCGGTATTGTTCATGATACTTATTGCTCCTTTGCATAAACTACTTTAAAGTGGGTATTAAACAGACATATAATCTGCATGAATTTAGCTGCAGCAGAATTGGGCAAACAAACCATGGGGTGAATGAACAGTTCCAATTGTCGTGCCCTAGAAAACAACCGATACAGAAATCTTAACATTGCACAAAGATTCAGTGCAGTTTTCTATTACTCAGTAAATAAAAAACAGTCACAATATATTCATTCCTTGTGATCTGATATCCTATGTCAACGTTACACTGTTTGTCCTTCCCGTGAATGTGTGTGTGTGTGTGAGTGTATGTGAGTGTGTGTGTGTGTGTGTGTGTGTGTGTGTGTGCGTGCGTGCGTATGATGGGATGTGTTTATTTACACGTATTAATTGACGTTATCGCTACTCTTGTAATTATTTTCTTTTCACGCTCTCAAATCGCAGATTCACCGTGGATGGAAACGAGAAGTGCGATGAAAGAGCCGAAAGTGAGAGTGACGGGTCTGGGTAATTGGTGTCGCTTCTAGTTCACGTCTGTGTAATCATCTCATCCGACGCATGAAATCTGGAGCACACAGCAGAAGAAATGATTTCACGACCCGAAATAACCCACTCAGAATTCTAAGCCACGTGATATACTACATGGGCAAATTCTATTTGCTCCTTCTTGTTTCGTTTGTTTCTGTTTTGTTTTGCTTAGTCTATGTCTGCGCTGCTAAGACATAAAACTGTCTTGCGGACAATGCTTTCCTCAAAAATATATATTGTTATATAAATACACGTATATACACAGCATACACGTCCAATTTTCTCTCCAAGAGAGAGAGAGAGAGAGAGTGATAAACAAATTTACAAACGCACACAAAAGAAAATCAAACAAACACACAGATTAACGAAAAGTATCCAGAATTACAGAACTGATAATATTTGTCACGCTCAAAACAAGAAAATAAGAATAAATTACTGTACGTGGAATAAGGGGCTGGGGTGCAGCCCCTCACACTGAACCTTGAACCAATTATCCTTCCCCCCCCCCCCCCCCTCCCGCACACACATGCACAAACACCTTATAAAAAAAAGAACTTTAAGTGCCTCTAATACTACAATGACGATGATTACAATACGCCACATTAGGAACAAAAGAAATGACATGATTAGAAAAATCTTTGCAATGTCCACAATAGTAGTTGGTCCAAGACGAACGCAGAAAATATAAATGAGTAACAAACAATCTTAAATAAGTTTACAAAATCTTCTTAAAGTGTCGATGAATCTCTCAGAAAAAAAATAACGTCTAGCAACTGTCTGTTGTAAATGTCCGAGAGATGAGATTTTAGTCGAAAGAAGTTGACTTCAGAAGAACAGCGTAACCTGGGCTTGAATGAATCTAACCTGTCGTTATTAAGGAGCAGTGGAAAATACTTAACCCCATGATAATCAGATTATAGGGTACTAATGTGCGAGAAGATGATTAAACGCTCTAATACCACTATGTTCTGAGGGTCGTTCACCATGGCAACCATGTTGATTTATATCATTGAATCTATGATCGTCTCTTCCACACTACAGCACACATCACTGAAATTGGTAGAACAACCAGGAAACATTCAAAGAAGCAAAGAAATGGCCACGCCCACGTGTTTTCTTTCGACGTCCTGCTCGTCGACTCCTTTTACTCAAAATTGTCGACTGTATTTCAATAATCATTCAGTTGTGGGAGGGGAACAGTTCTGTGGGTGTAAAAAGAAGTGTTTCTAAACGTTTGTTTCTTCTTTTCATTAAACGTATAGATGTACCGCGGGATACAGCACAGAAACTGCAACTATACTTCGAAAGAAGCAAAAAAAAAAAAATATCATCCGACTCGGACCAGGTTGTCTCACGAAGTAAGAAAATGATAACAAGTAAACATCTTCGATGTAACATTACTGCCGTCGGCACAGGATCGCATTTTTGTAGTTCCAAAGACGAAAGTGACCAGGAAGTGATGATCGATCCCCCGTCCCTCAGGCAAGAGGAAAGGAAGATACCCAAGACGCTATCAACCGAACCTATATATACCTGGGGCCGATGTCGTGTTATGGCGGCATACATATCAGGAAGACATGAATACAGGCGAATGTTATCGAAGTACATACTTGTATGACAATGAGGCACAGAGGTACACAGCCTTTCAGACAAAATATCATGAGGAAACAGATTCAGGAAAAAAACAACAACCAAACAAACTACTCTCTTAAAAAAATCGAGTGAAAATATTCACTCTTAAAGGAGTGAATACAAAAAAGAGTGAAATTAGAGTGAAATTGGAGTGAATTTTGAGTGAAAATGTTCATTTTCACTCGTTTTGGAGTGACGTCAGGGATCACTCCAAAATCTTCGAGTGATCCCTGACGTCACTCCAAAATGAGTGAAAATGAAAATTTTCACTCAAAATTCACTCCAATTTCACTCTAATTTCACTCTTTTTTGTATTCACTCCTTTAAGAGTGAATATTTTCACTCGATTTTTTTAAGAGAGTAGTGCTTTGTTTTGAAATTGCCAAACTTGGCGGGCAATATCCGATAGTCTTCTTCTAGTCTCCTGCGCAATCGTGAATTATTAATCTTGATAATAGTCGTGTTTTCCTCGGTGGAAGTGTGCCACACAGAGTATATTTGACATTTTGCTGATCAAATGATTATGTCACAAAAGGAAACTCTTCAGCCCCCTCCCAAGAAGATGATAAACAGAGAACGTGAGATATGACACGTGTAAAATCATTTTGTGTTATGGGATGCTGTCAGTTCATATCAGAAAGCGATAGGTTCAACTGCATGAGATTAATGGACTGAAACCCATTTCTTTGTCCCCATAAATTATGCTCCTCTTTATTTCATGACGTACCATCAGCAGAATAGCTGCAGAAGGATAAAGTTAACAGATATTTTTGTACTCTGGTGGTAATCCGCGTAATTAGATTAGTCTCTTTACAGCCTTTTCTTTCCACTGCTGGTGAAATAACTGAACCAGTCAAAAGCTGGTGATTCGTAATGAGAAGGGAAGTTAATAGGACGAGCGAACAAAGTACTCTCATGACTCCCCACAATAAGCCGTATTATGACACTATGCACATCAGCCTCGCTAACACTGACAAAACTTCGAGATTTTGAAGATCGCGATCTTAAACTTCGCGATCTTTTGCCAGTGTGATCTTGGCTCCTGACTGTTATTAAAAAGAATAATAATAAAAAAAACATTGGAAGAGGGAGAAAGACAGAGAATAGGGCAATTGTAAAATCAATTGATTCCGAAATTGATCTTCAATGACTCTTTCACAATAACAATAGATGAGATAATTCGAGTTAGACCATTACTGATTCGTCGCAGAAGACGAATCTTAAGGCAATTACCATTACATTTTACATACTTTAATCTCCTGCCCGTTACGCTTTCAAATTCTCTTCCCATGCTTTCTAATGTGTGTTTAAAACTTTCGTAAAGGTCCCTTGACAAAATACAGAATATAAATGATTTATTGCGAACCCTTGATGCATAATTATTTCCATCAAACAGTTCCAAAGTTGTGGTAGTTATAGATCTATGTTCACAGCAAATGCCAGCATGAAAGTGATTGAATATCGAGGGACTTTTTAAGCCTTTCCCGCAGGAGGCGTGCCTAGCATGACAACAATCGGTGCTTTCAAAACCGAATCCTTCTTTGCAAGAAGCTGATGACATGAGAGAAGCAAAGGACAGGTGTTTCCGACCCAGGGAACTGGGCTTGAATTACTGATAACTTTGAGTGCTGTGGTTAAAAAGAGAAAAAAGTTCTTATGAGGTACTCACAGTATAGCATGTTCAACATGATACATGTGGTCACATCAGACCTATACCTGTGGCAATGCATTTCTGCTCCGAATGGAGGCGAACTTTGGAGGTTTGATGCTCTGACTGTATACGGATACAGATCTCATAACGTTCATGAGAGGCCGCGGCTATGTAAACATGGCTTTTCCCAAGTAGGCCGGCCATTCAGTAACCAACATTTGCATTATTTGGAAAAGAAAAACGCCAAACCAGAAACCACACACCACATTTGGTAAACGAGTACACTCAGCTCTCAGAAATTACGTCGTTTGTTTCTTTGTTGGCCTGTCTTTACCACTGTTGTTTTTTTTCCTCTGCTTATTCTTCCAGCTAGCTGTGGCAATCCTTTTAGGATCATGTTGGTCGGTATGCCAAAACGGTGCGTGTAATTATGACAAGCGGGAGAAAAAGAGGAAAGAAATCTGTGGGGTCCCTCCCCCCCCCCCCCCCCCCACACACACACACGCACGTCTTCTCTTGTAACCTTGGAATCTCTGCCCACTCGTTTCATTTCTCACTCGACGGGGCGAGTAGACTCTGAGTTTATAATAATGGAGTAGCTGCTTTTCCCCCCCGTGGTACTTTCTTGGCCGGCAGCGGTCCTCTTTTGGCAACCTTTCCGCAAAATACAGTAATCATGTAAGCCCATTGTTGGACTCTCGGTCGCGATTGGATAAACCAAGGAGATTTGGATATATATGACTACTGCACCGCACGGCGCTCTGGCTTGCGGGGAAACCGTGTTCAGCAGCAGTAGCAGCGTATGACCTTGATTAGACTGTCAAAGGCGAAGAAAAATATCATGTCCATCTTGCCAATGGCATGGCATTGCCGACGTCAATCAGTAAATTGCCTAGATCGGGGGTTATTGACTCAAATCACGCTCATCGTATACTCTACTTTAGATATGACAAGAAAACAAACAAATAAGCAAACAAACAAACACATACACAAACCACGAAACCTATAAGGATTCATTCGAAATGTGCAATGGACAAGACGAAAATATACGTTCTAGTATATGTATTTCATGCTCTACTTACGTGTTGATATTCTCTTTTTGGACAATTTCAGGCACGATGTAGACTAATGCTTCAACGTAGATTACCATGTCACCGCAGGGGTTGATAATTCTGGGTAAAGTCTTATTTTCCTTTCCCTATTTTGTCACTCACTGATTTTCAGAATCAAAATGTCAAGTGGATTTAACCCACTAGCCTTTTCGGTGCAATGATAGGTATAACCTTTGTAATCTGCAAAATTGGCTCCTGTTAAAAACAACATAGGAGCTGCTATATCCTCCTGGATGTGACAGAATTGTACCTGATCTTCGGTAGATGTGGAAGTCGCTACAGTATGAAACACTCAGAATTGCCTCTCCAAGGGTAATAAAGAGCAGAAGGAATTTCAATTTATTTCCGATATATTTACTTTGTTTCAAAATTTATAAGAATAGCATATATATATATATATAAATATATATATGTTATATACATATATATATAATACATATGTATTATATATATATATTATATATATATAAATATGTATAATATATTATGTATATATATATATATATATATATGTATGTATAATATATTATATACACACACATATATATAGAGAGATATAGATGCAAGAAATGTTGTGCAAACTTCCAACTGCCAAACTTTCAGGTGATGGAGACATTACAGGCGTAAGTAAAGACAGTAGTATTCTACTGGTCTTTAGACGTAGTTTCTTCTTTATCTTTCCTTTATTTAGTTCTCATCAAGCTTTCGGCCATATAGGCCCTCATCAGGATCTAAACAAAGACACAGAATGACATAGTGTGTGTGTGTGTGTGTGTGTGTGTGTGTTAAACATACATACATGAAATGAGATCGACAAAAGATTAATAAATCATTGACGTAATTTGTAATGGTTCCACTCAATTTTCGATGCGTCATTTCCATTTGAGGGGGCGAGTATACTCTTGAGTTTATAGAAGAATGTATATAATTTTCTTCATAATTACTGTAATCGAATGAAGAAATCGACAATGAACATCTGCATATGAATCTATCATATTTGAAGGCTGAAATTTGTCAGAAAAAAAAAACTGACAAAACGCTTGATGACCCCCCCCCCCCCCCCCCCCCCCCCATCTGCTATTGCTAAGCAGAAATACCTTTCGGATAGTTCATTAAAAAAAAAAAACTTTTTAAACTGTATAAATGAAATTCAGATTTGTTTTCTTGTTTTTCTTCATCCTTTCTCATGATACTACACACAATACTTTATTCATATGCGCAAATACTCATCTCACCGGCCACTGAAAATCTTTAACATCAAAAGTTTTTATTAATCGATAATCAGTACGAATTGCATTCAATTAAATTGAATAATGACATCGAATTTCAAGCATACGTTATTCACTGACTTTTTATTTCTAGTTCTTTCTCTAAGTCTTTCTTTTACTTCGTTTCTCGTAAACTTTCAATTTCCATATTTCATAACCACTTTCTCCTGGAGCACGTGAACCACAGACTTTTGAATGAGGGATTGATACCTTACATAAAGTAATTTTCCAAATTAAAAAAAAGAGGAATTTCAAGTAATTTTATGACAAGACATGAAAAGTCATTTATGCAGCACGTATACCACAGACTTTGGCACGAGTCAATGAAATTCTAGATAAGATCATTTTTCCAAATAAAAGAAAAATGCCAGGAAATTCTATTGACTGTTTACAGAAAATCATTTATAGGGTATCATTATTACTTTTAATTTGACATCTGTCACGACAAGACACTCGATTTGACGTTTGACATAATTCTAAATGAATTACATCTGCCTATGATATGTTTGCGAAATTTCTTATCGCTTATTTCTGCATAAACAAATAGCCACTGTAAAAGCGGTTGCCCTGCAGGAACCGAATGACAGGAACTACAGTATACGCGAAGTGAGGTTTGCTGTCTATAACCATGAAATAGCTTGCTGGCTCGCGCTTAATTTCCAAGGAATATGAGCATTTTATACATTACTGTGTGGTATGTGTTGCAAATTGGCGCGGACGTAGTTGTTTGCCGGATGCGTTATTACACAATTTCCCTCTGATGTGATAAAGTTGTAATTGATCCTATATCGGAAGCTTATTGCCGCTAAACTGTAGTCGCCATTATATTGGTCCTTGCAGTGTAAAATTCCCCGGGCTATTAACGTCGCTCTGCGTCAGGTAATAGGCAAGTCTTCTAAAATGACAAAATGCTTTGGCAGAGAGTGTATGATTAGACAAATTCCACGATGACAGAAAATCTCGACATTTCAGACATACAGTTTCCTACTTCTCTTTCATTCATATGCAGTGCTCCTGTCTTACACACACACACACACACACACACACACACACAATGTTGTCGCCACTCTGCCATGTAATTTTGCTCCAGTGGTTAAAAATAAATTATAAAGGCAAGTCCGATAATAGTCACAAGAATGGCGCCTCGTACTTGATTCAAAGCAAACACTGCAGCACTGCGGATGCAACCGAGTGTTAAAGTTGGTCGATCTTCAGAACCTTCGTATACGGATTGGGAAGGGGGTGGGAGTATAGAAGACGAGGAATTTCACTAACATATTTGAATGTAATGAATAATGATAGTGACTGACTCGTTCCTAAAGTACATCGAACATTGCAGCAACCTGAAAGTGTCTGTACCTCCGCTCATGTTGTTAGAGATTTATCCGGGGATGTCTCTCACATGAATAAGGAGGTTTGGGCTGATATTGCAGGATTACCTGATAAGAATCGCAAAGGGGATCCTGATCTTGTATATCACTAAAACTGACACGTAAAGCAATCAAATATATATAGTCCTAGACAAAATAGTCTCGGACCAAGACGCTCTCCGTTACATTACACACTGCTCACAATTTCTTGAACCTCAGCTGCTTATAAAAAAAGGAGGGGGAAGATATTGTGTTACTGTATTACCGAGAAAGTCTTGGTGAAATACTTTCCAAAAAGGCAAAAATACGTGCCACCTAGGCTATTTAAACAATGTGTAGTGTCAAAAATCTCACCAGAATCAATTTATAGATTTGTCAGTTCTGTACAAGGTTACATCAAAGTCAACTCACCTCTGCCATTGCAACGTGATATTGATCACGGAGTGTATAAATGCATTTTATAATTGTAGTAGCACACATACACACACACACACACACACACACACACACACACACACACACACACATAGAAATGAGCCCAATGAACTTATCACTAATTCGAAAAGAGGTGCAATGAGAATTTAAGCTTAATTGAATTACGTTCCACAGAGCTGAATCCAAATTAACCGATTTATATCGATTTAATTATGTATAAAGAGAGAAAGAGAGACAGTAAGAGACAAAGAAAGAAAGAAAGAATTTTCTGCGTGAGAAACTTTCGCATCATTTTGGCAGGATTTGCTTGCTCAGTGGCTTTTCCTACTGTGAGCAACACGATATCCCGAAGCGTGAAAGGGGACACTGTGCTCACAATGTCTGCATATCAATTTCACTACATAATCACAAGTCATGTTGCTTTGTTTGATAGTCTCAAACACAGACGTGTCTCTATCAAAATATGAAGTTTTACACTGTAGACACGGTATATAAGAAGGAATACACACTGTGTTGTTCCTCAGACCACAGTGTCTCATACGGTGCTATTCACTAACATGCGTGTTCCTATTGTTGAGTGTAGTGAAGCTCGACGTAAATACACTCCTAAAAAAAATAAGTGAAAGAATGCAAAAGACAGTGTGGTCGCAGTGTGTTATGTCGCTATGAAGAGTGGCAATAGTTTTGTTTTGTTTTCATGTGGTCAACGCAGCAGCTAAAGCAACACATTCTATCACACTGTTGTAAGCACAGCGTTTTATATTCATCTCAAACCTGTATGAGAAATCAGAAAGCACATACTCCCTTATCACCCTCCGACAAAGTGTGTGATAATCCTATGTAAGCATTTGGCTTGCCATACTCCGTCTTTTTTTGTTCTGTCACACCACTGGTTCCCTGATACTCGCCTATCAGTCTATCACTTACTCTATACAGCTATTGATACGTAGCTGGGGATGTTCATCAATAAAGCATACGTTGCTGTTTGATTCTCTTTTCAATAATCGAATGTAGTTTTCACCGCAAACGGCACCAAATTACTCTGTACAATATACTATAGGCTGCTTTCCATGTATTACACATTATCTTCAGACACAAGCATAGAAATGCTATCAATTGACTGTACTTAAATTTAGGTATCCCCCCCCCCCCTCCGACTGTTATACTGTCTTTGAAACATTTACATAAGTAAAATAAGGGAAGGTGGACCTATATAGTGATCATATATGGTTTAAAGTACACCATATTGTATGAGTTGTTTCAACATTTTTGCAGATATAAAGTTATGATTCATGTGTATTGTTTATTATTTTGTTAGTCTATTCATTCTCCATTTCACATTCAAAATTACACAACACAATACATAGATAATTCATAGATCAAAGAATCAATACAAAATAGATGGGTTACCACTTCAGATTTATTATCATAATCATTCTGTTCTTCCATGGGTCCAGCACATAAATGTTGAAGACTGTTAAATGTAAATCATCTATATCCAAATGTAAACACAAATTATACATATTTCATGCCCTTCAATTAATTCATCAATATAATTTGTGTACATTGAAAATTACCCACCCCCAAACAACTCAATCCCTTATTATTCACTCTCATATCATTACCTGTAACACTTGCATATCCATACTAATCAGCTAATCTATATAAAACTATACATTTTACATACACATACTGTGTCATTCAAACCATTATACTGTACATTATATCAAAATTGTATGAGCGTGGCTTGTGCATGTACCAATTTAGAATACTGTGTGGGAACACTCCACGGTGCAATGCACTCTTTCAACCAGATATGCGACGCGATAATGTCGTCACTAGAGTCACCCTTTTTGGCAAAGCATCGACAGCCTGTGGGCCGTGACCTCCATATTGATTGATTGATCATTACTACGATTGATTCGATAGCTGGCCACCGATGAATCGGACCTGCCTTCGGACTCTGCTTTACTGTGCACGTCTAGGGAAAATGAGGGACAGAGTTTGTATAGGTCGCATGCACTGCATTGCGCATAGTTCTTAATTCGTGGATAACACAATCGCTCGAGTATGCAATTATTAATTATTTCGTATACCATTTATAAATCATCGTGTGAGAGCGTGTGGGTGCTCTTACACATATATGAATAGATACATACATACATATATAGAAAGATAAATAGATAGGTGCATATATATGTATATATATACAGTAAATACAATTATATATATAAATATACATATACATACATACATACATATATATATACATATATATATATATATATATATGTATATATGGATAGAAAATAGATAAATAGATAGATAGAGAGAAGGATAGATATAGATGCAGTAAATCATGACAAAGGATGCCACACGATGCCTTTCGACGTTCGTTTTCCTCAGCACTATTTTGTCTGTTGCCATTGTTGCACATACAGATAGGGTAATAAAGGAATACCCATAAAAGAAATGACAGGTTATAGGAAGATTTAAAAAAAATATTCGAGATTATTTTGTAAGTAAACAAAAACTTGTGAGATATCTTAGAGCTATATTTCTTTTTTGTAGTACACAATTAACAGCTAATGACGGTAAAAGTTCACTTTGCGCCTTCGACTTAGTGCCTCCTTACCTCGTAGTGTATACACGAATGATAACAGTCGTCGGTTATTTTTGGAAACAAGGTGGAAAAGCGCTCTAACACGAGAGGCTCACGCATGGATGCTCGGCAGACGAGGTCGCTGATGCGATACGAGTTGGCAACACGTGAAAAGAGACTGCAACATGGCACTCATCCCATTGCACTCTAGAATGAAACTCAAATGCTCTCTAATTTCTATGGAAACAGTGGTGGTTCATTTCCCTCATTATGCTAATTCAAGAGATACATTAAAAAAACACGCACACTTATTCTATATACAAACATTCCGTCCAAATACCCAGCATTGCCTTCAAATTGATGAGCCCTTCTCTGGGTAATTGCCTATTTTAATTTCTGCATTGTCTTCGGAATACCATGTAGAACAAACGAATATCTTTCATATCTACAGTCATAATGCGTGATACAGATAGAGCTTAAATAATCTTCTTCATGTCGATCATATTAATATGTCCGATACATTATCTTCTAGCAATGCGCAATATTATGTTTTAGAATACACTTCCCCTTTAACCTAATTACATAAACTTTGTCTATGAGGGCTTCCCAGCAATGATTTTAATGGCTGCCTCTTTGCTGAGATCCCGGGTTCAACGAACTGTCCCCAGTATGGAAGAACTAGTTGACCAAAGTCAAGAAGTCACTGTTATTCTGAGAAAGACGTAATATCTTTGATTTGCTAGGAAGACAAACTCTAAAATCGATAGGCACCATTACATGCCAATGGGTGTAGTGTGTCATTCGATTTTAGACATTCTCACGATTTGCTGTGATGGTGTTTCCAGTCTAATTGAATTCTCTGCCTTTTCCTGGACAAGAGAGAGATAGACTGACAGAGGAAGGGAGAGTGGGGTAGAGGATGTGGGGAGAGAGGGGGTAGGGGATGTGGGGAGAGAGGGGGGTAGGGGATGTGGGGACAGAGAGGGGGATCATGAGGTAGATGAGGGAAGACAAGAGAGGGATAGACTGAGCGGGGGAAGCAAAATCCCGCAATGTCGTGTTAGGACTATAGAAGCAACTTATTGAGTATTTGGAGTTTTTCGGGGGTGTGGAGGGGCTCTTGGTTCACTGCACTATATTCTTCTTTTCTGGCGACTGCAGTCGCTTGCCTGTGGCACGTTTCAAGTTTTATTTTTACCTTTTTACAGAAAAAAAGAATATAGACTGATGGGGGAGAAATGTGGGGGTTTTTATGTTTGACCTGTCACTCATCCTACATCCCGACCGCTTGATTTGAAAATGGCTTTGCGTCATTGCTGCAGGAATTGCAGATGTGGGAAATGTGTGAATTGCTCGTGTCCTGGGTGGCGTGAATGATCGGACGCGAAGGGTCATCACAAAAGTCTGTTACCCAGGGATCGGGCGCCATTAAAAGGTTACTCGTAGTGTTCAGCTGCTGAAATGAAGCTATCATAAAACAGTATTAGTTGTCGTATATCATCCATATAGAGAGGAATCCAATGGTGACGCTGTCCGCACGACGTCACAATATTGTAAATGTTTGTCAAGATTAACTGAATATAAACACTTTCATGCATTCTTTTATCGTGACTTTACTATCAAAATAATCTAGCCACACAAATCCTCTTTTACACCATTACAGGTAGAACTGCATACGGGTTTATTGGTTTTACATGTACGTTGGTGAAAAAGGTGAAGGGTGAGCTATATCATTATGTCAGTTTCTGATGAACCCTGAACTAAAGTTGTGGTTATGTAATGCGTGAATTTCGCACGTTATTCTGTATAATATTACTCTGAAATACATGTACATACGACTCTCAATATAGATAAGTACATAGTATGTACGTATATTATGCATATCAAAGATAATCACGTGCCTGTGTGTATGTGCGCGCGCGCGTTAGTGTTTTGAATGTATGTGTGTATGTGTATGACTTGTGTACGAACATTTATACATATTTATGTTTTGAAATTCCAAGTCGTCTGACTGCGTCTAATCATGACTTGATAAATGTTTTGAACTCTGCTAATGGCTAGGTGTGAAGCCAGCTATTCCGCTGTGTGCATGTGGCAATTCTGGAGTAGAACATTCGGCGCTCATGTCCCCCTAGAGAGTCATAACAGCACATCAAAGAAAATGACGTGCATACTAACATCCAAGCCCTAGGGGTAAAACTCCCTATACAGAACAAAACAGAGACCAACATCTACAAAGAAATACTAGTAGAGCAAAAGCCCATTTTTGCCGTGCAGGGAAGTTCTTCGCGGGGCAGACAATTTCTTCGTCACATCGTGGCTTGTATAAACATAGAAATCTTTCTTCGCCGAACCGATTGCTTTAGCGAGCCAACGCCAAAGATGATTGGTGTGGGATTAGTTCTCCCTTTATCGACCCATTCTCCACCACAGAGTCTCCCCCTCCATGATTTTCAGCACCTTTCTACTTTGAAGTCACGTGCTAACATTGATGACAGCAATGGTGATGATAATATTACTATCAGCATGGTCAATGGTCATGCGAACCCACTCATTAATGCGTAAGACAAAAGTCACAGAGATTTCTCCGTCAGTGTCGATGACTAAAAGACCACTAGCGATGTGATGAAATTAATGACAGTATGAACAACAAGAAGATAATTATCTCTCAGATAGTTTCCCTTACATTTTCCAGTACACCTAAAATATTCCATATGAAGTGATCCCTATAATGTGTGAACGGTACTGCAAGTTTCCAGATTGAGCTGAGAAGCTCGGTGTATGGATGTTAACCCCAACTAAGGGTCTTAAGGGCTTTTTACACATGTAAATTTTTGCTTAGCCCCGGACCAACGGTGGAGCTAAGGGGGGGGGGGGGGGGGGGGGCTTAGCCCCACCGTTGGTACGGGACTATCCTTAGCCCACTTTCTGTTTACACTCGTTTTTGCCAAAGTGGGCTAGCCCTACCGATAGTACGGTACTATCTGGCCCTGCAAAATAGCAGGGGTTAGCACCGCAATTGCTGTGCCAAGCAAGTGAGTGTAAACAGAACGAAAAAATAATCCTGGGCTAAGCGACGGAGACGAAGTCCGACCCTCACTGACCAATCAGAAACGAGGTAATCAAGTGCTGCCGGTGCGTGCGTGTACGTGTACAGTACACAACGTAATTATGAATATTCATGTGGTTTGGAAAGTCCGGGGCTAAGAAATACGAGTGTAAAAAGGTCAGTTTTCTCCTTAGCCCCGGACAAGAGATAGTACGGGACTAATTGGCGAGTGTAAAAAGCTGAAAAAATTGGTACGGGACTAACGATAGTCCTGGGTCAGAGAAAGTCCGGGGTTAAGAAACACAAGTGTAAAAAGCCCTAGGTGATTCTTTGACCAACTGCTCGTCTATCATTCTTAATCCTTCAATAATAAAAAAAACAATATTTATGGCAATGATGAAATGAGACTATAAAACCGAAGGTTGCTATGTGTCCCTCTTTACGCCTTAAAAGTTCACGTCAAAAGTTCTGTTTAGATCTCAACTCAGAATAGCCCTCCCCTCCCCCCCCCCCAAAAAAAAAGGCAAAAAAAAAATATCAAACTTAAAACTTAACATATAATATCACAGTCTGATCTTAACAATATGATAAATATCTCAAGCAACAGGATGCATCCGTCGTATAACAAATTTTTTACCCAAAAGAATGTTGATTAATTTATATTTTGCTTTGTAAGTATATTGCCACATATTGATTATTGTGGTACGGCATTGGGTAGTTGTTCTAAGACTAATGTGCAAAAATTACGAAGAATGCAGAATAAATATGCGCGCTTAGTACTGAATGTTGATTGTTATACTCCTCAGTGCTCTCTGCTCACCACTTTAAACTGACTCTCTGTTGAAGAAAGAATCAAGTTATAATAATTGCATACTCACCTTCAAAATCCGTCACAATCTGGTACCTATACTTATTTAAATCCTCTAATCACTTCTTCTTCAGCTAATCATTACAAAACACGATACTCTAAGGATTGCACTCTATCAATACCTTACCCGAAAATCGAATATAAGAAACGTTCCTTTTCGTACACCGGTAGCTCTCTTTTCAACAAAGTCCCCATTGAAGTACAACTGTCTACGTCACTGACTATATTCAAAACAAATTGTTTAAGATTTATCCACATGCTTTAACTTTTGTCATCCAATGAATCCAATAACACCTCCTTTTTTTTTACATTGTCACACCCACTAGACTTTTTTTCTTTGTTTTGTTTGTGGTTATATACTCTTCCCTTTTCTAAATTGTTAAGGCCTTATTTTTTATGTATACATGTAACAGAAGTGTAGTTAAGTTGATTTCTTTTGTTTGTTTATGTCACTGATCGGTAATTTTGTGAATCATGTTACTACAAATGTATTTGTTGTTTTATTTTGTGAACGGTATATACAGGGCGCCATTGTAAAGCAGTTAGCAAACTGAATGTGCCTACCCTGGATTAATTTTTTAAAGAAAACATGAATAAATAAATGAAATAAAATAAACAACATTTGTTGAACTAAAGCAACCTTATATTCACAAAGGAATGGGTGTATGAAGCAAGTTAAGATTGATATATATATATATATATATCATTGTTTTGTATTGAATTATGTCTTATTTTATTGTATCGTACTGGATCAACTGATTATTGTGTTGTATTGCATCGCATTGTGTCATGTTGTGTTATATCATTTATTGTTTACTGGCATTACAACAACTAAAGAGACAACGTTGAAGTGATGACATAATATATGATTATGTATGTGTAATAATATGAACAAGAGTAAGAAACAACAAGAACAAAAACATAATCATCTGTCCGGAGTCGTTCAAATATGCTTGATTGTCCGTAATAGTAAGCTATCTTATTTCTACATGGGAAATACACCCTGCCTTCCGCAGAATGATGATGTATGACGAGTGTTATCGTTTGGCATACGTTGCAAATTGAGCGCCGCAGCGAGAAATACGCCGCTAGATTTGATTCATCGCTTACTGCTCGTCAGACCGTGAGATGTGATAAGACTAATTTTAGCAGCCCTCCTTTATTCGCTTTCGCTATTTGCGGGATAGTAAGACTCCGTAATTCGGATATATGCATACTCAGGCGCAAGTTGTTGTTTTTTCTGTTGGCTGTGTGTATATGTTGCTCAAGTTATGTGGTTGTCAGAGCACTGGATGGAATTCACTTTGACGTTACATCGGTTTGGAGAGAGAGACAGACAGACAGACAGAAAGACAGATAGGCAGATAGACAGACAAACAGACAGAGAGGGAGGGGAGAGTTTACGGTTGATGATTTGTCAGAAGCGGATGAGGTTCACTTTGAAAATGAAGATAGAAAAATCGAATGACATGACAACTGACAGAAAATATGAGTGTGTGCCGGCGGGTAAGTCAAGCGTGGCGTTTTCGTCAGACGGCTGTAAGGGAGGGATATTTCTTGATGCGAATTATGTGAAAGTGAAGGTGAATCGCCTGTAATGATGACAGTGTATCACATCAAAAACATTATATACTCACAGTGACACGAGCAGATAAGCAGTAAAGCGACATGTGACATTATCTCCCCAACCTGCCCCGGCTTGTATTGAGAAGATGACACTATAAACAATAGTGCATCGAATGCACTATACTAAAAAAAATGCATGGAGCCCAAGTGCAGTTGTATTTCACCTCGGCCTACGTGGAATGGAATTGGATGAGAGCTAATTGCATCCACCACCTGCTGATAAAAGGTGTTTATGTCATTATTCCCTGTGCATTAGCTCCTATATAGTTACATTGCACCACCGTGCACTGTGTCTTAAAACAACGAGCGACTTTTGATGCCAGTTCAACAAAGTCCGGATCAGGCAATATCATTAAAAAAGTGATATTCAATTGGACTGGTGTGCATATAACACTGGATGGATATTTAGATATGAATAAGTAAAAGAAAAATGAATGACATAATAATGGTATCATAAAAGAAAGAATAAGTACCAGGCATATGAAAGTCCATTGATGTTATAAATGTATAAATGTATAAATACCTATGAATATATATTCATGATAGTAAGGTAGTAATCCATCGATCCAGACGTAGCTTCTGCTTTCTGTTTCAATTCAATTCAATTCAAGTTTTATTTCATTTTTCGCAAAGAACATATAAAATTCACTTTCTTTGGTAATAGAGAATAAGGTTTCATAAGCAAAACAAAAAAGTAAGAAGAGTATAGAATAATTGTGTAACTTTGTAGTAATTATACGTTGTCATGAGAACTCAAGTGATAAAAATGAAAAAGAAAAACAACAATATATATACGCAAACTTCGAAAAAAAAAAATCGTTTCTTTTATTTAGTTTGAGCAGAAGCTAGGTCCGGAATACTATAAAATGATGTTTTATGCCTGTTCAATGTTTCCACCACCTTGGCGTTTAGAAGTCATTGGCACAACATTTCTTACATCTACACACATACACACACACACACACACACACACACACACACACACACATACACACACACACACACACACACACACACACACACACACACATATATATATATATATATATATATATATATATATATATATATATATATATATATATACTGTACATATATAAACATAGGGGTGAAATAAAAACACCGCAGGAGCCAAAAAAAAAAATACGTGTATATACAAGTACATATATCATATCATACTTACTTATTTATTTGTGTGTGTGTGTGTTGTACGTTTTTCACACGCATGCAAGATTATATCTTATACCTGTCAACTTAATCCATTCAACCAGTGAGGAGGGAAACTGTCACCGTCATAATCTCATAAAGCTTCGTTCATTATATCTTCCCGGAGTATAAAGGCTATGTTTAGCATTGGTGTCGTGCAGAGTGGTGATAAAAAAAGGATAAAATCTAAATGCGACTGACACGAAATACTCGTAATTCAATAATTTGGCAATACAAATCCTCTTTCGCCCCAGATGGAACTGCAGTCGATTTGATTGGTTTAACGTTGATACGAGGAGAGGGAGCCATCGTTGACTAATTCCTGATGATCCCTTCCGGTACGAAATGTACGAAATTTTCTGTTGTATAATGCTTGAATTTCGCATGTTTTATAACAACGTTAAAATACATATACATGCCAACCTCGAAAAAAAAAATAAATGTATATGGTGATCGGAAACCCTACGCTCTGCAAGTTGTGTACAATGGACATTCTACGGCTAAAAAGGAACAAGCGCTGGGAAGAATTGATTATTTCTTTTCTTTCGGGAGCACACTCGCCGACTTCTTACTTTTCACTGTAGACATTGGATACAAACATTCCGGCCCGTCATTGTCTTCCGGGAAAAGCGTATCAAATGGAGTTTGGTGATTACATTCCTGCTTATAAAAGAAAAAGATGAGGCTAGGTGCTCATCCCTAACGTAAATTATGACATAAACAAAGAAAACAATAAAATAAAACAGAATAGAGCGGTCTACATGTTGACTTTCTGATATGTGTGCTCTGACTAAAATTGCAATCCCTCAACCTCATTCTTTCTTGCATCAATCAAATCATCTTTTGGCGTTGCTTCGCGTATTGCATCAGCGTTTTGTTTTGTATTTCCATCATCTCAGCTATCGTTGCGAGAACATACACACTTTTCCTCATTGCCATTGGTCGGGATTATTCTCTTGGGATTTAAACAGTGCTCGTATCGAGAGTGCGCAGAGGAAAAACAAGGGGACAAAAATAGGACGAAAACTTCCGCCATTATTGAATCATACAAACGTACGGTGAAAACATGTAAACCAAAGCCCATCCTCCATCACGGTTTTTGCAGTGATTTATAATATTATTATTATTATTTCATTTCACCATCATGCAAAGGGGTTGTTCTATATCCCCCCCCCCCAACAGCGCCTCGTGTATGGTTCTTTCTTCGACCAGGGCGTTAACTCGTCACTTCAACTAAAGTTGAAACAGCCAAGAATTTTTCTGTTGATAATGATTTCAGCTGGTTTTGACACTGCATTTTCTCCACTGTAAGGTAAACATGGAGGGACAGCGTAACTATGTTCAACTTAAGTTAAACAAAGCATAAAGTTTCATGAAAATTTTTCTCTTTACACATTGCCATGTATAGGAGAGAATGGAAACAAAAAGTGAAGGCAGACAAAGGAAGAGAATGACTTTCATGACCATCCCAACGAGAATAGGAAGTAGAAATTTAGTATATCCGCTCATAGATTTACATCATTACAATAACATTTACCAGAAAGAAGAGCGGGAATCTGAGCAGAAGGTATACTTTCCTTTGGCTTTTGTTTTCTTTTGTTTCTGTCCAATTGCCGGTGTGCATTTGGATGTTGTTTGAGAAGGCGTGAAAATGTGCTATGAGTTTTAAGAATTTGTGAGGGTGCATAAATTGTAAGTTTAGTTCATTGCTGTGCTTCTTTGTTTGTTTTGTATCCGTGTGTGTGTTTGTTTTGTGTATGCATTGGTATGTGACAGAAGTGGAAGACGAGTGTTGATAAGGCTCATCCATGGGGCTTTTAACACTTTACCATTTTCCCCTCGACATGTCATAGTTATCATGAATCTCAAAACTCTTGCAACATGGTAACAATCTCCTGGGCTCATGAAAATGACACTTCCCCTCCCCATCCTCCCCCCCCCCCCCACACACACACACACACCCACAACACTCACACACACCTTTCCTGTCATCCTGTACGCTCCGGAGACAGGACGGCTATAATAGAGTCACGCTCAGAATGTTTCCTCCGGGATAGGTTGTGCTCTTTCCACGGATCTTAAAGATATTTGATCATAAATGATATGGTATATTTATTCTGGATCATGACTGTTCATACATATATCATAATTGCAAGTATGGGCAATGTGGCAGAAAGGATAAGGCTCATGACTCATGACTTTGAAACGGAGGTCGAGAGTCGAGTCCTGCCTAGTGAGTACGCCCTTGAGCAGGATGTTTTTACCCATGATGTCCCTCTCAACCCTGGAGTTAAAATGGGACTCTGGCATCACATACGAGACTACAACAACTGGCAAAATAGGGCCATTTTTTTTATCATTGTTAATATTCTTATCATTGTTAATATTCTTATCATTATCATTAACTTTTTCACTGTTATCATTAAGAGTGAAGCAGACATGGATTATTTTGAACTTTGCTCGAAAATGAAAATTATAATGACATGAAATGAAATTGGAGTGGAATTAAGTTCCGGCAGCAAGCAAGCACATCAGCAAACAAACGTACAAAAGAACAATATATTCGTCTCGCTACATTAGCACAGAAACTCCCCGACCTATGAAAAATCTGATACGTGTTCTTATTATTCTGATGTACACTCATTGTAGATGTAAAAAATAAGGATAAAGACAGTGGAGTGAAAGTAGCTTGATTGAAAAGTGAACCTGATTACTGTTTTTCTTTTCTTCTTGTTCGGCTCCACACCTTATAATTCCCCCCTGCGTTTAATTTGTTGGGTTTTTTCCACGCATGTGATAATCTCTTTGCCCGGATATAGCTGTTAATCACAAACAAGAAAAGGAAATGTAAGCGTGGTCGTGCGAACAGAAAGAAATAAGTCACTTTATATGCAACGATCTATCTGACACCAGGAATAGTAAATTGCTAAACGCCGTCTCGACTTTGCTATTTTGTATTCTGCCCTGCACTCTGCCCCAAGACTTAGCCAGATATTTTAGTCGACGTAGGAGTCGTCATTCAAATGTCAATCCCCATTTTGTTTCCAACAAAAAATGTGTAGAATCAAAAATCAGCGGCTGACGTTGTACAAAGCCTTACTATCGCGATGCTTTCTTCGGCTCATTAAGCAATCTTCCAGGGTGTGAGAAGCAGAAGAAAGTCATCATCAAGTTGTGAATTCCAGGGTATTGGCAGCTCTATATATATATATATATATATATATATATATATATATATATATATATATATATATAAGAATATATATAAATATATATATATATATATATATATATATATATATGTATATATATATATACACGGAGAATCTAAAATAAGAAGGTGTTGCCATTTATTACAGCTTTCTTGTATGCCTAAGAAAGAACGAGCAACCAAGCATTCAGTCTCATATACGCAGAATTGGAATTAACCAGAGCGGACTTAATGACTCTTTGTCGTATACATTAGCTGATGTTCCCAGAAAGCCATGAACCCGAGTTTGTAATGGTTCCTCGCTGTTTTTATTTTTGTTGTTCTTGTTGAAAGTAATGTATATTCTCAATTTAAGTATCGCTGAGAACTGACACAAACACTTTTGTTGCTGCCTAATTTGAATCTTTGAATACAGGGCTCGACAGTAACTTTTTTTCTCTGGTTACCCGTTTGGGCCAGTAAAATCTTTAAATTGGAGAAAATATTGGAGAAAAAAAAAGAAAGCATGACAATCTATTTTGAATAATAGGTGCCCAATTGGGCCACGAAAAGATAGCCGTTTTGGAAATTTAGCATTAAAGTTTAGTAGCCCCGCGGGCCGACGGGCCATCGCTAATGTCGAACGCTATATAGGGAGGTTTAGGGGTAATACATTTCTTTCTTCGACGAACCGCGCCTTAGTTTTCACTTGCCTTCTGTTGTCTGCGTCTACATGCTCTATAGCTGCAGACATTATACACTGCATCCCGCTTGAACTCCCCTTTATGATGACTCTTGCTCGTTCCGATAGTGACGTGAAAAAAACAACAACATATGAACAACAATAAAAAAAAAACACCTGAAGTATTATCCCATGAGACTTTCCCCTCATCCGGGCCCCGTATACACATAGCAGTGCTTTTGGAACAACCGTTCTTTTGGTTAGCTTAAAAAAAAAAAAAAAAAAAAAAAAAAAAACCTCCCTCTGTTTAGAGTGAAAGGATAGTATTCCAACTGATTGCCGTTGTCATATATTTCTGGTCTATATATCATATTGATGTAGCAATCTTTACTCAGTCTGTGAGATTTTGTTATAAGATAGACAAAAACAGGCTTTTCATTTTTTTCTTTTTATCATTCCAGGCAAACTACGTTTGATTTAGGAGAAAAGGTTCATGTTCGAGAATCGAAGTATCAGCTGATGAATGTCAGGAGTGACAAGAAATCATCTTTTGGTGTTTCAGGACAATAATATTATATGAAAATGAAACCTAATTGCAAAGATGATAATTTTGTCAAAGTTTATGCATGTGTCGATTTGAAGAACACGGTGTTATTTGTATGAATTTTTTTCTTCACGTTTAAAGCTTACGTAATCAAATTTCGAATTTTTTTTCCTTGTCATATTCTGCTCTATCCAATATTCTAACCGTCAACATTTTCACCACAAATATTTTCTCCACATCAGGACAATGTGAGACGATCATCTCTATAACTGTGATAGAATGTAACAACCCCAAAGCCGTAATTTATTTTAAGGTAAAAATGTGCATTTTCGACTTTGTGGCTATTATTTTTATATCACTAATCATCTAGGGATAGAAAGAGCGAGGGGATAGGGGGGAGGGGAGAGAGAGTGGCGGTGCGGTAAATACCCACGTGACGGCCTTTGCACTGAAGAAAAGAGACTGGAGCGAAAGTTTGAGATGAAATGATATTGTAACGAAATAAGTGCAGTGCGGATTCAAGTTGAGGGACGAGGTAAGGAATGGGGTGAATCAGAACCGATTTTAGCGTCACGTGCACCAACACTCTGCACAATTTCGTTCACGTATTCGATTTCCAATCGGTTGAGGTTGGGTGGAATTTCTTGCAGTGAGGCCTACTGGCGTAACTATTGCGGATCATTTTTTTTTTTTTTTTTTTTGGTCATCCATCATGTCTCCTAATCTTACGAGTACGGATGTGCGACAAAGGCTGAAAGGCATGAAGTATCCGGTGAAGGTAGGCAAGGACGGTCGACTTCGAAACAATAAACCACCAAACTCCCACTTTCCACATCTTGGGGTCCATGGAATGACTGATCTAATGCCTACATTATTTTGACATTAAAGTGCACCGTGTAGCAGCGCATTTTGATAACGCTCGCAGCTTTATTTAGCTTCCGTTGCCGTGCGTATTAAAACGAATCACGTCGTCCTATTACTAACATTTTATGTTTGACCTTCACCCTCGGTCACGTGATAAATGCTGCTAGCGGGAAAAGCAGACGACAGGACGACTACATTGCTCTACAAGTGACAAGTAAACTGTGATGAGGGTTACGTCCTCTGTTCAGTCGTTTTGTCTCTGTGTTGTTCTACAAGGAAATGAAATGATCGTTATGAAAGATAACGAATGAGATGATAAAGCAAACGACAATTCATATGAAGATAATTATGGTGTGATAAAAGCAATGTTAATACCAATAACAGTCATGACAGTATTACCAATCTTAAAAATAAACAAATAAACAGGTAGCAAGAAGAATCACAGCACTAACCATTGTTTTCTTCCTTTGAAAAAGAATACTGACATAGATTCTTGTAATTTCTGGTGTTGATGCAAACTGGCTTAATTACCTACTTTAGTGGACACTTGTAACTCCCATGAGCGTGATAATGTGATTCATAAGTAAAACAAGCTTTGCTAGCTTTACAAATTCAAAACATTAGCAACGAAAAATATACCTGACCTAAATTGCGACAGCAGAAACCGAGGCACTGAAATGAATTCGCATTTTATCGTGCTATGTCAACATAACTCTATGATGGGGAAAAAATAAGCACAACAATTTCTTTACGATCAAACCTAATTAACGTTAATTGACTCAGCCTTGATTCAGTAATTCTGATACTCTATAGATGCCTGTCGCAGGAATTTAATCTCTGTTTGTGTGAATCGCGGGTCCATGCTGGCAAGATTGCATTCATACTGTAATATAGGCAAATTAAATGTTCCCACTCTTGCTTATGATAGTGAACTGTAACAGTTCATGGAAAGGCAAGTCCCCCTCCTCACCTGTGTGCACATGTATTGTGTGTGTATGTGTGTGTGTATGAGTGTGTGTGCGTGCGTGTGTGTGTGTGTGTGTGTGTCATCAGACAGAATGAAAGACGCCCACAAGAGACGATAGTACCTTTAAGTATAAAGGCCTACCCCATTACATCACTACAATAATATTGCCTTCCTGATCCCATAGTAACAGGACGCCACTGACTGTTCACTGTGCATTATCTACGAGCGATCACTTTGCGGTTACCAATTTATAGTGCCTATTCTACTTGCGTGACAGTAAATGAGCGCCAATGAAGCGTTTAGTCACCTCCATATCGTTAACGAAAGTGAAGAGCTGATTCACGGACCATTTTCTTCAGTTCATGGAATATCATGCTTTTAACATTAAAATTTTGTGTCTGTACCACAGCTTATAAGAAGATAATGTTAATAGGCTTTCTATTATGTAGCTTTGATATTGGTGAAACTCGCTTACAATGTGTTTATCCGCCATTATTCTGATGCAGAAATATGCAGATTTCATCAGGAGTGGTTTGAGCTCCTGAATCTCCTGAAACTCCTCAGGATACGAGTTGGGGAGAGATGACTAAAAACATGGGGCCACTTTGTTTTCTCTTCCCTGCGGTTCCAGCTCAGTGGGCGTGACGGATCAATCAGGATAATGCGCTGCTTGACATTTTAATCAAGGGGCACTGTGTGTGCTAGTTAGTCTGTTTGGCTTTTATTCTGCACTGCTTACTTTATAATTGGTCCTCTCGATGTAAGAGGACGCACAGTGAATAAAGAGTTTTGCTCCTGATATCGTCAGGTTGTTTGATGTCATGTCTCATATGTGTATATGTACAGGCCCTTATGTGTTTTATAAATAGATTATTTTTATGAGATATTTGGAAAGAGAGAATGGTGCGTAGCTTTGGAAGTATTGTTGCTCTTTCGTTGTTGTTTTTTGTAGAAATCAATAAGTACATATATATGAATAAATAAATATATATTTAATATATATATATGATATAATTTGATATTATATACATATATATACATATATATATATACTGTATGTATGTGTGTGTGTTTCATGTGTGCATGAGTGTGATCTGTGTATGATTGAGGCAACATCAATGTTTTGGCAGGTTATCATTAATAAAGAGATCATCTCATGATATAGTAAACGCCGAGAAGCTTCCCACGGTTTACCACACGTAGGCTCTGCGGGTTTTTCAAGTATACCGTAGAAGCGCAAAATGTGCTGATAGCCATAAACAAGGTTTCTCAACTAAATTCTGAATTAACCGGCTGTCTGTATAGGGAGAATAGTACGGGAGTTTGTCTATAGTAATTTAGGCCTACACTGTCTCTACCACCTTAAATGTGGTCCTACCAGAATGAGCTCATATGGGACCAGAAATCTAACTGGTTGTATTGAATTATCTCATTGGGAGTTACATAGGAGCGACAGTCTTTTGCACAGCTCAAAGTGACCCCTTGGGTTACATGATACTGGTGCCATCTTCAGGGAGTATTAACTTAGAGCACTGATATTGACAGTTTAACCATGCAGAATCCTGACAAATCGTCAGGATCATGGTGGCAAATCTGCGAGTAATAGCACTTCATTAATCACGCAAGGACCTGTTTGGGGATGTCCTGTCCAGCCGCAGCCCATGTTGAGAACGCAACAAGTACTAGAGACGCACTGGCCGCGCAGTGAGCTTGGGCAGAGGAGCCTCGCAGTATCCTCGCGTGAGATTCCCAACTCATTTTCTTTTCCCATCGACATTCGAGTGGACATGTTAAGTCATATAGAAAACACACAAACATATGCACAGGCACACACACACATTAATACACCACGCCCCGATTTTGTCATGATCACTTCTAAAAATGAATTACCTGGGACGAGCGGGCAGCGTCAGCCTTGGGCACGCCGACAATATACACGAAAATGCGACTTGCGAGCAGGTGCTCTTTCCTTTCCCAAAGTACCTGAATAAAAACGCTGAATAGGCTATTTTTGAAGGGAACTTCATTATATCACGAGTGGCAGGTGTTTCCGTCAGAGCAGCCATTGTTCAAACTTGCTGCTCTTCCGATAAACAAATCAGGAATCAAGAAATTAAAAAAAAGAGAAAATGAAAAAAAAAAGTGTTTGACAAATGTACGTTTTGCCCTGGAAGGCTAACATAATACGCCAAGGCAGTTTCAATCATCCCTGAATATAGAAATAGGATTTGGAGATATCGAAAAGTTACGAGGATTTCTGAAAATAAAAAAAAAAAAACCCGCCTTGATTCATGACCAAATCTAAGTATATACGTTATCTTTAAAAAAGAAAGAAAATGTTCTACAACGCTATCTCTAAAAAGATGATGTTTAGATATCAACATGGATTAGTCACAATGAAATTTCGAGGAAATTGATCGATGATTTCTTTTTGTTTCTTTTAAATCCTGCGGGGCATATACACTGTTGTAAATGTGGAGAATAATGATCAGATTTACGCTCATGCCATTTATGCATTAAACACCAAGAACGGAAAATCATTTTTCTGTAAGTTTTTGCTTTCGTCGTTATTGATATTACAGCAACTTTAAATCCAAATCTAAACTTTTTTATCTTTTTTTTTTGCTATAAATGTTACTAAAATTAACTTCACGACAGTGACATAAGCTTTCCAACAAGGGTCTTAAACTTCTCACGAGCGGCGACGGTTATGTAAGTCTTTGTGTTCTTGCGACGAGTATGGAGTATTGTATTGGCTGGCATTTTGGCGTCTTCGACGGAGAACACAATTAACTGAATGGGAACAACGAAACAATACCCAGACGTAAAGAAAAAAAATAGTCGAGATACAAAAAGAGAACAACGTAAAGGAACGGCTTTATCAAATCATGCTAGTGTCTACAAAGGAAGAGACAAATGCGAATGGATTCTAAGAAAAAACAAGTTTTCACATCTTTAACTGTGTGATGAACACACGAACAGAGATGTTGAAGTTCCGTTTCTACGGGACATAAAATCAGAAACGAATTGAATCTTGCATTGCATCGTTTTCAAGTGTACATGTTTCCCTTTATAAGCTGAGCAGAAAGATCTTTCCCACCTTCAATGCATAATCATGAGAAATGAATATCATTGTATCAAATAAGGGATGCTTAACTGTTGAGAATTGGTGAGAGCCTGAATTTTGTTATTATAAAGCATAATAAAAATGAATTTGTAATAATATGTTATTGAACTATATGCTTTGAATTGAAAACTGAAACTGAAGAGAATATAATGACACATCATTATGGAATTATCACATAATGTTCCATGGTATACTTATTTACAGTATTCAATCATCTTTATTTGTCTATTTGTCTATTTATTAATTTATTCATTCTTTCATATTCAGAACAGGGTAGTCTTATAAAGCTATTGGGAAACTGTAACCACAATGCAAAAATTAAAAGAATACATGCACATTGATTTTATTTTTCGTTAATATTTCAAGAGTTTGTTCGCAAAAACCGATAAGTCCATTTTTGAAGATTTTGAAGTACGGTCTCTGTCATAAAGAACAAAATAATATCTTTTAAATGATATATTGGTCACTACATATAAAGGTACATTTTTGAAGTTATGGTCAAAAGAAACAAAAAATTTCTTATTATTCTCTTTATATTTCTTGACCTTTAATCGCAAATATCTCCATTTGGCAAATATGGACTAACCGGTTTTGCGAACAAACTCTTCCTTTTTATTGTGGAATGGGGGATGACATAGACATAGGGCTTTTTAATACTGGCAAAACCGTGCAAATGGCATGGGGATAAATCATTCAATGGCTGTCATATTTCATTTGCATTTATAGCGAAAACAATCTTTTTTTATCAATGTGGATATACTTGCTATTCAAACATGCTTCATAGGATTTCTTGGGGTGTACAGTCAAGTCGGTATCCATGTTATCGAGAACTATTCTGGCATATGATGATGGTGAATTGGTAATGATGATCCACGACATTTGAATAGCGCCATAATATGTTATAGAAACATTTAAAGGCGCAATCCTTTTCTGGGCTCTTTGCAATCAAAGGGAAACTGTCGTCTTACTCTTTCCCCCCAACTAAAGGACAATAATCAATGTGTGGCAGAGTAAAGAAAAATAATCTGAGCAAGGAGTTCTTCTGTCAAAACAGACTAAATTCTTCTGTGATACACAACAGGCTGTCGCTCGAATGATCTTTTTTAATTTTGTTTGAAACTTGTAATGGCTACTCAAAACTCTAATATACAGTAACCCTTTAGTCTTTCGTTGTAAAGTTATCAATGACCGTATGATCATGAATAATTCAAGGTGCCGGGTGATTCGTTTTGCGTTCAGTAACAAAAACAACTGTCTTTTTCTTTCTGCCGTTACTTCTAAACTGTTCACAAATTACGTCATTATCTTTATGCGATACGCTTTGATTATGCTCGACACTTATAGTCCCTTCAGTGCTGGTTTGTTAGCAAAAAGAGTAATCGTACTTTGGTTGTTTAATTTCAAATTACACACGTCATTTAAAAACAATTAAAAAAATAATAGGAGTGCAAGGACAGATTGTTATGAATGGGACACTCTACATTTCAAGTGTAAAGGCCGTTTTGGGTACCATGAAATGAATACAAATTGTTATCTGTTGAGAACATTTGGCATAACTACTCCACTGCTGGAATTTGACTGATTTGGCTCCATAGAATTGTTTTTCCATAATTCTTGGTAGAATCTAATGAGATAGACATTTTATCTATTCTTAGGATTGAAAGATCACTCCTGTAAGAAGACCACTGTCAAGACTCTTAAACAAGAAGTCAGGGATTTAAATTAGGCGTGTAAGAGTTGAATCTGGGGGGCAAAATCCCTATGTGAAATTGTAATAGTAAATTCTTGCAGGTGCTTGTAAATTAGGGCGTGGTCCGTTTTTTCAAATATCTTAGACACACAGGAGAACAGAAAGATAGGTCTGGAGTTACTTAAATAATTTGAATCCCTTTCCTTCGAAACTATCATAATCTTGGCTATTTTGAAGTCACTTGGGAAACGCCCAGAATTAAGGGATTTGCTGAGCATATGCGCAGCTGGTGACAGTAGCTGTCTATAGGATTGTACAGGTTATCTAGACAAGCGGTTGTACTTGGATCATTATCTCCAATTACTTTATTTCATTATAGTATTAAACTATCCGTTCCAACTTTCGAGAATTTGAACGTTGTTTTCACTTGAAGTAACATATCTAAAGAATTGAAGTAAGATTTCTTTTTAGAATTAATAGTTAATGCTTGTCTCAAACAAAAGCAGGACCTATCTAGATACCTAACTTTACCAGTTATCAGTAATAGGCAGTAAGTCTTTCAATATAATATCATTTCCATAATTTCTGCGTATCATTTTCCCACACTGCTGAAGTTAACAGTGATACCATTTCTTTGAAAGATTCTTATTCAAATCGTTTGGCTGATTCCTGAGATATTTGTGCTTCACCCATCACTCAAGAAGCTTTATCATCTACTTGACTATTCTCTTTTGAGCTTTATTTGGAATGTTGAGCCATTTCTATAATCATGGTCTCTGGCAATATCAAAGTATTCGCTCGTGAGCCAGGAGGAGCCTCTTAGCTTCTTACTATTAAACAGAGATATACAGGTGGCATGTTTATCTGCAATAATGGACAGAGTCTCTTTCAATTGTGTTTATCCCAACAGAACCCGAAGACATTTTGTTCCAATGAAAGATTATCCAACCGGAGATTTGACAGTTCCTAACAAACACGTATACTTCACGCTTTTACTTTGGGAGTTATGCCAAAGGATTAAGGTAGACTGGTTAATGGTCAGCAAAACCTCCGCATCAAATCCCAGATTTCTCTGTGTTCAGAGCAACAGAAATTGATGTGGCACCTTTTTTTTACACTGAAAGCGAAGTCGCTTTTACCTTTTTTTTTAAATGTCTACGATGGTCGTCTCTACGTCTGCGTCATCGCGTATCAAAGTCGAACTATTTATGGCTCGCGTCGTCTGAGTTTTCATTACGCGTTCTGTAATATTTTTACGTCTGCTCAATTCACGACGGAGAGAGCTACTTCATGCACCGATTATGGGGGCGCCATTTTATTTTTTATAGGTTGCGTCTCGGCGTAATCTAAAGCTACTTTTCAGCACTACGCAGGGAGAGAGGAAAACGTCCAACGCACTCATCATCTCAAACGTCCGCGCCGCAAATCTAAAGCTCCCTGTCATCCCATAGCCGCGAACGTCGATTTCCTTCCAGTTCCCCTGGATTTGCTGAGGGCGTCATACTTCGACGGCATTTGACATTCACGCTGTCGATGGGGAGAGTGAGTGAATGGTCAGCACAAATAATGCTGCATAGTTCACTCAACAGTTTTTGTTTAAGAGCAAGAGATTATTAAGCAGAGGGGTATGAGTCTTCTTAAATTTTGTCTCCCTCAGGAACCTCTCTCATTTTTAACAAAAATGTCGAAAAAGGGAACCAGCGGGAATCGAACGAACCTGTCATCTACTGCTTTCCGGGCAGTGACGCTATCACCAGTGAATTAATTAGCAGTTTTCCTCACGCTGAATAAAATGAACTGTTATAATACAAGGTAACTGTGAACACCAGCATTTAAAAAAAGATAGATACTAAAAATAATATAAGACACTCATGATGTGTCTCCCATTGAATTTCTTGAGTCAAGCTACATATTGCTCGTTTCCGCGAACAGACACATTCTGATATGAATCAAATAAGTATTACTTTCTTATCAAATTAACGCGTTATTAGTTAAAAGAAAAGAAGAAAAGACCAAACTCTGAGAGTCACCCTTAATGAGGGATTTGCTCTTTCGTAAGATTGACGAATACATCCCTTAAAATCAATCATCCGGCTCTTGTTTACCATTCCTGGAGTCGCCGCCGCAACTTTAAAACCCTAAAATATAACAATATACTCAATTGAAATGCTAGCACACGTTGTGCCTCACAAAAAGATTTGGAAAATGGGTGCTAAGGGGAAAAACGCAAAACATGTATGTGTGAGTGTAAGCATGGTAAGTATACGATAGTCGTATGGTTGAATACTAGGCCGTCAGGATTTTTTTTTTTTTCAGTAGCGCCGCACGGGAAGGCACGTTGCGTCGTAGTGTGCCTCCTGAATGCAAGATGACACACGCGGCATAAACCGGACGGCAAATGGATCACACTCCTAAAAATTGCAGCATCACTTGAACTTGTTCAAAACTTTATGAACAAAATGGCAGAGAACGGGAGTCCCTCTCCTTCTATGACTCCCTTCTATTACTGCATTTACCCCTTGATAAAACGAATGTTGGTCTATATTCTGTTTTATGATAGAGGACCAAAATTTGGAATAACTTGCCTCAGGCAAATTGAAATAAGTCCATCTTTAAATGTTTTTAAAAGAAGATTGTTATTGAAAAGATCATTAAAAGATCATTGTTATTGAAATAAAAAGAAAGAAATGTAATCTACGCATTCGGGTATTGATTTGTGTGTGTGTGTGTGTGTGTGTGTGTGTGTGTATGTGTGTGTGTGTGTGTGTGCGTCTGTTTTAATGTGTCTATTGCATTTCTCTTAATGTGTGTTTTTGGTTAGTTTGGTGTTAAATTTCATATATTCGTTCGACTTAACTTCACTTTTATTATCTATGTTTTTGTTATGGTGGCAGCTGCTCATAAAACTTTGTGGTTTTTTTTTGCTGTCTCCGCATTCTTTTACATTTGTATTGTCAATTTGAATTCATATATCTGTACTTTTGTCTGATTTTTGAAATCTGATTGAATGAAATAAACACAAATTGAATTGAATTGAATTGAATTGAATTGAATTGAATTGAATTGATTTGATTTGAATTGTATCATAAAAAATGCTTTGACATTTTTAACGTTATCAATCATTCATAACTAGTACGATAACAAAACAATTATACGCCATGTTGCACGACACACACACACCACACACACACACACACACACACACACACACACACACACACACACACACACACACACACACACACAAAGAAAAAAAACCGGAGAAGCAGGCAACATGAGAATCGAAAGAGAATGTATCAAGAATTACAGTGTATGTGTCGGCGATGTTCACATCACGTTCATGAGTTCCGCCGATTACACGCACTTCTATTCCATTCAGTACTCTATATCTATTCTGATATCTTCTATATCTACTCTGAGATATAGAAGTTAATGTCTACAATATATCTATTCAGAGAGGTATGGTTGGCCAAAGTTCTGCGGTGAGCTATGGGGCGGGAAATAGTGGGATTGCAGTCGATTTCATCATAATCTCTTTCTCCCCTCTTCCCGGGGGGACACTTGAAAGTCACAATATTCTACCACATTTGCATTAAAAAAAGAGCGGTTAGCTCGCGAAAAGGAAGAGGTTAGATATGAGAGAGAAAATGAGGCGAAAGAAGTACATCTGAATGTCATTGAGATGATAAGCTGCAGTACCGAACTCCGAAGATGTATTGATAATACGTCACTGATTTATCTACCTTTAAGATCAATGCGCGGTCTTTTGATTATAACGTATTGACGGTTGGTGATGGAATGATCACCTTTTCCACTTCCAGTGTATATTATCATTCCAACTCTTTCCTGAGATTGCTAAAAATAAACAAAGAAGCAAATTGTTAGAAGAAAACGTTTCTGTAGTCACTTCACAATCTTGTTGAATATTATTATTTCATGCAATGTATAACAACACAACATCACGTTTACACATTTTCCTGTTTGGCCAATTTGATTAATACAACTCCCCAAGGAATTCAAACACCAGCATTTGTGGATAGAATTCTAAACAGCTTCGAGTTCTTCAAAAGAGGAAAACGTACCTCATTCTTTGTTGTTGTTGTTGTTCTCGAAGATCGTCCTGTTTTCTTTTATAAGGTTAACGCATGCACTGCAAGGCACGTTTACGAATCCCAGCACTATATTTTATCAATAGTTAATCTGTTCTTTTTTGTTTTCATGGGACGTTTTACGTTGTCTTGTGTATACAAATGAGATTAGTTTTCTTTGAAACATGGAAGCGTTAGAGAATGTTGGTTCAACCAGCGTCATTCATCAACGTCACTCCTTTAACAGAAAATATGCAGAAATTCTATAGATAGAACAGGCAAAAAAAAAAAAAAAAAGAAGAAAGAAATGGTCCGATTAACCTATCTCTTGAGACCGACATTATTACAATGAATTGCTCTTTCTGAGATCACAATATTTAAGAAGTGACAGAGTACAAGAACATGGTGCGATATACAACTATCCTTGTAAGAGTGTATTTGATAAGATTATGTTCATTGCAACTGATTGACAAATTTCCCTACATCTACGTTGATGTAGGGCAATTTGTCAATCAGTTGCAATGAAAGCATCTCGACGGAAGTATTTCATGAATTTGAATAAGTACGTTCATTTTCATGTGACCATTACACAAGAATACAAATCGTATACCAGGTACTCGTTTATGAATGGACTTTGGAGGGGAAATCGCCTTGATCAGAACAGGTTTACTTGGTTGGCAGCATTAATAATGATAATAATAGTATAGTAATAGTAATAATAATAATATAATAATAATAATAATAATAATAATAATAATAATAATAACAACAATAATAATAATAATAATAATGTCTCATTATCCAGGGTAGCCTCTTCAGTGTTGCCACTGCTCTACCAGAGGGCCCTGCTATCATTGTTACCCTAGCATTGCCAGGTACCCATTTATACACCTGGGTCGAGAGGGACACAGTGGGTAAAAACATCTTGTCCAAGGACGTAAGGGACTGGGCGGGATTCGAACTCGAATCCTCCGATCTGCATTCGCAGAACACTAAGAAAATATTTCATTTACTGATACCCAGACTTATTCATTTCTCAGACACGTCAGTAGCTTTCATGCATACTTAACGACACAATAGTTTTATCTGTTTATCGTTTTATATGTTTTGTAACTAGACAGTTTTTACATGAGAGGACTGCAGACGACAAGCTCTGCTTTTTAGCATTTTTTTCTGTACTTGTCTTGAAATTTACGAAATTGTATCACTATACATAGTTTGTTTTTCATTGCATTGTTGTATCATTTGTATGTGTATTCAAATGTTGTAATCATGTGTGTTGGAGATGAAATAAAAAACAAAACGAAACGAAACGTATGTATTTGTGTTTTGTATTGCGTATTTTGTCTGTTTGTTAATATATGGTTATCATGAAGTATTGAATTGAATACAAAAAATGCTAAATATCATTTATACACAGCATTGTTTCTTAACCAAGTGGTAAAGGAATTGTTATCAATAAGAATCGAACGTATGTTTCTCGTTTATGGTCTATGTTAGATGGTTTGCATTAAAAAAAAAAGTGCTATATATGGCCCTATATAACAACCGATTAATTTCGGCGTTTGGCCGCGGTCAAGGTAATGACATTTTTACAACAGACACAACACGTCATTGACCAAAGTGACAACATCCGCTGGACGGAGCACACGGCGGAGTCTTCGTAAATCTAATATACAAGAACCTGCTGGTGGCGTCTGAAGTTATCTTTGTGAAGCTAACTACTGATGGTACAATACGATACATTATGATTACTCCACTTCGAAACACTACGGCCCATCATGATAGGACAGATATTATACAATACTATACCATACTGTATAAATGACATAATACATCAACGTATTTCATTTCATTCCCTTTCATTTACTTGCGTCTGAAAATGTTCATGTTGAATGGCTAAATTAATAATAATAATAATGATAATAATAATAATAATAATAATAATAATAATAATAATAATAATAATAGTGATAATGATAATAACAATAATAACATAAAAACCTTAACAACGAGCAAGGCTTTTCTATTGATATTGATAGAAAGAAAGCCTGCATGATTCGCTCACGTAAGCATAAGTGAACAATGACAGATATATGAATCTATTTGCAAGAACTGTTTAATTCTTTTACATCTGTACGATTACTTATTCGATGCAATACCGTACCAAACAGTCTAGTCAAATACAATGCAATGCTTTACATTACAATACAACGCAATACATTGTATATATAGTTTTGCATCAGGAGGCATTGTGAATATATATATATATATATATATATATTCAGCATTGCAACTGAAAGATTGCATCGGAAATGTATTGGGCAGTATTTGGGAATGTAAATCATTAACGATTGGAGAAAGAACAAAAAATGTGCCACAGTTTAACTATTATTTGGCCCATTTCGTCAACAATGTTTGCAATTGTTGCAAACTGCAATATTTCACAAGTATAACGTGTGCTTACTGCTTGGTCGTTGTAGTTGTCGGGGTTTTTATTATTATCATTATTATTCTCTCGACACCTTGGAAGTTTTCCAGCCTCCGCAATCTGTCAATCAGAGATTGTCATCCATTATGAAAGTAAGGCAAATGAATAATTACGGGAACACAAGAGACTTTAGCCTTTGGGGGAAGGGATTGTTTTAATAGGTCACATCTATTTCACGCACACCTATAATCACATGACTGACCGAGGGAAAATTGCACATGCCTCCGGATTATCAAGCTGTCAAAAAACGGGACAAAAATTTCCTCGGGAACACATAAAAAAAAAATATATATCTACTAACCATGATCGCTTCTGTTAGGACAAAAAGAAAACTAAGCAAACCCAGAGACTGTAGCCCGACATACGGAGAGTCATCATTACAGTACCGCGCGTGAGTAAAGCCAGGTACTTATGCGACGACACGAGATACAGAATCGTTTGATCGATATCATGCGAAAAGATATCAATAGGGAGCTTTAGATTTTGACACGAGGACGTTCAGAGGTAAAAAACAAAACAAAACAAAAAACATGTTCTGAGCATGCGCAGAAGCACCCGTCAAGTCGGTCTATTTTTAGCTTGCGTCGCCTGAGTTTTTCACTACGCGTACTGGGCTATTTTTACGTCCGCACAGTTTGCAACGTAGAGAACTACTTCATGCACCGATCATATTGGGGCGCCATTTTATTTTTTATACGTTGCTTCCTGGTGCAGTGCTCAACCGCAGCGTAATCTAAAGCTACAGATAATATCAACACGACGCAGGAGAGAGAAGAACGTCCAACGTACTCTTCGTCTCAAACGTCCGCGCATCAAAATCTAAGGCTCCCTAATAAAGACAACCGAGACAGTCCAGACATTCTCACTGGGGATGTCTCATTGATGGAATCACAGAGGCATGTAAGTCGCGCTATTTTCAAATACATCTTTAAGTCCATGAGAAATCGAGAACATCTCTCTCCTTCCCTATAGATATCAGATCCTATACTGTGTAAGTAATTTTCTATGTTAATTGGAATTTTCGCACTTATCTCTGGAGATTACGCATGAGGAGATAAAAGAGAAGATTATTACGGAACAACATTCTTGCCTAAATCAAAACAAACAAACAAACAAACAAACAAACAAACAAATTGATAATTCATGAGGTATACAAACAAAAAAATTAACAATTCATGAGGTATAATTAATCATGATCACTATTACAAACATTCTGGTACGGTAATCTTCAACTAATATTTACATCATTTTTTTTTTCTTTTGACGACACGGACCACATACAGAAATTAGTTGTTGTTGCTTTTTTTTTGTAATCGCCTTTAGTATACTGCCAAGAAACTTTCGCCCTGGAAAGAAACAAATAATTACAGCAGCTACAGCGGCAAAGGTGATATGCTTCAATCCCAAGTCCTGGCAGAGCCGTCTTCGGGTAATCGCAAAATATTGACAAGGGATTGTTGCGGGCGTTCTCTGCAATTTACCGGGATGTGATCTTAAGATCTGGCATCTCATCCTCATCCTTATACTTCTTGTCACCCTTTGGGGGAATTTCAGATCATTAGCTATTTTCTTCTCTTTCTCCCTTCCCCTCCCCCCCCCCCCCACCCCCGTCTGTCTGTCGGTCTGTCCTTCTGTCTTTCTGCACCCTGCGTCCGGAGACTGAAAAGGCTGGGAGAGATTGCCCGAGGACTGGATATTTCAGACTCGTAACTCTCTGTGAGTAGGAGATATCCGTCAAAATGCAACGCTAAGCGAGGTTATCCTTTCTTGAGTCCTCTCCCCCTCCCCCTCTCTCTCCCTTTTTCTTTTTCTTTTTCTTTTTTGCTCTCTCTCTCTCTTCTTCTTATTTCTCTTCTTCATCTTTGATATTATCATCTTGGAAAATATCCAATCTGTTTTTCATTTGTGAAAGCGACCTTTCGTGGACAAGGGAAAAGGGAGGGGAGCAAACAAGTTGTAGACATTGCAGTTTCACGGTTAGCTGACGCTTAAAACTGCAAACTTCTCTTACGGTAATGTAAGAACATGAGATTAAAACATTATTGTCATATCCACCTTCAATGTGCCCTATATACGGAAGCAAGCAAAATATCAGCTGTTATTTTCCGGTTGTTGTTGTTGTCGTCGTCGTTAACTTATTGGTATTGTATATAAGACTGTTTCTAATTATCTCAATATGAAATTCGTTTCATTGATGAATATGTTCATGCCATCGCCGGCCCAGGGTCTGAGGGTTGTCGGCTTTTGGGTCTAACATTAAACATGTTAAGAGTACGCTGTGCATAAAAGTCGTACGCAAAACGTTGCGCATTGCCAGTTATGGCTGTATAACGGAGCTTCCTAATAATATATAAGCAAAAAAAAAAAAAAAAAAAAATGGGGGGGGGGGGGGTAGAGCTGACTAAAAATTGACGAAAAGAAGGATGCATGACCCGATTGAAATTGTGCATTAAGTCGGAATCACTCTTGTGAGGAGAGTATCTTGCAAAGCTCTTGGCAGGGATATTTTGGTCTCTTAGAAAACACACGAGTTGCCAAATGATACACAAAAGTCAAACAAAAGCAGTAGAAATAAATCCGAAGAGAAGAGGTGTTTTTTTTCTTGCTGTTCTTCTTTTTGATGTCGGCATACCGTTTAAACTGTTCTGCTCTGTGATCAACACGTAACGTCGAAGCACCTCCCAAAAGGTTCACGCTAGCTACTGTCGTGTTGTCTGTATGCAACGTTAACGTTTGTTATAGGGGTTTGTTATACCTTCTTTCGGGAATGTCTTTCTTACCCGCATTCGGATTACATTATAAATACAATTGTCTCCATTACAACTATTGTTTGGTTTTTATTGTCCCATATTCCACATTTCAACAAATACATAAAACATAAACATGACAATACAAAAGCATGGATGAATTGTCAAGTACAGCTTATAAGACAATAAAACATGTGAAATATGAGGAATCTACATTATAGAAGCATTGCTTGTAGGGTGTAGATTCCCAGATGCGGATGTGAGATTAATTCTTACTTTGTATATGCAATTGAAGGAATGACAATTTGTGAATTGGAGAATATAAACGTCGAAGAATGAAAAAGAAAAAGAAAAAACAAAGAAAACAATGTCCGCGGCCAAAGACTTCTTGAGAGTTGCGTGATCACCCGAGCGAAGTACAAGTCAGATGCAGTGTACAATAGCAGAGATACCAAGATGTGTACAAAGGAAGTTCAGGAGATAATACAGAAATCACGAGCGAGGCAACTATGAAGTTTGCTGCTGAAGAATCCACTGATGCAGTCCCTTTGAAGTGACGTAATCATGTTTGCGAACAACGTCCACAAATACAGAACATAATCGATATTCAGCGAGACATCTGTACGTGACACCAATAGTTTGAATCTGCGCAACTTCATTTCAAGAATAATGATTTGGCGATGCATCGAATATTGAACATTATTCTCGGGAGGCTGAAAAGCGAAACGTATCATAATGAATGTTGACATTTCCTGTCTGTGTCTACAGAGATTGTCCTGTTAGTTTCCCTTTCACGACCATCCTTCGTTCGTCCGATCTGTTTCCTATTGGTCTTCAAAAATACATGTTTTCTTTTCATCACATGCCACACGCTCGTGCACGATACAGGAAATGCCTCGAGGAGACAAGATTGTCTAATCTAGGTTTTCCCCCTAAAATAATTATTTATGTGACTCCCTTGAATTCTCGATGGATACTTTGACCCACTATCTTCGAGCGAGGATCTTCAGATCGTCATGTCTGAATTTGGGGCAACTTATCCACAGCTGGAACAACGTGTCGGTAATTGAACTCTTTGTTTTTTTTAACTTAACGTGATTCGACAAGAAGGATGCATTAGTTTCAATCCCCGTTTGGATTTACATTTGAGGTTTTCTATGCTGGGGAAAACGGAAACCTTTCACAGCACGCTTCTAGAGCGGTGTTGGTGTGCTTTATTACGTCTGACAATCCCTTGCCTGGGAAAATCCAGATTAACCAATAATTGATCTCAATAATTATGCATCCCCTCCACCTCCTCCCATACCCATCACCTTTCTTTGCTTTGCCCTATTTTGTGGATTCCTTTCGTGGGATTCACAGGTATTTGAGAAACTTGTACGACTTACGGGTCTATATTTCTGATAAAACAGTTGAAAGTACAGAGCAAGGACAAATCATTATGCAGTTATTGTTGTGTAATTTAGGGAACTCAAAACATTATTTAGCTTATACCACAGCTTTAATAGAAAGACTGCAGAAAGATTTGTAACATAACGAAGATCAACAGGATAAGATCACCGGAAAAAAAATGACGCGTGGCTTTCTATGATCACTCTCCTATATACACAGAGTTAATTGACCTTACTTCCGCACCCACAGGTCAATCAATGGGTTAGAATTATACCTATGAATAAATACGTTTACATTTCATAGCAACAAATTCGATACGCTCTCAAAACGTGCTTCCCCTGGTTCGATATTGAAGCTTTCCTTCCAAAAAACGGCCTTCCTAACACGTCTCACTGCATTTGTTGGTGCAACAGGAGTCAATTTCAAAGTTTTAGTGAGTAGAAGCATATTTTCTTCTTTGCTACGACAAAAATGCAAACTAGAGTAAAGAAAAGATTATGCTTTCCAGCCCATCAATTATGCAAAAAGTGCAGAGCGCATCATCGTATGGCTGAAAAAAACGCATTAAATCTTTCGCCAACGCAAGTTCACGTTTATGTGGCTCTGGACAGGGAGGGAAAGATGCGACAAACTCTAGCAGGTGCACGCAAAATCCATCGAGTTACCCGAACCAATGATGGGAGTACATTCCTGTTCAAAGAAAACATTTCTACTATCTAAAAAAAAACAACAATAACACCAACAAAATCAAAAGGGAATGAAAGAGTGAAGTATTAAGATCAACGTTTGATAACCCTTGTTTGTCTAACTTTTAGTAGAAGCTAGAAAAACTAGAAAAAGATTGTGATGCCATAGCATACTGACGGACAAATATGGAAAATGTTTAATGTTACCATAAAGAATGATAATTATGACAATATCTTCATGAATGTAGGAAGCTATCACGGGTAGTACATTTATTGGTTTTGGCACGACTAAGGTGTAAATACCGCCCCCCTCCAAAAAAAAAAACCAAAACAAAACAAAACAACAACAACAACAACAACAAAACAAAAACAACAACAACAAAACAACAACAACAACAACAACAACAGAAAGATGAACAAACAATTCAAAATAGAATCATCAAGGAACTGACTAAATCAATAATTACCCTGCATGTGTGTTTGTTTGTTTGTTTTTTTAATTGTATAGTATTATATTGTATTAGTTCAGTTGTTGTTTTGTTTCCTGTTTCCTGTCTCTATCATAATGTATTGTTGATTTTGTAACGGCCTTTAATCTAAGTTCTGTTTTGACATATATATGTTTCATTCAAAACTGTGATTTTAAACTTTATTGTAAAGGAAATCTCCATTTCCAAGCCCCGGGCTTTTGCGTGATTTCCTCCTTTGACTCACACATCTATGTAAATATTTTATATGTGATTTTATGAAATGAATAAATTGAAATTGAAAATTGAAAAATTTGAGTAGGAGTGACCATCTTGCGATATGACCACACCTCTAGTCCACTCTGCAGGCAGGTTTATAGGATTTTACGCTGAGTAGTATTGTTTCTGGGCCGTAGACCTCCCTTTCTTGTGGCTTTTATACCTCAGCTCCGTCATGTTATATTCATCACGAATACGTGACGGAGATACATATAAACAAACATACACACACACACACACACACACACTAATAAAAAGTTTGCGTCAAGAAGTAACACTAATGATTCGTCAAATCCCATATTGATATCTTTTATACGTATTCTATTTCCTTAATCAAACTGTTATAGTGATACTCCTGGATTTGCTTCTTGTATACCGGTTATATGCGTAATGTGCCGGCAACAGTGTTTTATGTAACAAATTTCAAATATCCTCCTATTTAACAGACTTTGTGTAGTGAAATCTAAATCGTTGCTTTGATATTCAAGCAAACGTTGGAAAATTATATGAATAGCTTTGACAGCTGACAAACTTTTATTAAGAAAAAATTATGACAAATGCAAAAAGCACCCAACTTTACGATATTCCAAGTAAGTTCTGCATAAGGAGACCAATAACCTCATACACAAGTCAATTAACCCCTGTGTCTACGTGTGTACCAAAATGTCACGTGTCTCAGATGACCGTAAAAATAATGCGATTGAGAGTCCAAATTACTTCCCATATCCATATCTAAACTGCCCCCCCCCCAAAAAAAAAAGCTGATAGTTTCCCACCCATCCCCACCCTCTCTGTCACAGTTTTGGTTTATATGGGGTGCAGGTTTCCAATTTTTTGTGCGTGAGTGTTTGTGAGATAATGAAAAACCTCTTATGAATGTGAAAGAAGACGTAATTCTTAGAGGAATTCATAGTTTATTGGATTAAATTTTGTCTTGAAATGGTCGAGATATCCAACAAAAGCGATCCTGATAAAATGTGACAGACCATAACTCCTTGACTTACTTTTTTATATCTCTATCATTTAAAAACAGATTTACATCAAATAAACTCTCAATTCATCTAAGAATTGTATGCTCTTTAACATTCCATAGAGTGTTTTTTAAATATCTTGCAAAACGTTACAAGTTTAATCCTTATGTCAACCAATATCATACCATTCCTTTAAACTTGTCATGGGCTTCCCTCAGCGTTTCATCATCTTCCTTTTCCCGCTCGGCCTGCGTGTTTCTTTGCTGGTGCATTGGTCTCGTAATTAGTGGGAATTGTTTATATTCATGTTATGGTGTATGCGTTTGATGACGTGTTTCTTTACGGTCTTCGCGTCCACCATGAACTATTCCAAAGCAATTCACCTAATGAACTTTGCCATCACAGTTAGTGCTCATGCGTCTCGATTTATTTTGTTTAGAATCAAACAGCCTAGAGAACGGAGGTTTCGCTGTCAAGCTTTCTCTCTTCTTCTTGCAGCGAAACAACTAAACAATGAAAATGAAACAAAAAATGCACCTTCTCCTCTGTGCAACGACTGTATAGATTTGTGCGGATATTGCTTTCGTCTGTTGATGCTGTTGCTGTTGTTTTTACCTGTGCTTCGAACTACTGTACCTCACTAATGATCACATTCCGACAAAGTAAATGGCGAGATCTGGGCGAGTCTGAAAGCAAATCTGAGTAACCCCTCGGCGGTGTGAGTTTGGATAGAAAGACCCTAAAGGTGGTGAAATTGGAGGTGGGTGATACTGAATGGGAAGATCGAAAGTGGGACTGGAAAGATATACGAAATTTCTTCTTTTTGGGGGGGTAGAAGGTCTGTTGTTATTTAGGAGAAGAACAAGCTCAGCCGAAGAAAGGCAAAACAGCCATTTCAGCACACACCTTTGTGACAAAAAGTTTACATTTCAAAGCACTTCTACTGTAGAAAAGTGCAACACTCATTTCTTACTTAAATCTTGTGTAATGATTAACATTGTCGATATTGCGAAAGACAGTGCCTTTTAGGTCGTTATTCTGATGGATTGTTGAATTCAAGTGTTTCTGATTGAGAGATTTTCACGAAGATGCATCTCTCCTGATGCTCGTCTCTCTCCAATTACAAAAAAAAAACAACAACAACTAATGGTTATTCAAACCAGAACCAACAGGGCGACATGTTTCGTTTGCATTTTTTCTAAAGTGTAGATATTATGTTCACTTTTCAAAACGACGAGATCGACAGTAAGATAGACAAGATATGTTGTAAAGTTAAATACCCTTCACGCATGTTTTTATTATTGTTGTTGCTTTTGTTGATGAGCTAGGTCGTATGCCAGGGTGAATGACTATTCAGAGTCAAAGACCATTCGGCTCCTTCTGTATCATCAATCGCCTACTTAGTAGTACATGCTCCTGCAGGTGCCGCTCAGGAACGCCAAGACGCGCGCGTGACATAAGAACTGTTAACCCTTCGTGTGCTTGAGTGCCGATTGATGCAGAAACCTCCATATCACTGTACACACTGTCCAATGTCCAAGGTACAGAAAGGGTTAAAGCAGCCTCCTCCCTCTCCCTCCTTCTTCCCCTCCCTCTCTCCCCTAGGATAGAGTCGATAGACCAATTGTTCAAATACAGTCATGCTTTATACAGCCAGAGGCGTAGGATTTCAACCGTCGCCATGCTAACGTGAATGTCTGATCAACATTTTGACACTTCGGCAAAGTCGTGGCCATGCAATGTTCAAAGGATTCTCGTGCTCAAAGTGAATTTCGTCTTCTCAACGAGGTGAATTGTAAATCTTTAGTGATTTCTAAGAAATTGGCAATTATTGGAATACCATGGAATTATTGTCCCCATTACCACAAAATGCATTAGCTAGTTTGTTATCTGTTCTTGTTAAGTGAATATGATGAACAATATTAACAAAAAAAAATAAGTTTAGTGAAAATAATGATAATGATAAACTTGCAATGATAACAGAAATAATGATAATAATGATATCGTCGATAATAATAACAATCATCATCACCATTACCATTATTATCATCATCATCATTATTACTAATGTTATAATGATGATGATGATGGTGATGATGATGATGATGATGATGACGAAGGGAGGAGGAGGAGGAGTGTATAGTATTGTATATCATTATTGCTTTGCGTTACACATACATATCTTTTTTCATGATACATCATTCAATCACGTATGGGTATTTGCCTTATCTCAGTATACACGAAAAGATTCGAATACGAATACGATCACGAATTGCAAGCATGTTTTTTTTTTTAAACAAGGCATATTAAACAAACTGAATGTAAATCGCAAATCATCCACATTATTTCAACCATCATCAGTTTTCCTTCTTTCTTTACTGGCATTTTTTTTTTTCTATTTTGTGTTCTTTTTCTCCCCCGTTTGCACATTGCACCATGAGTAGACTTCTGTATGGAGTATCTTGTAGAAATTACACAAGTCAAGCAGAATTAATGCATCTATTTTGAGAAAAGTGACATATGTATGGATCTCAGCCGTGTCGTTCTTTATATCAATACCTGTATAATTGGAAGATTGCTTCACCACATGTGCTGTTAGCAATTTCATGCTGTTACAGTCAGTATCGTACTCCTATCTTGGTTAGATATTTGATACTACGAATGTATTGTGGAATATTTCCGACGCTTTGAAAGCCTTCATTTCGATGATCATTATAAAATTGTAATTGACATTAATTCAGCAGGATTGCAAATGATAACAGCATGTAATGTACCGGCATTCAGGGCAAGGGGTATATGTTGACATAAATTGATGTTGAATTGTGATCACATTATATCGCAATCATAAAACCTCCACAAACAATCCTTAATTGGCAGAAATGCAAAGTCAAGTATGTGTCCAGTGGTATATATCAACCTTGTGCTCGATATTCCATCATTTCCATAATTTTCAAGCATTTCATTTTTTTTATATCCTTTTTCAGAGAATAATTATCATTCGTATACCAAAAAAGTTCTCTAATGAAGGCATCCATTAACGACAGTGCAAGGGAAATATTCAGATACTATATACTTCGGGAAAACCCAATGCACCAGATTAGGCCTCTGAACAAATCTACAAACAAAAATTCGATGAAACCTCAGAACCGTGAGAAAAGCACCAACATTGCGATGAAACAAATTCAGAAATGATCGATCAAAACCATTTTAATAAGGAAATAATCATACTCAAATAATGATCATTCATCTTACGTTGCTTATTCAGGTCATGCAGATGTTAGAGAGATTTTCGGAGTGTTTACAATTTAGACATGACAGAAGAGAAATGACATCGGCTCCTTAGAAAACCACTAATAGATTCGGATGGGAACGCACAGCGAATACTTGTTCTACGTAGCAATTATATTGATTCCTTTCCGCCTGAAGCAAATGGACTTCATTTCGAACGGAAGAATGGTTTTATAGTAAAATACAGTCTGAATTTGAAATCAGATGTTTACAAAACACTCTATGTAATCATACACCATGTACACGTAACCACATGTTTCTATGGAGATGAATACCGCAACCTGAAGTAAATCCCCTCCGACGCCCCCAAATCAAACGATAACACAACAACAACAACCAAACTAAAGCCCACCTGAGCTTGTCAATGTGAAGCACCTATCCAGACACAAACTCTAAAAGAATTTTGTGTTTCAAACTTTGTGTAAGTGGTAATATAAAGTGCTATCTCAAAACTAGTGCCATCCGCATTTTTTTTTACACGAAATCAGTCGCTTTTTGCGGGTTGGCCCTGAAAACTGTAATGTCGTTATGGAATCAAAGTGTTGGGCTCACTTTCAAATGCCGTCTGCTGAACCGAGCTCTGGTAATCCAGTTGGCGATTTGCTTGCCTTTTTCACCACTGGCTGACACCAGCCGATACCACCCAGCCAGGGATAATCAAATTTGTTCTTTCAAGTTTGGAGCTGCTGGTAGCTAAAACGTTTTAGAACAGCTGATACATGTGTTAAAAGTATGTTCATTGATTATAGTCCATGCAAATGCTATGATATACGGTTAAACTTACACACATGCTGAATATACATGGTCATGATAATGGCCATTTACATCCTTGCCTAGGTGCAAAATCCAGATCGTTGTATATTTTGGAGGGGCTCAGAAATTGATCTCAGTTTCTCAGAGTTTTATCTCATTCCTTATAATCTGTCAAGAATAAAACATAGAAGGTTGCATCTCGCCTCACCCGACATGACACAGTTTGATATCCTTTACTTTGTTGAGCAAATCGAACGCTATGCCGCGGACTTTGTTGTGTGGAAAAGAATATTAGGTGTTCGAGATGGGTGGTAATAGTGTCACTCGTGTCGATGTGGCACATCAGGTGTACCAGTGTGCAGCTCTTTTGATAGGGAGCTAGTAAACACCAGCACCGACACTAGCACCGAAATGACCAAATGGTTAACTGGTTAGTATACAGTTTGTTATTCCGAAGGTTCCTTATTCCGAAAGTTTGCTATTCCAAAGATTCGTAATTCCGCGAAAGAATAAGGTGAGTTAATCCTAAAATGAAATGAGTTGTTTTTTTGTTTTTGTTTTGTTATTTTCATTTTCGGATTAACGGACCTTTGTCCATTTTAGCAAACCTTAGGAATAATACCACAAATGTTCGGATTAACGAACCCGATTTCACTTTCCAGTAACATATCATCAAAAAGAGACATTTGTGTGTGTGTGTGTGTGTGTGTGTGTTTCGGAATGAGGAGCCTTATTCAACTATTGGATTAAGAAAGTTTCGAAATAACGAATATCACCAAATTAATTACAGTAAATGATGCAAAGAATAGCAATAAGTTATGTTAAATTAAAAGTGGTTAATGAATATTCTTTTATCTGATGTTTTAAAGAAATTGCAAACTGAAAAGGGATATAATTTGGTAAGGACTTCATTAAAAGTAGGTTGTGGATACGCATAGAGCTTTGGGTGAGGCTTGTTGATAAACCTACCCGTTGGCTGACGTGAATGGGAATATTTCCTGCGTCACGACATCACGTACGAATTCTGAGCAGCGATCTAGCGAAAAGTGCACGTAATGTGACTATGAAGCTATACCTTATAAGGGCTGTTTGAAATTTAATATGATTGAAATGGACGTAAATATTTCGATTCAAGGTGTTTCGAATGATCATCAGTCCAATTCCCTTTTACGAGTTCATCTCTCTTCCTTTGAGCTTCAGGATGAGGTATATAAAGATATGTGCTTTGGTTCTTGACGTTTGAAAACTGATAGTATCTATTAGCTAAATATCAATAGAGATGCATGCTATGTATATTCATCAATTTTCAAAACGTATCGTATGCGCTAGCCTGGATTCACTTAAATCTGTAAAAACAAACGTGCCCCTCTACCATTTTCGTCATCTTTTAACCCGACAATTCGATCAAGCACGTGACCTAGTGGAAAAGATATTGATCGTTGTTTTTTTTTTTTCTCTCTCTTTCTTTTTTTTTCTCTATTTTTTATTTTTTATTTTTGTGTCAGTGTGTGGTCCGGATGGATGTTTCACTTGAGAACAAGGCGTTTCATTTCGCAATTTGAATAACGCAAGAGTATATATGCAAGACGAAGTGGAAGACGAGTCTTGCCGCCTCCCGCAGGAAACCTCAGACGCTCCATTCTCAACAAGCCGTTGCAAATTTGTTTTCCATCCTTCTTTTTTTTTCCTATCCCCTCTTTCCCTTTTCGCTCTTCTCCCACAAACCTCGTGATATGTATATTCCCTCCCTCTCATCAACCACATCCTGGAGTAGCTCGGCTATAAAAAGAAAGACAAAATGTAGACTAAGAGGACGGCAAGGGATGTAGAGTATAATTGACAAGGATGACGTTTTGGGCTCTTTGGTTTCTGCACAGGGCTCTGGAACAGGTTTTTTTTGTTTGTTATACAGGCAGTGAAGTAACGGCGAATCTAATCAAATTTATCGTTGCTCTTACGAAAGGGTTCACTCACCACTTCACGTATTTCCTAGCGTTTACGTGTTTGGTGTTAATTCATGGATCGTGCATATAGAGAAAACAATACCTGTTTGTTTGGGTATGTCTGTGTGTCTCTGTGTTTTGCCTATTGTGCTCATACACGCATTTTTTTCACTATTTTTAGATATTCTCATGTCATGTCTCTGGACAGTGATTGAACTAAAAATTTTCAACTGACTGCTAACGTCAAATCTATACCGGGCCAATGCGAAGGCATTTAGATATTTCGAATAGTGATCATAGTAATAATAATTATGACAGACAGACAGACGCAATGTAATTTCGAGGAAATGTTAAGCAAAAAAATAAAAAAAAAACACACACACACATACACACAACCCCCCTTAAAAGACAAAAAATGAAAAAGGCAGATCAATGAAAACTTTTGCTTAATGATTGTCATTGCCAAAAGTCTACACGTTGTTTTTTCTGTAGAATTACAATAGGGATGTAGACACATTATTAGATAAAATATAACAATAAAGTGAATTATTATGTCTACTCCCTTGTATTCATATAGCACATACATATATCAAATACTGACAATGTGAACTGTCTTCGATCATTACAAAAAGGAGTTGGAACCTACAGGGGGCAGCTGTATGCACCTTATGTCCCGAATTAGAGTGTAAAATAAGTGCCTGGAGTTTTTTCATTTTCCGTAACGTCGTCGCCGCAGACTCCCAGCGCTCCGCCAGGGTCGAGGGGGAAAATGCATCCCGCCGCCCGGCGCCCTGGGCGAGAACACTTAGAAAATCATTTGCAGCAACTCTACAAGGGCAGTACAGGGTGGAGTGTTTTCATCTTCTCGTTTTTTTTTTCTTCTTCTTTTCTTTAGTTTCTTTCGTTTTTCTGCCGTGAGAAAATGTACAATTAGCAGAGTGCATCCTGGAATAGCCTGAAATATGAATATTCGTTCTTTGGTAGCCGGTGATAAAACCCAGAATGCCATCTTATACAAGGCAGCGCTGTTTTATGAGGTCTTCGGCGTGTAGGTGTCGTCATATCGATAAGAAGTTTTCAAAGAATAGAGAAATTGTGATTTTCTTATCCCACTGCAATGAGAGCTATTATCTTCTTACCCTTAGAGAGGAAGATGTTTTTGTTGTTGTTTTCATTTGCATCGTTACAGAAAGATATTGCTCAGTGCCTACAAATAAATACCTTTAATGCGTAATGCGACAACGGATTCCGAGAGAAGCGCAATGCAATTATCTGCTTATACAGTTAACTCTTCTCAGTTATGCATGAACCTTTTTTCGTGAAAAAAAAAACAAAACCACACACAAAACAACCATTCAAGTTGCCTTGCCCCCCCCCCCCCAGGTACCCTCTGTCTATGTAAATAGCTCTAATAGGTAGCACGAGTAAAGAGAATGAGAAAGACAGAGGAAGATGGCAGATAGAGGGAGAGATTGAAGGAAGATAAGGAAAGATGAGAGGAGGGGAGAAAAGGGATGAGGAAAGGAGAAAAGAGATAAAAGATAGCGAGGAAGAGGGGGCAGACAGGAAGGGAGAGATAGAGATGGGGATAGAATGAGGAAAGAGTTTGAGGTAAACGTTAACATAGATAATTCATAACGACAAGAATCCAGAAGGCAGGCAGTCAATGAAATCTGCGAAATGAGTGAAAATTTGTGAAAAATACCTCAGAGGCTTTCTATAACGATTGCTAAAACTCATTGCTGCAGATGGCTCCCAAAATACCATGTACGGGAGACACCATGTTCATAATGTCACTGCCCGCCCAGCAGTGATAAACGAGCAGGAGCAATGATTTCGGATCCAGCCAAATCCGAGAACTTTGTGCTGGCGTTCAAACTTTTTCAAGATTAATTTCCTTTTCGCGCCCTTTTTAAGTTGACAACCCCACAACACTTTTTTTTTTTGCAGTCAACGACCTCTACAAACTATCATGCTCCGGACTACAGACATCTGGTGATTTTTCTGTTGCTCACTCCATCAAATTAAAGCTTACATAGCAGCCCCTCTTCGATGAGGCAGACTTTTTAAAATCATCTTACACTTCAGAGACAGTGGCATATGTATCTCATCTATACAAACTGAAGATGGAATTAATGGAAAGAACATTTTAATCGCATTTCACAACTGTTAGTTCGAGGAGAATTTTATGGGATGATATTTATGTATATGTTTATATCATACGTGTATGTGTGTTTATGTGTGTGTATGTTGTTTGTTTTATCCTATATTAATAGCTGACAGCATGATTGATGGAAAAAAGAATAAGTAAAACCAACAATTGCAATAAGAATGGCGCGTGTGTATGTGAGTGTGTGTGTGTGTGTGTGTGTGTGCGTGTGTGTGTGTGCGCCTGTCTATTTTAGATTCGTTGAGGTTTGGTTAAGGCTAGATCATGTCTCATTGTCTCAGTCTTTTCTCCTCCGTTGCCAAGCAACCTCCTCATCAACAAATTGCGACCACAAACCACCATGCCTTGGACTTCATTCACCAACACAGAACAATCAAATTCAGGTCGATCAAGGACTTATAACTCCGTGGGACGATCATGAGGACAAGATGAAGCGATATATACAGCCATGCCCACCACATTGATTCATGTTGAATATTTATTTAGGGGTTTTGGTGTTTTTTGCTTTGTTTGTTTGTTTGTTTTTTTTTGGTTGTTTTTTGTTGTTGTTATTGTTTTCTTTTTACAAAACTTGACTCCCAGTAACCCTATCTAGAATACTTCAGTCTCTTTGTTTATCACCGTTTCTTTCATTCCACGTCCTTCTAAGTTGATACACGAAACAGGGATTATCGACAATAATTTGCTGACAATAGCTTTTCCGTGTTGCTCTTACTGTCTGTATACAACAACAAAACTTTCATCTTCAGTTTTGTTGCCGCGTTTCAAAACAATCAAATGGAGGTGGCGTCCAAGAACTCGTCGAAGGCAACGGTTATCAATATTGTCTGGAACAATGAAATATTTATCACCTCTGATTCAAGCTCAGTCGTTTGCCGAGTCCGCCTCGGTCGATGCAGAGACTTTCAAAGTGTTCCTCCTCCTCGCGCTGAAAACCTCCCACGCCTCAGAGTATCACGTGGGCTACTCGTGAATGCAGCCGGGCAATCGATGTGCTATAGTGTATCACACACCTACACGGAAAGTATATTTGAGCGTGGGGTGACCTTAAAGAAAATGGAACACGACACGACCATTAACTGAACTCCAAAAAAAAAAGGATATCAAAACAAAACAAAATGGAAGAAAGCAAACAACACAAAACAACCCTCGTCAGACAGAGACGTACCCGAGGCATAACAAAACTACCTACCATGAATTATCACGATGTCTTAACATGGCATTCTAGGAGTTCCGGACTGGGTGAGAGAGAGAGAGAGAGAGAGAGAGAGAGAGAGAGAGAGAGAGAGATAGAGAAGAGGCGGAGGGGGGGCAGAGAAAGATAGGAAGCAAACGTTTATTGTTAACTTAACTTAGAAAGACAAATCATTTCACTCCGACACAGAAATTTCTAAAACGCTATCGTAGAAAGTAAATGAAAGAAGTCACTAGTGATCCCATGGAGCTATGACAGTGCTACTATTTGCCCAAGATGTTTAGTAAGTATCTTGCATGATACTAACACCCGCAATTGTTCGGCATTCATTTCGTTTTGTGATTGCAATATGGATATTAACCTCCGCAGGTGGGTGTGTGTGCGTGTTGTACGTGTTTGTTGCGTGTACGTGGGCGTGCATGCGTGTATTTATGTGTGTGTATACTGTTTACATGCGTGCATCTACACAGTATACGCTGGGATAAGACTAGTGTTGTGTTGTTGTCGTTTCTTCAATAGGCCCAGACCCCGCCCCTTTTAGTTTGGCGTTGTCTGGGGAGCATATCATTACTTGAGCACTTACGGTTACATATCAAACTGCTGAGAAACAAGACTGTTTTGCAACTTTATCAGAAGCTTAAAGGTGTGTAACGAAAGCACTTTCCTGTGGAAGTCTACTGAAGATGTGAAGATGTTAAAGAAGATGTATAACATCTAAACATTTTACTTCGACAACGGTCCCATCGCAGACACGCAGAAAGATAAAACGGAAGCAGACTCTTATGTTTTGAATCAGCAATCTCTCTGGAAATTGAATGATTACTTTTATCACGTGGTTTTACTCGCGTTCTCGTCATTATTTGCATCATTCCACAGACTTTTCGTGGCCTTTCTTCTTGTTGGTATCTACTCGTAGTCTCACTCTACAATTATTCCTAATTAAGTTTCACTTGAGGATGGTAATGGTCAGTTCTAAGTCTCTTGCAGTAATAGGTTATCTAAGGTCATAAATGTAGACTTTTCCGCCTGTAGCCAGAGTTACGTCATCAGCGATGCATGACATCTTCTTTCTACCGATCTCAACCTCTCGTTCCTGTGCACTTCCTTAAGTCAGAATCTTTATCAGAAAACTCACTATTATGCGTTGATTTAAAGCTAATGGACACTGATCCAATTTGATGGTAAATAATGGATGCAGATCAGCCCTAAGGAAATATATTGCCTCCGTTGAGTTACGTAATTTTTATTCGTCATTAACCAATTCCATTTTATTGACATTGTTTCTGCCTTTGTAGCCGATGAAAGGCGTGTCGGGATTGGGAGAGGGGCTGAAGGGGCTGTTAGGGTTTACCACCTCCCACTATATATAGAATCAATTTCTATCTACACCGATGTATCGGAATGGCGCCGAGACGTGGCTGACAAAATAACCCCGAACCCATCCTCTGAGAAAATCTACGCTATATATCTACCCAGTTCTTGCCCGCACTCGGCAACCACCACGATCGCCATCAGCAGCGGTAGAAAAGCTGCGTCTAATTCGTTTTGATCGTCGCTTTTCATTTAAATAGAAACAGACGCATAAGATTCACGTGGTAAATCAAACTCTCTCTCGCGGGGGATGTATTCAATTCCCATCTTGGGATGTATAGAGACAGTATAGCAAATAAAACCTAACTTCCCAAGAAAAAAAAATCAGGGGGAAAACAAAAATAAGTTCTAGCAGTCGTTGCCGAGACAATCAGCTTCCAGATTTCCCCAAATCTCTCTACAAGCCGCGAGCAGAGCGAATATCGCAGCCATTTCTCACAAGCTGAGATAACAAAATCGCCATAATATGTCGGGAAGGCGTCCGCTTCCGTTTGCCGCTCACAATCAAAGCTATCAACCAATCGATGTTCTCGACTTATCCCATGTTTATGTTCGTTCTGGCTCTTTAGATTCCTCCCCTCCCTCCCTCCACCCCCCCCCCCCCCATCCTTCACCTTTTGTCCCTCGCTGTTTGTTCTTGTACTGAATGTTTTTCATATGATTTTATGACAGTAGAGAGGGGAGAGACATGTATATAAATGAATGTGTGCCTGTATATTAGACATGTCAGAGATCTTAGTCTCTAATCAAGTTCTGTCCTGTAAAATGAATACAAGTACAGCAAAGACGTTAACTTGAAACAATGACCAGAAACATCCCGAATGAATACAGTATGATGTGGAATCGTGCGTAATGGCATTAGCGCGTAATCCCGCCAATTTTTATTTTTACATGCCGCGGTGTATCAAATATTATATTGATTTGTACACAGAAACCCTTAAGGTGAATCTATCATCTTTACAGTACATGTTTGACTGGACATGCATACGCACACCCACAGACTCCAAGTCATAGAGATATCAGGTTAGGGATAAGAGCCTAATCTGTCCGCAATGTTAGGCGCCACATCATATACCATTAAACGCTACACCATCACTACGCACCGCGCTTCCCAACTTAACTAAGTGATACAGGCAAACGTGCGTTTACCCGTCGTGGTGAGTGTAAAATGGCCACACCAAAAGTATTTGAAGCCTAGACAACTGGTTATGATTTTCAGTGAAATATATACTTTTTGTACACGTCAATGTTTCTGGAGAAGACAATATTTGCAGAAAGGGGAAAAAGTTGCAGCGACAAAGTTTCTTGAGATTGAGTATACAGTGCAAGGACGAAGACAAAAACAAAAAATGTGGTTAACTACACTACTTCCATGTCGAACCGAAGAAACCGGGGACCATGCATTTATTGTCAGGCGATGCAAGCCATTATCTGCAAAGGGAACTAGGGGCCTGTTTCATAAAGATGTTTGCACTTTGAGGTTTAACAGTTGCCACAACGACGACATTAATGTTCCAAGTTGACAATTTGTTTCCTGGCTGCGGTCATAATAGCTGCCCCAATTGCACACTCCGATACAAAACAAACATCTCTGTGTGAGAAGGCCCTGGCTTTTGGCGAGATCCTCGTTACCAGCTCCTCAGTGGGGCCCACTTTCGAGTAAACAGTGTAACGCAAATGTTTTATCCATGTAAACTGAAGCACGAAGCTCTGCCGAGACATTCTTCGCTTCACAAAAGCTCTAGACTCATTTTAGGACCCCGAGAGAGGTATAAGTGATGGGTATGGCCAAACACAAACACATTTGGGATACAACCCTCACGTTCTTTTTCCGAAAATGACATGCACTGTGTATATTCTACTCCCCTCCACCCCCCCCCCCCTTACTCTGGGTTGTTTCCTTGTATCTTTCCTTAGTTGGTTTTACCCTGGAATAAGACACCTTTTGCCGTGTGTTGAGATGATGATTTTGTGCATTTTGACAGACATGGAAAGTTCTGATATTTTGAAGCGGTTAAAGTTCATCATGATAATAGATTTGGGAATATCATTACAGAATCACTTCAAGCATGATTGTCAAGCCATAATGTGGTTAAGATTTTAGAAAGCCTCCAAAGCCACTAAAAGACACTAATAGTGTCTCAAGACAGATGTGTCGCGGAACAATCTTTGGATAATCCAACAGCTCGATACTTCGTCGGTCTCCCCGTCTTCTTCTTCAATGTGTTCTTTTTTCTTTTTTCTCCTTCTCTTCCTCCTCTTTCATCTTTTCCCTCCATCATCAACGCCAACCTGCTACCGCTCACTGTTATTTCTAACTATCACATCCTCTATGTCCTCTTATATTCTCTACTATCTCAAGCTACTAACCTTTTATAATTCTGCCATAAGACTGTAGTGCATTTTATTCCACGAGCAACTATACATTTTCTGTAAAATTTATGTACATGATATGATTACCATACTTTGCTGATGCATGGTTTCTATCCATTTCTTGAATGAAAAATATCAAAAGTACTATATTGCACTGTGAAGTATTCATGTGTATGTGTATGCACTTGAATAAATCCGCATATATTATAAATGTGTTGTTTCGTAGCTGTTATAATAATCATTTATTTATTTGTTATTTATTTATTTATTCATTAAGTCTTCTTTAAAAGCAGGATAGTCCTATTCAGTGCCACAAAGGCCTGCTTTACAAGGGAGCCCTGCGTTGATAAACATTAAATTGCATGTGCACACAATAAAAAACAAGAACAAAACGAACATAGATATGATACTGCTAAAGAACAATCGGTTCGAAAGAACATAAAACACATAAGAAAGAACATAAAACGAGCAGAGAAAATAGATATCTGAATAATTCATAGCTAATGTAAAGGGTTTATATCAAGTGAGAGATTGATGTGGGCGTACACGATTCTTAAATGTTTGCAATTTAATACTAATACACGAGCATACTTATTTTGACAGCGTTGCAATCTATTTAAATTTGTCCTTGTTAGTGACCCCCATACAGCAACGACCCCCATCATTGTATTATGTATGATCTTCCTAGAAGTGAATGCAATCTTCATGAAAGAGAATACTGGTTGAAAAATACGTCAAGGCATGCAATTTCAAATGATAAAGTTGAATCGATGCGTCAGAGTCTAATGGGCATTTCCTGTATCATACTTCTGAATCAAAACAACGATTACTAGACGGTTTGATAATGACGCTCTGTTGAGCATAAACCTCGTTAGTTCCGCGTCATGCAAGGACGTACGTTCCGCCTATAAAGAACTCCTAATGTCAGGCTCATGAACAACAACCTATTTGTACACCGGTTATGACATAACTCATAAACAGTCATGATATACATACGCCCAACTGATCATGTGTCATGAATATCGTAATTCGTCATCGGTGCTCTTTTGACCTCATAGCTGCAGCGGACTATAATCACCCATGCTCACTGCAAACACGGTGATGCCCATGAATGATATTGGTATAAGGTTTGAGGATATCACAGCCTAACCTTTTGCGTGCTTTGAGTGAAGATTGGCACATTCACGTAACTCCAAATCATCGTACACACTGTTCAAAATTCCTTGCACAAAAAAAAATGGACAAAAAAGACTTGGACAACACTTCGTGCATTTCAAACTAATATTTTCCCCGATTACCTGGGGAAGGGCTCTTTTATACTTTCTGTCATTGCAATACAAACATTCTCTCTCGTGAAGTATACTTAGGAGCAGCTCAAACTTGGGAATGGCCAAAGAATACTTCCCTAATGACAGCCCGTTGAAATTAAGTAGCAGCGTTAAAATGATCTGTGTTTTGCGCTGAAAGTAGACTCGTTAGAAGCATAGGTAGGCGAAACAGTGATAACGAAGAGTTATGACACGCTGTGCCGCATTTACTGATGCTGTTATGTACATATTATGGACAGTTTTGTTGCCAGGTGAAATGCGAATATCCCTCGTAACAGGTGACAAAATGTGATTCATACTGAATTCTAAACACTGATATGTGTGCGTCCTTCCTTGTGTCTTCTTCCCTTTTTTCCTTTCAGAATGCCTTTTACTTAATACAGAATAAAGTTCAAGTTCATGCCAAGACCGGGCCCCTATTCAGATCTTATCATCGTGTAAGACGTGTGGTCGGAATTCAAAAGTCGGATTAAACATACTTGGAGCAATAAAACGGGATTGCGTGTGCTTAAGCCCCCCTTAAAAAGGATTGCTATCCAAACATGATAACTAGGAACTGATGTAGTTACAAATTCGCATATTGCCAAAATGGCAATAAAGGTCAAACATTTGAGTCATTGTACCTCGATGCAAAATATAACTTAATACAGGTTTCAAAAGCAGACAAAGAATTTAAACTTACAGACGAATATATATATATATATATATATATATATTATATAGATATAGATATATATTCATTTATTTATCTATGTGTGTGTGTGTGTGTGTGTGTGTGTGTGTGTACTCGCTTCTCGTCAGAAGTCTTCGAACTTAAGAAAATGGACCCTACCCCCTCCCCTCCCCTCCCCCACAGCAGCGATCACCTAGGCCTCTTAACGGTAAAGCATACCACAAGGAGCTGATGTCATAGTGCATGGTTTTTGAAGGCTGTTTGGGGAAAAGAGTCGAGGAGGCCATTAACAAAGAATAGAAGGGCTCCACACAATACAGCAAGGATTACTACTGGCTTCTATTAAATTAATTGCACTGTCTAGAGGGCGGCAGAGACTGACGTTTATTTGTCGCCCGCAGCTGCGCTTTCTACACAGGAAGCAAAATCGTTGCCATATTTGATAGACTCTGCCCTTTTCAAAGTATTTATCACGATAGCATTTACCACCGAGCTTGCTGTGGGTGTTATCTAATTACTTCAGAACATTATTTCATTTCGTCAAAAGACAAAAATAGCCTACACGAAACCATGCTTTGAAAGGCGAATTCTAATGTCCGGGTTTTATCAGCTTAACCTATAATTGTAATGATATAAGTTGTAATAGAATGCTACCTGCTCAACCTCACAGCAAGATGATATACCGTTCCTCGCATCGGTAACAGACAAACGAAAATCAAATTAACGTTTGAAATGAGAACGTGATTGAGAATAAAACTACGATCTGCAGATAGCTGCTTGTTGTCACGTCATGTGGATTATCACCAATGAGAGCGTCAAACCTGTATGGAGTCAGGAGACGTCGCTTTCAATTCCCTGATGGGGAAACTGACAATCCGTAGATGGGTTCCGGGAACTCTAGCCACATATTGAGTTCGAAAATATTTACTTACCCTGTCCCTTACAAATAAAGTGAATGAAAGGGAGATATTATAGATATTACAATGTTGATAATGTGATTTTTTTTTTTGCATTTATCTTCTATTTTTTCTAATGTTAAGCTCTGGGTTTAAATTTGAATAAAAAGGTATGACTATGACTGTTCCAAGGATAAACATCGGAGGTAATAGTATCAGATGTCATATTTACCGTTGTACCAGTAGCTCAGTAATCAGAGATAAACTTGAATTGTAACAGTCAAATATTTTACGGATACATAGTCGGAGGTAGACCTTAATATCAACAGGTCAGTGCGAAGTAAAAGTCATGGAGGTAACACTTCCAGAAGTTAAAATGTCAGGGGTTAAAGTTAAATATTAGAGTCAATGTGCCAGTGGTATAATCTAGATTGAATAGGAGTTACAGAAGTGTACAGAAATGACAAAATAATAATGTTCAGTTGTAACGGACTGCAATATCAGAAGGAAACGTCGTAGGAAGAACTACTATAGGTTAAAATGGCAAAGGTTCAGAAGTGAAATGCCAGATTTGGGAAGGAAAAACGTCAAATGCAAAATAACAGAAATTACAGTTTCAGAGGTAAAATGTCAGCAGTAAATTGTAGGAAGAAACACTATAGGTGCGTTTAAAAGAAGAAATGTCATATGTAAAAAATGTCGCCGACTAAATTGTTAGGGGTCAAAGGTCCTGAAGTAAAAATGTCAGCTGTAAGAATTCATTTAAAAAAATATAACTCAATCAAAATACATTATATCTAAATGTCTTTACCATCTATGGTAGATCCTCATTCGTGGTGTCTTTGATTCCGTTGACAATGTGCTGTAGTGTAGTGCGGTCAGTGTGGCCATGTAAATCTGTTAATCTATCCTTGTTTTAGCTCTATCTAAACGGACAGCTGTAGAGATCAATTTTGCGGGTTATAATAGAGAGGTTTCAATCCCCTTTTTAATGGTGTGTCTTTGTAAAAGAAACGATTAAATCGATTTTTATCTTTATTTCGTCTCATCACTGATTGGGACAAATTATTTTGATTGTGCTAAAGAAGAAAAGACCCAGAATTTTACATCAAAGAGATGATCTTAACTTGATAACAATGAGGTACGCTGATACACCACAAGGTGGCCTGTACTTTATTGAAAGAAGAAGAAGAAGGTATGAGTGGTATTTTCGTTTAGGGATTCTTATTGTTGTTATTCATGTTCATTTCACTCAAGGTTGCTTCCATATATCATCATTTTGATATCGAACGTGATCACGTAAACATAATTTCCCTAGTAATGAGGCAAACTGGGCGTATTCCAAATTACCACATTAGATCTTCCTCTCTCTCTCTTTGGGCCAAAAAAAAAAAGAGCCATTAGATATCTTTACGGCAGCGGATTATAATGTCTCTAATTGAGTCCGAGACTGAACTAGCGCATTCACACAAACGTCATCGTATAATCGCGTCTAGGCCTACATGACAATTGCATGCCGAAATAATTCATCCTGTGTACGCAAATAGAGACAGGAAACTAGAAAGATCCTATAATATGTGGTGCTGACGTCAACTTTCTAAGCATTATAGTGCATGTTGCCCCTGAACAGCGAAAGTATGGGGAGCGAGAATGAAAGCCGTTGATACATGGAGGAAGAAATAAAATTCAGGGACACTTGTTGACACGACAGTACCTGAATAATCAAGCAGATGCTGTATGTCATTTTTGTTTTGTTTTTCGTTCTGTAGTTGTATTCATTTCTATAGCTGTTGCGTCGCGGAGATATAAAACTTGCAAATATGTGACGAAACAATAGGACCACCTGTTGGCAGCTTAGATTGAGTCCTCGCTGGCACACAGCTCATGAAATATTCAGCGGCGCACGAAAAATCGTTACCACCGATTTGTTTCTTTTACATGTGTGTGTGGGTGTGTATGTATGTGTGTGCGTTGTGTGTGTGTGTGTGTGTGTGTGTGTGTGTGTGTGTGTGTGTGTGTGTGTGTGTGTGTGTGTGTGTGCGAGTGTGTGGGTTGGCGTTCCATAGAGAATTATCTGTTTCTCTGATGTTATTTCTGATCTCATAATGGAGTCAGTCATGTGAGATGTGTGGTAATACACTTTTATTACACTTTCATACAGCAATAATGATGGCGGTAACTACATTGTATATACCTACGTTGTACACGTTGTTTGTTGTATGGTTGAGGGAGAATTTGTGTGGGGGTGCAGAGGTTTGGTATCAGGGGAGGGATGGAGTGTGTACGTGTGCGTGTATATAGGTGCACGAGGTGAAGGTTTGTTGGGGGCGGGAGGGGGTAGGGAATAGGGGTAGGAATAAGGAATGGGTGGGTTCAGGCCAAGGGGGATAAGAGAAGAAATATGGTGAGGTGTATACAAAGGGCAGATTTGGTTAATTAATGAAAAAGAAAGATAGATTTTTGTATGTGCTTTGGGGGGGTGGAGAGTTGGAGATTTTTATGTAAAAGATGCCATTCATATGTTTGTTTTTTTGTGACTTATCGAGTGGATATTATGTTTTGTATATTTGAAAATTGGTATACATTCGTTCACATGAACACTAAGTAGAATGATTTAAATGCACTCCTTGGCAGGAAATATCATGTTGTGAGTATATAGATATATGTATATATTTATTTTCTTGGGAATATGTGAATAATTTGTATAGAATTATGTATTCATTTGAACATTCAAGTAAAATGATTCTTTTGCACCCCTTGGAGATATTCTCTATCGTATATTCATTTTGTTTATGCACACATTCAAGCGGAATGTACATCAGCGAATGAAATTGAAATAAAACATAACTTGGAGAAAGAAAGTGTGTACATTGTATGTGTGTATTTGTCTATGTGTGTTTGTGCTGTGCATTGTGAGTATAACATGATATTACGTACACCGTGTTCAAATGATCGGAGCCGTTATAGGTACCCCCGAGTCCTTTGGACTAAGGAAAATTAAAACATTCAACTTTCGCGTTATCACGATGGATATTATTTGCAACAGGCTGTCATGTGCAGAAAGTCTGGTGAAAACAAACGAACAAACAATCTTCTTTGCATTACGCCAAGGAAGATACCCTGCTACCAATAACAGTGCTGTTAACTATGACTTTGCCTGTCTTTTTAGATATCGGTACTGGTATCTATGGTCTCTCTACAAATTATAACCCTACCTCTGATGCCATGATATAACATGTCACACTTTGTTTCCTAAACTTTGCAAATAAAGCCGGAGGAACGCCGGTTATTAGATCAATTGCCACCCCCCCCCCCCAAAAAAAAAAGGGGGGAGGGGGGAGAAAGCTGTAACATTGAAATACCATTTAGGGTGTAGGAGATAACGTATTTGAATATAAATTAATCATACTTCCTAACAAATTAATACATTTGAAAGCCTCACACTTCTTCATTATTGATTTGACTTCGATCGTTTCATCGCATTTAAGTACAGGTACTTCTTCATTTTCAGCTCGTTTAGTGCATGTGCAAGTGCAGGAGGTATATTCACGCGCACACACAATGATTATATCATGCATTGATAGAAGAATACACACAAACACACATACAAATATAAATATGAATATATATATATATATATATATATATATATATATATACATATATACATATATATTTGTGTGTGTTTGTAATTCTGCGTGTGCCTGCTATGTACGCAATTTATGTTTGTTAGTTTGTGTGTGTGTGCGTGTGTGTGTGTGTGTGTGTGTGTGTGAGCATGTACGCAATCTTTCTTGTTATCATACACAACAACTATAGTGCATTCATACTGAACTTTCAAAAATCGAAAATCAAAGATCTACGTATGTAGGGCCTATAGATCCTCATCTGTATTGAGCTGATGCAATAATGAGGCAATATTAAGTCTGCGTCGTTCAGTTTCCATAGCGACGAAAAGCCAAATGATGGTAATCTCTTTCTAAGATATGGGGATATGTAAAGAGCAATTACCCTTTATTTATTTGCTCTCCTTCGAAGCGATCTCCTTCGACGGAAAATGAATTTAAATAAACGCTAGCAAACAAACAGACTTCCAAAAACGGCAGAGGGATTTACATAATTATTTCTTGCTGTCGCAAGAATATAAACTGTGCATTTGTTTTGCTTGTGGTCAAAGCCAGATCTTGGGCCTAATCTGCATGATTTTACTGTCCACCCAATGTTTTTTGATGGTCTGACCTTATTTTTGGGTTGCTGAATCCGAATCTGGATAATGCAATTCTTGTATCCTTGAGGGTTTTGAGATATTCAAGATGGCCGCCAAAATACCGCCAAAACGGAAATTCCCATGTATTTACTTATAAATGGTGAGAAATTTACAATAGTTCATGAGTATACCCTAATTCAAGGGTGCTGAATCCGAATCTAGATGTCAACCACTTTTGCATCTTTGGTGGTTTTGAGATATTCACGATGGTCGCCAAAATGGCCGCCAAAAACTGAAATTCCCATGTATTTCCTTCTAAACAGTGAAAATTTGAAAGCAATTGGTGGTTTTACCCATATTGAGGGTGCTAAATCTACATGATGCAACATTTGCATCCTTGAAGGTTTTGAGATATTCAAGATGGCAGCCAAAAACTTTCTAAATGTTGGAAAAAAAAAATAAGGTTTCACCCTATTTCGAGGGTGATGAATCCAAATCTGGATGATGCTACTCTTGGATCCCAGATAGTTTTGTGATATCCAAGATGGTAGCCGAAATTACCCAAAAATTTTACATTCCAATATAAATATGACCGCCAAAACGTTCCCTCCCCCTCAATTAAAATTCCGTTATGAATGTTTCCTTTTAGATGTGACAAACTGACAGTAAATTGATGGTCTTACCATTTTGAGGGTGAATCCAAGGGGAAACTCCAATCTGGTTGATGCCTTTCATCCTTAAGAGCTTAGGTTAGGGCCTACTTGAGTGAATGTGTCCAAGCAGCCAAAATGGTATACAAATGCAATAGCCTCCACAATGTTTACGTACACCAAAGTATCCCAATAACGTATGCCTCAAAAGATGCTTTCACGCGTTCTGAAAGGTTGCTAACATCCTCTCTAGAAAAAGTGGAACCTTTTTTTATGTGTGTGTGTGTTTTCTTGTGGCCATTTTGGGGTCCATTTTTGGCGGCCATCTTGAATATCTCAAAACCCTCAAGAATGCAAGAGTTGCAACTTCAAGATTCGGATTCAGCACCCTCGATGAAACTATCAATTGTTTTACAATTTTCCCCATTTAGAAGATCATACATGGAAATTTCCGTTTTTGACGGCCATCTTGAATATCTCAAAAGCCTTAAGGATGCAAGAGTTGCGTCATCCAGATTCGGATTCAGCATACCCAAAATAGGGTAAAGCTTCTAAAAACATTGGAGGGACGGCAGAACAAGGTTCAAAACAAATTTTGTGTAACATCATTTTCTTTATCAGACGATTCAAGATCGCTTCAGCAATATCAACTCCTTTATCTGACAGGCATTAAATCCTGCAAGGAAAGAAAATGATGATGATAATGATGATGATGATGATGAGGAGGAGGAGGAGGAGGAGGAGGGAGATGATTAATGATGATGATAACGATGATGATAACGATGATGATATCGATGATGATAATGATGATGATAACGATGATGATAATGATAAGGACGATGGTGATGATGATGGCAATGATTATGATAGCGATGATGATGACGATGATGATGACAACGACGACGACGATGATGATAACGATGATGATAATGTAAGGCAGCAGTTATGACAATAACAACGATAAAGAGCAAACAATGGTCATAACTATCACTAAAGACAGTTACTCATCAAAATGAGCATCACCACTGCCGCTTCTCATTTCGAAGAATTTTGTATAGCAAATTGCATGGACAGATATGACACAAAGATGCAGTAGATGATTATGCATTTTCCCAAGCCCAACACATTAAAGACAAATAAACAACCACAATTATATAGATTTGTAAATTTTCTTCAGTCAAACAGGAAACAGCAGTAAGTCGAAGCAGGCAAATCATAATTACTGAGATAAGGGAAGCAATTTATTCTTGGAATAATTGCACAGAAATACTACTAAGGATTTGTTCAGAATGGTGTCATTAAATCCTCTTATCCTCTTCGAGGATTTATCTTATAGAATCTAATTCCTTCAAAACACGTTTTGAAGGAACATTCATAGATGATGGGTACAATGTACGTGATTTTCTTGGAAAGCTGTAACACGCAATGCATTATCATATGAATAGAAACTTCGTGAAGCTTACGTTAGGATAAGAGTGAAAACAATCCTGAAATTATATCCAGGCAACAAAATGAGAGAGTCAGGACAAATCGAAGCTCTTACGAGAGATACTTCTCATCATTGTGATTGTCATTAAGGTCCTTCAAACTCAAAGATCATGTAAAACTGCCTTTATGACGGCATCATAAATCTTAGATTAGCTTAAGGAGGAAACATGACGCCAATTATAACTCCTCCCAGAATGAGATCTGTCTCGTTTAGGGAGCACAGACGAATTTGCGTGCTAGTTTCTCACGTAGTCACAAAGAGCTGTCCATTCAATTAATACCCTAAAACACCAACTACAACATCAACATCGAGGAAAAAGGGGAGAAAAACACGCAGAGAGATAGACAAAGATCTTATATCTTTTGAGAAGGAGAGAAAAAAGAGGCGGAGAAGAAATGAAGCAGATCAAATGGTTTACAGGCTCGGCACAAAAAAAAAAAATCATGACTTATACAAGCCTTTAAAGTTCACGAGCCGGCATAGATTTTCGTGGTGAAGCGATACGCTTTTAAAGCACCAGTGCACGAGCCAAAGATGGAAAATATTGTGCACAATTTTATTATTATGTCATAAAACGCTGAGTACCGATATCGTGATGTCAGCACCACTCACACGCGACGGGTTAGCACTTAAAAGCATCGTTTCCCCACGGAGTTACAAGTATAGCTCCATGGTTACACTACACCTGGTGTTGACGGTGAAATCAAAGTGGCAGCTCACAGTACAGTCAGGATGGGAGTTGATTACAGAGAAACATAAAGAAAAGTATTACGAGATGAAAAAGAAGACATAAAGACGGGTGACGTAAACAAGAAATTTAGTTTGAATGAAACCAGAGAAAATAAACAAGAGGCGACGGGATTGAGTAAGCTAGAAAATATCAATTTTGACACTGGCAGGCATCTAGTCGTTTGTCGACACGCTTCAAAAATCAAACACTGCAGCAGAGCAATGAGAGAAAACACACACGCACCATGGGACCACCCTTCCGAAGATTTTAATAGTGGATAAAGACATGGAAAGTGGTCAACTACGTCACAATGCCGTATAACCACACATTGAATGTTGTAATGAGACACGAGCATTGTGCTAAGGGTCAAAGATGTGACTACGTTGCATGTTGTAATGAGACACGTGCATTGTGCTAAGGGTCAAAGATGTGACTACATTGCATGTTGTAATGAGACACGTGCATTGTGCAAGGGGTCAAAGATGTGACTAGAAAGAAGACACACTAAAGAAAGATACAAGCAAACAAGCAGTCAGAAATTTACGAGGGGAAAAAAAGAAGGGTGAAAATCTGAGAAAGTAATCTCATAGTTATCATTATTATTACTATTACTATTATTATTATTATTATCATTATTATCATTATCACTATTTTCATTATTGTGCATGATACACACACACAAACACATACACAAACACACACACATACATATATACATATATCTCGTATATATATATACACTGTATATAGTATACATACATATATATATATATAGTATATATATATATATATATATACATCATAATATATGATATAAGGAGAGCGAGACAAGGGAAGAGAGACGAGTACAAAAAAAAAAAAGAAGAGAGAATATATTGTACATCAAATTTCTCTTTGGTTATCTATCACAAAATTCATTTCCCCCATGCACAGAATGCACCAAAATTCTGCCCGACAATATCAGTATCACACACCCAATTCGGGCAAGAATATCATAGACGCCACCTCCATGCAGTTACATTCAATTCAAAGGCATGGTTGATTTTTCGAGAGAAATATGAGTCTTTCAGCCCTTCAGACATTCAGTGTTCATGGCATAGTGTTTGGCTCGCTTGCAAAGGGAGATCGATAATCACGCATACTATTTACAAACGCATATTTATGGATATGTCCAGTTTCGTTGTTCGTGGTCTTGTTCTCGTAGTAATCTTGGCGTAGTAATCCAATTGGGCGCAGAGTAATCTAATTGTACAGTAGGCGTGAATTAGGACTTATGATTTCCCAATGTACCGCGCTATTTGCAAATTGTGCTGGAGACACAATAGCACCGTGACTGGCGACAGCATCCCACCCCCCCCCCCCCCTCACACACACACACACACAAACAAACAAATAAACAATCAACAACGACAAAAGAAATCATAGAAATTATGTATTCAAACGTAGAATATAAGAAAAATGCAATGGCATCTACGACATTAGTCCTTGCCGTCTTCTTGAAAGAAAGAAAAAAGTTCTAATAAGCTGTAACGTTATAGCTTACTTTCCTTACAAAATGGTTTCAGAACAAAATGATGTAGCATTGAAGAAAGATATGCAGCTGCGCATTCCGTTATCAATTTCGAGGGCTTGAGGAAAACTTCCAATGTACAAGTCTGTACATTGGAAGGTGTTTGCCTTTTTTGTGGAGAAGGGGGTGGGACGAGGTAAGGGTATTTACTTTTTTTCCTTTCTCTTCGAATCTTTCACAATTTCATAGTATTTCTTTATTGTCATTATCATCATCAACATTGAATTTGTCAATTCTCCCTATCGCATATAGCTCTCCGAATCTGAACGCATGTGGCGCTCTAATTTTTTACCTTTGATTCTTGGGATATAAACTTCCGGTTATGTACGCGCGATGTGTAATGTACGCTTTTATGCACATTGAACACCGATTTAAGTACTGGTATTCACAGTTCATATCAAATTCTGTATTATAATCTGTCGAATAATAGAGTTATCTTCTGATCTGTAACTTTACATTTGATGAAAGGGATTCTTCTGCGAAGCGGCCAAATACTGGGCGATGATGCAAAACAACGAAATTATGGAAAATATCCATAGATGAAGAACGTGACGTGGGTAAACCACAAAACCGGAAGTGTACGTCCCAAGAGCGATCGATCAGATATCGGTATCGCGAGGTGATATCGCTTGATATCGGCTATATGCGATAGGGAGAATTCTTTGGCTGCCTTATTTCAAAACGTTTATAGTCTTATCCTCATTTAGGAAATGCTAAAGAAAATTCGGCGGCTGCAGGTCTTTCCAACCCCCACCCCCTCCTCCTCCGCCTTCTTGCCGCTGTTAACACCCCTGCTTAAGCTGGGGAAAGATTAAACCGACGGGGAAAAAACGCCAGCACGTCATGACAAGACAACGGATGGATCAAATATTTGACTTGGATAGGATTAACCTACGGAAATGATCCGGAAGATGACTAGCTGGGAGGTGCAGTAGATTAAACTCTGGGTAAACTGAGAACCCTTCTCCTCCCCCATCGATCGCACATCGCACTTTACGCCTTACGAGTCGCACCTGGAATTCGAGATTGTCTGAAGTGTGCATTTTGGGTCCCCCGGAACATTAATGTCAAAAGAGTGTCCCAAATAGGTGATATCGATGCTATTGTACCCGTTCTCATTTCGACATTCGCCCTGTGGGGGATAATCGGATACTAGTATGTGATTGCAACATGCCACGTATAGATGGGCAATCAGAAACAGAGAAAGGACCATTTTCCTGCTTTTATCGTCTCTATTCTACGTGTGTTTCTTATTGTCTCTATAACTCTCCTGCAGTACGTGTCAAACAGTAATGCGAAGTACAAACGCGCATGCTCTTGCTAAATGGTGTGTATGTAAAGCTGTGTGAAAATATGAAAATACATAAATGAATTTTTTTAATTTTTTAATGTTTTCAACAAAGCCACAATGATGAGAATCAGAAGTTATCATGTAATTTCTGCCGAGAGAATAATTTCCCTGTCATAGCTGTGAATGCAATAAAAAGATATCTAATCTATTCCATCGAATAATTTTGATGTTGAAGTAATCTTATTCCTGATGACATCTAGAAATAGCAGTGTCTAAAGCTGACTTCTGTTATTTCTTTTACTGCAGAAATCGTCAGGAAAGTTGTGAGATGTGCAATTTTTATGATAAAAAAGCACTCTATTTTTCTTTAAATTCTATGACTTTCCACTTATTATTCGCCTTTGCTTAAACTTTCACTGTTCTGTTTAATTGTCTCTCATAGATTTTTTTTAAAGAAATAAAAGTCTCCTCTACTTGACATGGCTTGAACTTCCTTAAATTCTTTAAGAGCTTCAATCTCGAAGATTCTCTTGACAATAAAATCATGTATATATCATGGTGACCGTGGAGCTGAAAGACTTTAGCACGAAGCGCATAGCGCCACCGTCCGACCATGCAGCGCTATAGAGTCGGGATGGAGAGTGAGAGGGTACCGTCTTCAGAACCGAAATGGTCTGAGAAATCCTTGCTCCTGTGATGAATCATCGAGGTATGGCTATGGACTTGCGGGAATACTTTTCCACATGTTCGTGAGAGCTCGATCTTCATACCGTAACATGATACCATGATGATTAGTGTACCATTATGGTTGAAACGTGATTTGATATCACAGTGCGATACACGTTGTATATTAAAGGTCCTATTTACCTTTGGGAGCAGTTATTTAAAAAAAAAAATGTTCAAGATATCACTTATGATGCATATGTTTAGGACATTTGTATCTCAAAACATCCTACCACTACGAAATTATTGCGATAAAGTCTGAGTTATATTTCTCATTAAACCATAACTGTAGACGGTTTTTTATTACTAGTATTGTTCACATTTTGTATATGTAACGATACTTAACATCGATTATACTGGTTCAAATTTTCACATTGGTTGTTTCTATCCCTAGCTCACATTTTAGAACTATTTTGAAGCATTAATGCTGGGCTTTTGTTTCATCTGTAAAGGGTAAATTATGCCTTTAAATGCAGGTAAAAAGAAAACGAGAAGGAACTTTCCGTAAGATGAGGAAGAACTGAAGAAGGAAGAGTACAAGAAGGAAATGAAGGAGAGACAGTCAGAAGCAGAAGGAGGAAGAGGATTAGAGGAAGATGAAGGAGGGAGAGGAAGAGGAGGAGAACAAGAGAAGAGATGTAAAAGGAGGAAAGAAAGGGGGTAAAGACGGGAACAACTACCAACAAAAAGAAAGAATATGATAAAAAGAAAGGAGAAGATGAGGAGGAGAAGCGATATCATGAAGACTCGAGGTTAAGCATTCAAGAAAAAGAGGAGGAACAAAGGGAAAAGGAGAAGAACAATCGAGAAAGGAGGGAAAATAGAACAGCTGATATAAAGGGAGATCGGAAGAAAACGAAGAAGAAATAATGAGAATAGATTTTTTAAAAAAGGGTAAAGTTAACTGGACCTTAACAGCTTCACGACGGTAAAACTACATGGAGCTTTGCGGAGACTTTCTGAAAGACGATTACCTGGATGACTGTGGGGGGGGGGGGGGGGGGGGGGGACCAGTAAGCACTGTTTTACGCTCGTTATTGACCTACATACCGTGCTTACAGTTTGATGTTCATCATGCGCGGTACACGGGTCAACGTAATAAAATCCTCGCCTGATGCTGCATCAAAAATACTTCTATTACAATCTAACAGCTTTTTTTTTTTTTTTAGTCAAGACTACTGGAATGCTTGCACATTATTGTTGTATGATTCCTTCCTCACTTCTTTCAATTTTTGTACTTGATTAGGATCATTGTCGCGGGGTGCGTTTATTTCATCTGGAAACATTATACGAAACCAACCTCAATGCAATTCAACCCAACAAAGAGGAAAGAGCAAGAACTTTAGAGGACGGGATATCAAAATCGAAACAAAAATATAGTCCAATATAAGAAAAATATTGTCATTACAATTTCATCCGAGTTTTTTTCTTCTTTTTTTTTTTCGTGTTCCCTGAGAAGCTTTCAATCAATTCATACAACTGAGATTTCAATGATACTGTACGGGATGGAACTTTAAAATGTGATACGCCTTCGTCTGGTAGAGGGATGTAGACATGAATATTTTTACCACTAGGAAACCTGTTTAGCGATTCATGAATGTCAACAGTATACGTTCGGGTGGCATATCGTTGATAGTGGCTTCTTCTTGTTTGCATATCTCGCTCTTTATGCCAACACCTATCATTCCAACCGCCTGGCTGAATTGTCACAGGATCCTCACAATCGAGTTACGTGTTCTAAAAGAAAAAAAAAAAACCAAGATATCACCTTGGTTGCTTTTTGTTTCTGGAATATTGATGATAGTGTCAACCTACTACACAAATTTATATCTGTTCGGTCGCTTTTTACGCTTGCTGTGTCGCAGATAATCACGATGCCATAATCGCAAGTATTTTGTAAGTGTATAACAGGACACGCACAGTGTATGTATATATGTATGTATGTATATCTCCCTAAATGTATATAATATGTATATATATACACGTATAAAATATGTATATATATATACACGTATATATATATATATATATATATATATAAGCAAAATACATATCATGAATCATGTTTAAATTATCATCATAACACATACACACATAACTGTCATTTTTCATGATAGTCAGAATAATACTTACACACACATTCGCATATATCTTGTATGTTACAAACAGAAAGATACATTATGTATTTCATTTATATTTTCTCCTAAATAACTGCTAGCTGCTCGTCTTATGTGTCCATGACGTTGACTCTCAACCACTGGCCGAGTCACTATTTTGATGTACAATATTATATGGATATCAGCTTGCAAAAAGATCCGCAACATCTGAGTGTTCGAGCTTTGTAATCGGCTTCTCCGAAACAGTCGCACCACGATGTCTCGAGCAAGTCGTCGTGGTACCATCTATACATCTTAGGCGAAAACAAACACGATGCATGTAATATATATATATATATATATATATATATATATATATATATATATATATATTCATCTTGGAATTTTCCACGTGTTGGACTTCGAATGTTGTAATCATTAGAAGAAAGAGTCTCAAGTACGCCATGGATCCAACGATTACAAAATTTTTTTATTACAAAATTTTCGGTCTGCCTCAGACCTTCGTCAGTGCAAAGACAATGATGAAAAGACATTATTGCAAAGATATCATTGTCTTTGCACTGACGAAGGTCTGAGGCAGACCGAAAATTTTGTAATAAAAAAATTTTGTAATCGTTGGATCCATGGCGTACTTGAGACTCTTTCTTCTAATAATTATATATATATATATATATATATATCATTTTTTTTTCAAAACCTACACTTCCTGACCAAACAAAAAATTAATGTCATGAGCATTAAGAAAATGATATTTCTGAATTATGTGTGTCTAGGTGAAACGTATAAACCAGCATCTTATGCATAATATATTATTGATCTCTATGATGTGATATTGTTTCCGTTTTATTTCGCTGAACGCGTGGAGAACTATACAAAAATTTCGGTGAAACACAAGTAATGCGGAGTAGATAGAAAGAGAAAGAGATAAAGAGAAAGAGAGATGGGAGAATAGAAAGTGACAGAATAATACCCGACAAACGAAGTTAATACAGAAAGGTGTACGTCAAGAGAGGTACGCCTTATAAAAAAAAAGCAAGATAAAAAGCACTGCAGTTTAGTACGCTGTTTCAGAAAGGACATTAATTATTTATAGTTGACTGAGGGACTGGCGATAAACGTGACCAAAATGGATCGAACTCTAACACTGACCTTTTTTGCCGTTATCATTGGTTTGTTTCTTGTTTGTTTGTTTGTTTGTTTGTTTTTCATTTTGCAGCCATTAACAAGACGGTGTCATTATAGGTTTGACGAAATCACCATGCACTTTGCCTCTTGCAAAGTCCACACTCTATATCGTAGCCAATAACGCTATGGTATAATTGTTTCAATCTGCTAAATATCTCTTTAAAATTAAATTCAATTAATTCAGTTAATTCAATTCAATTATTTTCATTCTTCTAGCTGCTAAATTTGATGCATAGGGCCATCATCAGGCCATTTCTAAATGAAACGATCATGATAATGCGTGACTCTTTAGATGCTGATATTATTTGCATTTTTAGTTCTTTCGTTGCGACGCGCTAGTTTGTCACGTGTGATTATGTTCTTTTGTTTCGACATCGTAGAGGGGTTGTCTCACGAGCTCTACACTCACGAATCATACGGTCCACGAACTATTGGAAAAAGGGGGTCCATGAGTCATACACATACGAATCGTACAGCCCATTAGCCACAAAACCCACGAGTTAGACAAGAAGTAGAACAGGTTTACGAGCTAGACACGAAGGAGAACAGGCCCATGAGCTACCCACGAGCTGTGCACTGCGCAAATACGACCCACAGACTCGACACTGGGCAAAGAGCTCGATGAATTGAATTGAATGAGTTTGACAATACTTAATCAAGCCAGGGTTTTGATTACGTCGAGCTTGTTGGCCTTTTTTTTTGCCTAGCGTCGAGCCCGTGGGCACTATTTGCCAAGTGTAGAACTCACAGACCTTATACATGTTACATGTATATACCTAGTATCTAGCTCTTGGACCGGATAGCACTTGGGCTTATTTTACTTGATGTCAAGCTCGGTAGCTCGTGGGATGTATGGCTCGTGGACTGTATGACTCGTGGGCTGCATGGCTCGTGGGCTGTATGACTCGTGGGCTGTATGACTCGTGGGCTGTATGACTCGTTGGTGTCGATCTCGTGCACCACGGGGTAATAGTTTTTAAAGGTGTTAAGGTTATTACGGGCCAGACGTGTGGTATAGGTACCACATGGCCGGGGCCACGTTTAAAAAAGTGTGTGTGTGTGTGGGGGGGGGGGGCACTTCCGGGTTTCATCAGCTAACAAGCAAAAAAAAAAGGCAGAACTTGTGGTTGTACAAAAAGGTCTTACGGCACTCACACTTCAAGGTTTTCATTCTATTTCTAGTGCCACTACGGGGGTTTAAAAAAAATGTGGTGGGGGTCAAAGTGGTGGACACCTATGTATTCCTATGTATGATGTATGGTGCAAAGAAATTGGGGGGGGGGGGCCTTTCCACCCCCCCCCCCCCACCCCCGTTTCTGCCTGCCCTGTACCATATCACTATATGAGTTTGGAATAGTTAGGCTTCACAACTATAAGTGAATTCGTTTTCTATCCGCACGTCGCATTTTGTGTTTGCACCCAAGTGATCTTTTACCCTGGCACATGAAAGGACTGCAAAAAGGCATATGCAAATGTTCATGAACAACTCGACTGAAAACAGCAAACATTATCATATGCTCACTATTTCATGAATTCTACCACTTTTTGTCACAATGGCACTGCACCTCGGCAGCTTTGACTAACACATACACACACACACACACACACACACACACACACACACACACACACAAACACACACAAACACACAGACACGCACGCACGCACATGAGAAACAGCTACTGTCCTGTTAAGGCTTGCTAAATTCTATAAATTCTGCAGGCAATATCGCCTGCTTTACCAAACGAACAAAAATGAAACAAGACATAATTTTATGAAATCAGGAGGGGAATAATGGAACAGACTTCGAATATGTCCTATCACTGAAGCATAATTGGCACAACTGTGGTATAGACAAACTTTTCTGTGATGTTGGTCTTTGTCTACGAACCGTCTAGTGGTTAGAAGAGATGCTTATCACACATACAAATCATTGACGATGACGCCGCCTGAATTGAAATACAGCAGCAACAAGTGCCTGAAAAGCGTGGCAGTCCATATTCAACAATATCAACCCCCCCTTTTTTTTAAAGCACACACAAAATGATAGTGCTAAAAAATGCAGGGAAAATGATTGATGGAATCAGAAGCAAATTGGTCCCGTGAATAATTCCCACCTACACACATACAAACAATTCTGAGATAATTTCCGTTACCATGGCAGCACGGAGGGAGCGCAGCTAATCAGCTGTGGTTATTTCATCTCGCACTGTATGGCCGCCGCTACCAGTGCAGCAAACGCTATTTGCACGGATCTATTTATGGAATGGAGAGCGTCTCTAGCCAAGTCTCGGATTGACAAAAAAAAAGTACTTGGAAATTTCCTTAGAGTGCTCCGACTTTGTTCCCCAGACGTTACTGACAAATTTGAGACTGCTGAAAGGTTCCTCAGCCGCGATATGATGCGATTTAACTGGAGCCAACAGTCAGCTGTTATGACCTGATCAGCAGGGAGGCCGGATTACGAGTCCATCTCGACAACCTATTATCGCATGTCGCATCGTCTTCTTTCAGCTGCAAATGGTCCCTATCATCAAGGACAAGGGCAAGCTTGACCGTCGTCGAGGTGAAAAAAGGGTTCTCGTGTAGAAAAAACAACACAAAACAAAACAAGCTAGAAGTGTCGCTTTGGAGACTGGTATGCCTCCGCCATAGCTCAATTATTCTAACAATAGGTCTACAGCACATTTTACCAACGTAAGACAATGGTTTTACATGATTAGCAAATAACTCCTATGAGATGATTCACTAATTTCCATGACTGTACTTCAAGTCGTTTTCAAAATATGGACAAAAATAGTGACATTTTTGCATTTTCTCTTGCCCTTTGACCCCGTGACCCAAACCAGAATCATCGTGCAGTAATGCATTTATATACTAAGTTTAATTAAGCTCTACATTACGTCATTCTTAAGGTACATTGAACTGTATACCGATAAGATATTACTGTGATTTCACAAATACTCTAATTCTAGCATTTTAACCAGACCTTTGGCCCTTGACCTCATGACCCAAAAATTCCAAAGAGAACCATTGCAAGGCAATACATGAACATGTACCAAGCTATGGAGAAAATGTGAAATCTTAGCATTTTCACTTGACCTTTGACCCCTGACCTTTTACCATGGCATAAAACTTTCTCTAGAAAATCTTTACCTGTGGTACACCAAGTTTAATGAAAATACCTACAGGCATTGCAGAGATACGTGGGAAATAGTGAAATTTTAGAATTTGATCTTAACCTGTGAACTTTGACCTTGAGCTTGTGCGCCCAAAAATTGATAGCGCAGCTTCGTCCAAACATTTGTGCATATGCCAAGTTTCATTAGGATACCTCAAACGATGGCTAAGTTATGATGTCCACAAAATTGATTACGGACAATAAGACGGAAGGACGGAGGAACGGACGGATAACCCCATTTTTGTTCAAACTTTTTAACTTAGTTGTTAAGAGAAAATTATGAAATTTCCAGCGGCAATTTCTCTCAGGTTCATGTGTATCATTTTTTTTAAATGTTCGCAGGATGTTCTGTTTCCTAGGTAGATTCTGAGGACATCTGTATTCCGACACATTTGCTTTCATCCATTCAATCAGCTTTCGCAGAAGTCATGCTAAGAGTAAAAAAAGTTGAATAAAATCTACACAAAACAAAAGAAAAAACACCCGAGACACAAACAAATTTTACTTGTCAATCATACAGTCACATTATCACCCTGTCATAATTCTCTACCATCAAACTCCTTAGTTTGCAAAGATATTCTACTCTTCATGCTCAAAATTATACATTTGTATTCATATTTCCACGACTTGCTTCCTTTATACTCTTTGCACTACATGTATTTCGAACTGATCTGGAAGGCATGTGAACATTAGATTGTAAAGTAACACGTATCTGTGTTGATGGATAACTTTCCTCCGTCTATTGGAGCCACGATCTGAACATTTTGTCATATCCCCAATTAAATTCTTTCAAATATATACTATTTTTGGCATGATTGAGAAGTACGTTGATGTTGAAATTGTTCCTCTGCTAACTTGGTAGAGTGTGTATGTGTGTGTGCGTGTGTTTCTGTCTGTCTGTCTGTCATGATCGTTCAGTTATCCAAAACCGTGGCGACGTTTCTCACTTGGTAACAACCATAGACTAACATGCATGAAGGTTCGCCTTTGTACAGTTCCTCACAGGTTCAGATTCTATTATAGTAGTTATTAACCACAACAACATTCTACACAGTATGTGTGTAATTTCCCATAATAACAAACGTTACTGCTGTTCCTTTAAGTTAATAGTACCACTTTGATATTAATTTTCCTGGTACATGCTCACACTTTTCTTGAATATCTAAATAGAAACATGTGATTGTATTGAATCGAACTCTAAATGTCACCCTGATAGTACAAGTCGTACGAGTGGATTTGTTTTTCCTTTATTGCTATTATTATCATTCTTCTTATTATCTGAACTACTACTACTACTATCATTATTATCATCTTCATCATCATTATTATTTTTATAACTATTATCATTACAATTGCTATTATCGCTATTACTATACATTACTATACTGCTGTCATTACTATCATCAAAATAGTCATTAAATTACCTAGCTCAAGGCTTCGACACCGCTGGCGGCTCTTACAAAGCGTGTAAATGTTTGATTTCATCTCATTTCATCCCTGTAATAGGCCATAGTTGTGATTTACGAAAATTATTACGCCCCGTTTATTAGCCAAGAGGGGGAAATGATCTAATCGGAATAAACACCGTGACTTTTTGTAGTGCTCTTGTGTTCCATAGATTAAGAAAAAAAAGAAGAGGAAATAAATAACTACAGGCAATCCGAGGAAAAAATTCAGCCTTCTCAAGAAAATGACTCCGATTATTTATAAATGGAGTAATGTTTATGTTGACTATATACCTTCAGTTAATTTTCATGGCTTTCATTGTCACAGTAATATATTGGCGCGCGAGATTGTCCCTGATGTAATTATCGCGGCGAAAAAGTCTAATTATTTTGTAAATGATAGCGCGTTAACTTTCACAAACTGTAGCTCAAAGTATGATTACAATCTGCCAGAAAACTGGCTGTGCAACGGACTAACCCCTTGAGAATCATGACATACAGTAGACAATAGGGTACATGAGCTATGTGGGTCGCGTTGTGTTTTCATATCTACCTTAGAGTCACAACGTAGGAACCCAATTAAAGTACGGGTTCCGGTACGGCAAATTCTATTTGAAATTTTGCACCATAGGGTGAAATAGTAACGTTTCATGAAAATGTGAGAGGATAAAGATAAGCAAGTCCTACAACCTCTAATCTGTGATTACTCAACAGACTTCGTAGGGCGATTGTAGTCAGGTAGTTGTACACTGAATTTGTTGAAGAAGTCAAAATGAGGTATACATCGCCGTAATATCGTAACTCATTAAAAAAAGGAATAGGCGCTTGTTCACCGTGATGTACGGCGAAAAAACATATACCCAGGCCTTCTGTCAGTAATCTAGCTATTTAACGTCGCCTTGTAGCCTCACGCGCTATTCATGAGCCTTTGTTCGGTGCTATTTTTGAAACAACAGCGACGCAAAACTGTCAATAGCGAAAACACTCCCTCGCCTGGCAAATTCAAAGTGAAATTTATGCTGCCGAACTCGACTCGATGGAGTCGGCTGGAAATAAACGCACTGATGTGGCGCATCATGGCCGTTGGGTAGTATCATACCGCATATTTGTTCCGCAAGAATGCAGGCGACAATTTATACCCCGCGGAAACTGATGTTGCTGCGGTGAGATGTACACGCTATAATGTGCCTTGACGAGACCTTGATATCCCTTAGTGTCAGCGCAATTTATAAAGATGAGATGCCCGTGGCCTCGTGTATCAGTGAGTTCCGCAGAGTTATTCTGTAGCAGATGTCAGGCGTTCACTTCTTAAAGAGAATGCCTAAAAATGGGAACGAAAACTTGACGTGTTCTTCGATTTCTTCAATTTTACATTGACAATCCGTGGAATAAGGCCTCTAATGGCAACACGCCAGCATATTAGGCTAAAAGCATCCATGAAATTTTGATACTTTAAAATGTTACATATTTGGAAAGTTCCCAGTCACATGTTCTTTATACAATATGAGTCACTGGTTTTCAGTGTACAAACGGCTTTTCTTTCTATTTTTTTTTCTTGCTTAAAATTTCTTCAACGAACCAACCATAAAACCAGTATGCAGTTATGGTTACGGTATAATGAATACGTATTGTAAGATGTGAGATTGGGAGGGGTTATGGGCGTGGCGTGGTAGGACGGCGCTAAATCAGCCGGAAACTCCGAGGTTAGGGTTATGCGTAGGCTCGGAAGACGCTAAATCTAGCCGTCACTGTGCCATGTATAAGGGGCTATAGGTTACCGCCCTCCCCACCTTTGGCAACAGAAAAAAGAATACATCCCAAACAGTAATAAATGATATTTTAAAAAAGGAAGCGTTCATTAAATATCTGAGTAGTCCGGACAAAATTCTTACCCCCTCCCCCCAGCAAGCACATGATATCAAAGGCATAACGTACCATTTACATATGAAACAAAAACCCAGCATTACTGCTTCAGAATAGTTTAAAATGTGAGTTGGGGATAGTAACAACCAATGTAAAAATTTGAACCGGTATAATCGATGTTATGTATTGTTAAATATTCAACATGTGAACGATATTTATAATAAAACTGTTTCCAGACTAAACCGTGTACAATTACGGTTTGATGAGAAAAATAGTGATAGCTCCTTATATTTGGCTTTATTGCAAAAACAAAAACAAAAAATATGTTGCATGACGTTTTGTGATACAACTGATCTACACATTATGCATCCAAAGAGATATCTTGAACATTTTTTATATCACTGCTCCCAAAGGTAACCAGGGCCTTTAAAAAGACAAAATCAACGTGTATGATGAGAATGGGTGATCTTTCTTTAGCCAGCATACTCGGTCTCCACATAACCGATCATGGCCTCATGTCTTATTACGTAACTTCGCATAATCAGCCTCTTTTTTTCCCACTGTATATGGCGTTAAACGTGCATTTATGCCCAAGGTCCAGGGACACTAGTCTTCAGGTTTACCCTTGTCTTTAATACCCGAACAGCAGCACAAACTGCATCCAAACAAGACTGAACGTCATTTCGACATCCACCCTTTAAAGGGACTCATCTGCGCAAATTCGACAAAATGATAACGATAACAGCAAAGCATTGATATCGTGTGGTTTATCCAAATTCTACTGAAGCTCTAAACAAATAAAAAGGTACTTAAGTCTCACTTGCGATGACGTGCGTTTTGATCTTTGATGTTGTCGTTCTTGTTGTTCTTGTTGATAATAATTGTGCGAAAGAGAGCGAGCAAGTTTCAACTGTCAGATGAAATAGTATGTACAAGTTATACTTGTGTAGTCAGAAAAAAGGTGATATATTGCATCGGATCAACGATGAGTTTATATGAGGCAGAGAAGAAATTAAATCACCCATCGTCCATCCGTCTTCCACTACATTATTTGACATGTCCACTTTTTCTGTGTGATCATCACGTCATCGTCCGTATCTATTTTCAAGAACAATTCTTTACTCGCAGGTACACCTTGGGATCTATCCCTTGTCAGAGATAAAAACATATAACACCCACTGTCCATTACTGATATCAGCCATTTCATTAAATTATTGAGCGCACTATGAGAAACTTACTACCTCTATACTCTGAAAGCGTAATAGATCGCAATCTCACAGTATATAGAAAATGCACTGCAAAGTTTAAATTGTGTACGGTGGTATAACATCACTGCACAAAATGCATTGTGTCATTTTATGTTTTGTATTCTATCGATCTTAATGTGACAGATATATAATATTCATGCCTCCCAAGAATATACATGTGAGTGAGTGTGTGTGTGTGTGTGTGTGCGTCCGTGTGTGCATAGGATGCTGCTTTTATGCATACGGTCCATTATGTTTTACGTATCAACATTTTGAAGTCGTTTCATCTGGAAGGAAGGTGGTATCATTTCGGGAGTGTGTGTGTGTGGGGGTGTATGTGTGTATGTGTTTGGTGTGTAATTGTTTATGTGTGTGTGTATGTGGGTTGATGGTTGTGGGTGTGGGTGTGGTTTAGCTTTTGGTGAATCGGGGGTTGGTGGGAATGGGGATTTGATATGAAGAAGGATAGTTATAAATTGTATGAAAAATATTGGTAGAATTTAATATTAAGGATAGATGTATATTTGTTTTTGGTTGGTAGGGGAAGGGTTGGTTGGGGTTTTTTACGAATGATTTCATTCTAGATTTGTATAACGTATTTCTTTTTGTTGCTTTTTTATGTATATGCCCTTGTGAGTGTGAGTTACATGATTCAGTATATTCAAAGGATATAGGTTTGGTACATGTCAATACTTTCTCGTGAAGAAATTGTCAGTAGGGTTGATTTATAATCTTGTTGTTAATGTTGAAGAGAGATGATTTGCGGTATAAATTGACAAATGGATTTGTTTGTGTTTTGAATTGCATTTGTGCCGTTTATGTTCATGTTACACCCAGAATGGGTTGATTTATGAATAATTTGAATGAAATCAATAAAATATCAAGGAAAAAATAGGCAGCTCATCGCAGGTTAGCTTCGATTAAGCAGGAGCCATATGGCCAATGGCTACCCGTGGTTCTGACTTGTGTTGCCTTTCTTGAATACTGGGCTTGAAAGGCTTACAATGAAAAGAAACTCAAGTATATGTGAAGTGCTAGATTGAATGTTTCCTTTTCATTAAAAAAAAAAGGAATTAGATTTTATAATCTTTTTGATATCGTTGTCCTGCAGTCACGAAGTGTATTCTCATCCAGCGATGGCGGCATCAAAACAATTTATAACTTTTGAACGGATTGTCCGATTTTCTTCAAATTTCACTGATGTGTTCTACAATACAAATGTTGCTGCGTTCACTCAATCTAACTATGTGCAGTACTTATATATTTCGTTTTCACGTGGAATGCAACTTTAGAAATAATGTGTTCAGAAGCATCAATTTATTGTTTTGAGGGTAGTGTTTGAAGTGGTGGTGGTAGTTTAGAATATGATATTTTGCCTCCTGCGAAGGAAAAACACCATGTTCTGATATTCCCTTCGCTTTGCAAAGTGTCTCCATGTATTTTAAACACAAAAAATCATTCCTTTGCAATAGTCTTCACTTTAATAACGACCCACCATCAAGTTTATACATATTGCATGCGTTCAATATACAGAAGAGTACAGTATTATAAAATTTGTCACATCAAACGATCATCAGGCAACTGAATTTGTCAAAAGACCGAGAAAGAATCCGAAAAATTCTTGGTCGCAATATACACATCAGGATGCGCTGAATTCTAGATTTTTCAGTTGTCATTATAATCAGTACGATTGAAAGAAAGCAGAACTTTATCAACTACTTTGAGGGAAAAACCATTACGTAATTTAAGCATGGTCGATGAAAACTAAAAGAAATCCATGATACCTAACGGAAATATCGTATCGTGCCATGGAGGCAGCTAACAGCGAATGCGATACAAGCGTTTCAGACACCCCAACACGATGATGGTTGAGTCCGCCTGAATAACCTGTTACCCGCGTACTCTTATTTAAAAACGCTTAACGTGATGGGCGATTCTGAATGCTCAAATGATCTTTTCCGATGCACTTCCCCACACGTTTTTCTATTCACGTGCCTCGCATATCGTTTTCTCATTTACAGAGAACTATTTTAAGGAGAGAAATGAGAGTAAGAAAGAGAGGGAGAGAAGCGGAAATGGCTGGATGAAGATTAAAGAGAGAAGGAAAAACGAGAGTGATAGATGAGTAAAAAAGGATGAAAATGGGCAAGACGAACAAACAGTTGTGTAGACTTCAGTTGAGTAAAATTTAAGGGATGAAGGAGAGAGAAACGTAGGCGGAAAAAGACGTGCTCACACACATACACACACGCACACAGACGCACACATAATGAGAGCTCACAAACTAACCTTCGACATGATATACGGCATGGCTTAATGTGTGAGTTTTTCCTTTCGCGACACTTGGCACACTTTCGCTTACCCTTGACTTCCCAACCGCATTCTTCGTCACTTTGGCATTCCTCTTTAATACCCAAACAGCCAGTGAGAAAAAGAGGACGATGGGGTTACCCCCTCGCTGGCGCTAATCAGAAAAAACTCTGCCAGTCAGACTGTCGACATCCTGAGCCTATTTCTCGGTCTCGGGAGAGCTGCGGTCATCTCAGCACTTCCACACACATACATCTTGGTTGCAATGCCTCAACAATTAATGACTACTACGACACTTCACTTACCCTTCTAGATCTTCGGTATCAATTTACTGCCTGTACGGAGGAAACGCCAATGCGTTACAATAACCATGGAGGTAGAAAAGAGAGTAGTAGGCTCTCTTTTCTACCTCCATGCAATAACCCAAAGTATGCATCCGAGAAAATCTTTATTACATAAAAATTAACAACATGTTGATAGTTTAAGTTTAAGTTACCACTAATTGTGGTCGGGACGTGATAAAATCAAAACATTTTCCTTCCCTAAGAAAAAGTTTGCAGGGTAATCAAAACTGTAGCTAATGTCACTTCTACCACGTAATTCAATTTGCATCAAATATAATCAAATGATCTGCATGCACTTTTCCTTTTTACCGTTAATCTCATTCCACAATACAGGTTGCTCTTCGGCGTAATGAAGGTAAATGCACACCCTTTTAGCTGTAGTGCCTTAACCAATATAGCACAGCATGATATTATGTCTTTGGAAAAATACACCTGTATTCCCCACGATAGTTTCAGTGACCGTGGATAGCACTACTCCTAGATAAAGTGGGCATATGTTATGTACATGTAATATAGATCATTACTCCAAACGTTGAAGGCGTGTCTGTGGAAATGCATTATCATTTTAATTACTCCTTTCTTAAGAAAAGTTTTTTTTTTCTTTGATTTTTTTTCCATCCTGTGTATACTTGATGTGCATGGGATCTGGTGAAACACAACGCGAAGAGTAAACCTGAAGGAAATGAAATTTTCATCTCAAAAAGTTGTCCTTCTGGGATTTGCACTCTTTATGAATAGTCGTAAGATTATTCAGAACGGGGCTTTTTGCCCCGCTCTGCCGCATGTTCCCTGGGGTGTAATAATTTCTCTTGACGTTGGCGTGTCGAGGGAAACTTCCAGCGTACAACTTTAACGAGAAAAGCAAAGCGGGCAGCCTGCAATATCCAAATGTATTTCCAGGTTTTCTCCACTCCAACAGTGAAGGAAAATAAATGCAGTGACACAATTCCTCCAGCACAATGCATCATTAATAGTTCAGGAAATGCGATGCCTTGTCGGTTGATTAGGTCTGCGCAAATGGAGGTATCAAGAGAATTCTAAATTTCAGCAATCCGCATGAGAAAAATTGTATTTTAAAGGGGAAAACACTCCTCCATTTATTGTTTATTCCGTTACATTTAGTGGGGTTGACGGGGATTTTTTTTTCTGAACCAATCACAAGCAAAATGAAAGGCATGTTGATTCTTATTTGGTCCTGTTTTCGTGGTTTATGTTGGCAGCCATGTTGAAATAGGACGTACTACGTGTATGTCCATGTATCATGATGTAGACCGCAGAAACCAGAACCAAAAAAAAAAAAAAAAATGCTGAGATTTCCATTCGTTCTATTAACAGATTAAACCCTAATATCATAGGTTCTTGCTTGACATCGAACTCAGGACTATCCTCCTATTCAGACTGCGACAACTTGTCCTATTTGTCTCTCGTCAGCCACCCCCCAAGGCTGCAAATGAATTTTTAATAAACCATTACTACTCTTCACTTGTTGCATTATGCCGTAAATTGATAATAAATCGACCAGCCAATGTAAAGCAATTACTCTACAAGTTTATTTATAGGCGCCGTCTACATTATTCGTTAACCGTCTCTCGTCAGTTAAAAGGTTAAAAGCTCCGCTCATCCTCACACCCGCGCGCGCCAAAGAGAGAAAGAGAGAGAGAGAGAGAGAGGGGGGGGGGGAAGAAGTTGATTGGTCAACTGAACCACGTATATCCCAGGACTTCATCAGTAGATTTCACCAGAGCCCGAGGATAGGATTACAAAGTGTAATCGAAATGACGCTGATTCCATAGTGACACCGTCTGATAGAGTGCAAGATTCAATGCAGGTATATGTACGATGGCGACGCAAATGAGATAGTAAATATAGGATGATTTAAATCGTTAAACCAGAGTCGTTTGTCTATGCGGTCGGGGAATTACTCTGTATTACGATATCAAACGACACAACTAACAAAACATGTCACTCGACTGTACAAATCGCTGCGGCGAGTTGCCTAGCAACTAGAGGAAATGCCAAATGGTGGCTTATTTAGCTGGCTTAAACAAAGTGCATTATATACAGTTATATTTGGATTGGAGATCTACAAGTCAAACTGTACAAATTGTATGTTCTTTGCACACATTGTTCAATAGTGCATTTTACTTGGATTCGAGATCTATACAAGCTAGAGTCTGTACAAAGTGTATGTTTGTATAATCCAAAGTCAATTATCCGGGTTATACATATTGACATATAACATGCATACATACACCCATACATACACACATACATACATACATACACACATAGGTCTGCATATACAATACATAGAAACATACATGATAAAGAGAGATCGGTCCAAAAAAAAGAGGGAATTCTACATTTCAGAAGAAGGCTCTTCGGAGATTTGATATTTTGCTTTATCAAAATGGTGTCTGCTCATCACAGGGCATAGATACATACTTGTGCTATATTATTTTTTCACATTATATTTACCGAGTACGGTACACCGAGAACGAGATGAGTAAGTGGTTGGACGAAAAAATAACCGAGTATAAAAAAGTATGTCATTGTTTCAACGCATGGGTCTGCTTTTATATGAATTAGTCATGACTGTGTGCCAGATAGTGACAGTGTGACATGTTTGAATAAGATAAAAATACATCTTCCAGTCTATTCGTATAATAAAGGGGGGATGGGGGTGGGGGAGGGGAGTTATTCCAGGTTCGCATGAGGTCCGTTTACAAAGAGGAGCCGGGTTCGTAAAATATGCGCAAGTGTGAATAAGGCCTACATCGCTTAAGTGCAGGTACTTCATTGCGCAAATGGAAAACCGCATGGGCATATCGTCCAATTTGTCGGCACGCGTTCCTTTGCACGCTGTTTTATTATGTTTGTTTTTGTTTTTCTTCCTTCCTTTCTTTCTCACATTCTCTCTTTCAGTTCAGTTTCACGTGCCGCTTCAGATCTTTCTTCAAGATTGCCTCTGTTCTGAACCGTATGTCCGGTCTAACATCCCCCACATCATACATGCTTTCTCTAAAAATATCATCTATCTACCCCTATCTCCTCCCCCCCCCCCTTCTCTCTGTCCGTCTTCCTCTCCACCTCTCCCTTTACTATCTTATTACTCCCTCTTATCACCTCTTGATAGAAAGAGAATGTCATGCCCTATGGGGGAAAAGTCTATCGCGACGCTAGTATACTTTGCCATATTTGACAACTTGATATGGATGCTAGTCTTGAATTTCCAGTCAATTCTCTGCTATATGGAACGGGATGACGTCTTATTTCCTTTCGGGCAAGTAACAATGATATTCGTTTGATAGGTAAACAATTAAAGAAGTTCCTACTCGGTTTAAAGCTGGCTTGGTGCATATACTTTTTAAAGCGAAAGCAACTGAATACTGAATTACTTTCACAGATTTTTTTTCTCTCTTCCTCTCTTTTAATTTATCTCTCCTTCTTCAGTTGTTCTTGTACAAATACACACACATATATTGTGTAATATAGATACTGTATTCTGGATATGTCATTTCAACAAACAATGCTCAAATATTCATACACTCCCGATAATAAACAGATCATATACCATATCCACAATTGCACAATTTATTTCAATTGACAATTGTTGTCATTATCACCTAAGTATATCCATGATACATTCTCTCAAAACTTCTCAACCGAGATGCACACTGTTTCTTTGTTGTGACCACTGTGAAACAAAGGGAAATGCTGGGCTCTGTCCTATGTTGCATGTTTACATCTTGTAATTTAACATTCAGGAAGATTTACATGAAATTTAGTTGAATATGCTCGGTCTCCATCTGAATTGTCAGCCTATATGCTGCAAAATCTTGGTCTAAGGAACCATTGATGTAGCATGAAATAAATTTTCAAAAGAAACAATGTTAAATCTGCCTCCACAAGTTTCGAAACCAATCCCTATCTTGTTTCTTCTACCTTGTATTTGTGCTGATCGGTGAATGGGGTTATTGTTTTAATCAGGTTTCTTAGTAACGCAATTTTCGAAAGCAAAGCAACTTATAAAGGTCTTAATCCCAAACCTTCAAATTACTATCTGAAGATGTCATCCAACCATCTCAAGTTGAGGAGAATATACTTTAATACAATTCAAATCAATTCATTTATCTTCATTCTCCCCCCCCCCCACAAAACATAACACAGAGTAAATCAGGCATTTCAAATTATCACAGGCATATATACATTAGAAAGTGCGAAAGATAGATGATAATTAACAAGTAGAGATAAACATACATACATACCGGCAAAATACTAAGTTCTGTTTAGAGAAGAAAAAAGAAATGAGAGGTCCATTAAAAAGCATGCTTGTATATTGCCAACCCCTCAAAAAATTCTTTAAAAAATACTTACTGTAATTACAAATATTTAACACAAAAATGATTTAAGACAGGATGGAACGTCAATAATTGAATAATATGAAATAAGATAATTTATGTAAGTCAATCAGAGACTTTAATCAGCTACCTGAGTTCCTATTTCGAATATTTTCTGTCCCATATTTTACAGGCAAATGAGGGCCAGTACCTTTTCTGTTTCAATGTCATTGATCAAAGCTTGACAGAATGCTGAGGGAATTGTCCTCTTAATCACATTCATATTCGAAGAAAACATTGAAGCCAGAGATGTACAAAAAAAAGTGCAGAAAATGGTCTGCACTAATTTCGCTCGACTATGCAAAAGTCACATTGTACTCATTTTTTTTATATGCAAATGTAATATTGTACTCTATACTTTGATCGGAAGTGAAATAAAAAGAAATGAATAAAAGTGAAATGAATGAAAGGGACAAGATAGGTATATTGAGCAATATAAAGATAGATAAGATAAATAGATCTATAGATAGATAGAGATGGATGGATGGATGGATGGATAGATAGATAGATAAATAGATAGATAGATAGATAGATAGATAGATAGATAGATAAATAAATAGATAGATAGATAGATAGATAGGTATAGATGGACAGATAGATAGATAGATAGAGAAGGGAAGAAAGACAACAATCAAAATCATTTCAAAATCATAACACAGGAAACCATGCTTTTGCTATCCTATTGCGTCGCGATCGCCTAGCATCTCTTTGGTTTAAACGGGGAGGTGAGACGAATTTAAACAAACAGCTGTACATTTCTACCGACGTGTGTATGTGTGTGTGGGTGTTGAAGAGAGGGAATCTGAGTCTTAAAGAGACGTAAATATGGACGTTTACATAGTATATCCGGGCCTCTAGACAGCCATTAGGTAATTGTTGTTACAGACGATAGGGAGAGAAGAATGCGAAGTCCCTTGAGCGGGTAGCTCATCCACTGCAGGTCACCCCTTTATATTCTGTAATAGCTACCGCAAAGTCGGTATCAAGTTCTAGCTCAGTGAACCAGAAAACATCATGTGGGTAAACATCCTGATTAGAGACACTTTGCAATAGACAGTCAAATACTCAGCCAATGAATTCTCGTGCTGATAAACTCTATTGACAAATATTGTGTAAGCCAGGCAGGTGTAAGCAATACTTCTGCCGATGTCGAAGTAACGGCGTTTATTACCTCTCAAGAGTCACTCTTTCAATTTGCCTGTAATCTAACTATACCTCAAGGCCACTGGTAAATTCGAAAGCGTGGGGATAAAAACAAAAACACTCAATCTTCCCAATCAATTATCATCTTCAGATATTATCGATCAATCGTTGGCAACATTTCGATTCGTAGAAAGCCCCGCCCGGAGGGAAACGGGTGTAGCACATTTTCCCCGTGCGTTGTCGTATACCGGCATGTTTGCGCCATGTAGCACGCCGTGAGCTTCCCTGCATAGCTTCTACAGCAGCCGATCGATAGAGCGCAGAGGAGCAGTGGATATGCATCAGCAATCTGCGAGCCATGTCTCTGCGGTAAAGTATCTTTTCTCATTAAAAAAAAAAAAAAAAATATGTTGAAGAATAGCATCCTGCCACTTTTCTTCACATCTGTTAAACCTTATACAGCTAAGTTACATTACGAGCTTTTTATAGCATAAAATACTTTATCTACCTCTATCACTGTCTATTGCGATCATTCTTTCTGCACGTAGGTTCTCTTTTTCAAGAAGAACTGATATTATTGTTGTCTACATGCAACTTATATGATATAACGTATATAAAGCATACATTATATACATTATATAACTATTTCAGATTCAGATTGCATATTACAGTTAGTTTCAGGCTTAAAATTTGGCGCTTTAAATGGCATTATCAGGCAAGTGCTATGATAGAGTCTGACGATCCCTCCAAACCCACGGCGAATTGCTGCAGAGGTGCTGTGGATGTGAACTCCAAGCTTACGGCATTGCGGCGTCACATTCCCTTAAAAAAATACTGCCTTATCGGCAGATGCACTGGTGTGCACATGCAGAACCAACGTTGCCATGGCAACGGTGCTTCGGAAAGCAAGTGGACCAAGGCTAACCGTATGTGGCGCCATAAGCTCATTTTCATGAACATTCGTGCTCGAGTCCCTATGCCGCCAACGCACATCTTATACTACGTAGAGTGCATTGGTGCTACAGAGTGAACACTTTCGGAAGTGTAACTCCCGCTGAATTGCGTTGAATCCCTGTGAGGATAGTGAGCCAAAATTAGACATTGAAATGACAAAACCGTACCTTGCCTTCCTCACTCCCCCATTACGATTCCCATGAGAAATCTTAACAGAAACAAAATTTCACTCCAGCCAGGCATTCAAACTGTAACTAACTTCGTTGAGCTAAAGAATTATTTTCATCATACTTCCATATCAGAATACCTACAATTCAGTTTGCGTCCACATAAAAACGAGCAAGATGGAAAAAAATAATGACAAGATCTATTCTAAGCATTTGCGTTCAGTTGCGTAAAATAAATGTCGTCTCTTCATGCTATGTAATATTATTTTCTATTGCGTAGACGTTAATTATGCATTCCACACATACACATTTCTTTTTTCAGCATCCTAACTCCTTTATTTCTCTGAGTCCTCGATTTCTTTCTATCAACTTTTCATCGCTTTATTTTTTCTCCTTGTGCAATTTATGCACGTTATACAGTCAGATGGTCAGCAAGCCCTATGTTTGTTTGTTTTTTCCACTCACCTCCTTTCATGCCTTTTATCGAAATAATCACTGAATGGATTTCACAACAGGAAAAGCAAGAAAAAGAGGACGTTAGTGTCGCGTGAATTAAGCTGTCAAGAGTTATTTATGCCACCCGACGTCAACTTATTCAGACTTCATTTCCCTCGGCGCCTCGGACCAAGACTAATATAATCAGCAATACGATGGCCAAGGGCTAAAACATTTTCTTACACGTCTACGGTAGAAAGAGACGTGTTCTTCGCACTTGGCCGAACTTCAGCAGATTACCGAAAAAATTGAGTCAGAGTAGGAATTTAAAATGTGGGGGGCATTTTCTAAAGTTCTCTATTAAAGGATTTGTATCGCTTTTTGGTGGGGTTGATTTCAATGTATTTAGTACACCTTTCCCTGTTTTTTTTTTTACGGCACATACTCTATTTTTGTTTTTGATAGTTGTCCCAATCCACATTTTTAATCGATCTCAATGACTGAATTCAACACAATGAAGAGAACAAATTCCCGAATGCCGGACCTGAATATTTTAACACTTTCTTCGCCTTAAAAATCACTCATCGTGTACACATTCAAATAAAGAAAGAAAATGTATGTTAAAGATATATATATATATATATATATATATATATATATATATATATAAAAGATATATATATATATATATATATATATATATACATCACGATATTGTCAGAAAAAAATATATATATTATTCAAAGTTATTTTTTATCAAATAGTCAGTTTCATTTTCATATCAAATGATCAATCATGTGTATTCAAGTTTTCATGTTTCACAAAGTGGTGAGAAAAGCGGCCTCTCCTAGAATAAAATTACAATAATTGCGGCATATGAACACGACAACTACTTGAAAATGGTATATCATCATCGATAGCTAATTTGCACACACACCATAATGGCGTATTGATTGGTTCTGCTCCGTGCAAAATTTAATTTCATATATATTGAGGTGAATGTTCCAGTTCACTACTTATTCACAACAAATTGCAGGTTTCTCTTTCAAGTGGTCAAGCCTCTCTTATGTTTATTGGACTATTTTGTGTGTTTTTTTTTTTCTCTCTCTCAGTTTTCTAAGCTGATTTTTCGTCTGCATCACCACATCACTGAAAGCATAATTTTTTTTATTCATTTATTCTTTTATTTATCAATTTATGTATCTATTTATTTCTAATCTTTTGACAGGGTGGCCCATTCGCCAATATAGTGATCTTCCATGGAGTCCTGAGTGATATTGATGAACATACATGTATGTATATTAAATAGCAAAATGTATATTGTTAACATAACGATGACTAACTTTAAAACGAAATTATCGAACCTTGCTGACCAGACTCTAGAAGTAAGTTTAGATTGCTGAAAAACGGCAACTCAAATACACTCAAGCACACAGAATATAAATACTGAAAATAATGCTCGCAATATATCAAATATATGCATGAATGACAAAAAAAAAAAAAAAAAATTGTCATGCTATTAAACACCTTTTGCGTTTCATTAATGTACTGCCGTCCATGTGGGGAAAAAATATGCGCTGTGGAAATCTGTACCACTCTCAATCTATAATATTACATTCCGGCTTTACAGATACAATTATAATGTCGATTTCGTTATCTCCGTTAAAGTATATCTGTAAAACACATATTAAAGAGATGGTACAGTATCATAATAAAAGGTGGGTCCCACCTTTTATTAGGATTGCTCTATTTTGCATATCTCGGCCGTTTCAATTTAATTTTCATCAAATAAACGTCGAATTCCTCTTAGAACTACATGCTCTTTCATATTTCATAAGAGGTTTCTCTTTATCTCACCCAAAAATGTTAGAAACCTGAAGTTAGGTCTCAACCAAAACTATAGATCCCTTTAATGTTTCAGAGAGAGTGAGTGAGTGTGTGTGTGTGTGAGAGAGAGAGAGAGAGAGAGAGAGAAAGAGTATATATATATATGTGTGTGTGTGTGTGTGTGTGTGTGTGTGTGTGTGTGTGTGTGTGTTGTACAGGATGATCAGGTGACGACAATATAGTGAATTATGACAGTCATACGTTTTATTTTCTTTTAAACTGCATGCAATAATTCACATGCCAGACATTTAGACGAAGTCTATATGAGCTCCTATTCATTCGATATAATATAGCGTAATGACTTCATTGAGGAATAATATTCTGGCAATGATTAGGCAGAAATACAGATACATGAATATATTCGTCAAAGCATTCTTCTGCCCGAAGCATACCCCTGCCCCCCCCCCCCCCGATCATTTATGCATGGATGATTAGTTTGTAATCATCCTTATATATACGTATACAGGCTGTGTCTATTCTTAAAGCCCCGATGGTCGGTTTAGGAACGTCATTCTGATAGGCAGTGATAAATATTTATATCCCTCCCCTTTTCCAACTCTTTTCCGTCTTTAGGAATTTGGAAATCCCAGACTATTATAAGCCCCTACACCACCAGATGTTACATGAGAGAGAGAGAGAGGGGGGGGGGTACAGACACCCAGTCAGACAAAAAGAGAGATAAAGAACGGGAGGGGAGAGAAGGACCGTCTACTAAGTTTCATAATTGATTGACTGTGCCGTAAAAGTATATCCCAGTACAGTATGGGGTTTCACGAATCTGTCACTGAAAATAAAAACTTCACAATCGAAGAGACCATTCCCGTCGACAGCTGTCGGCAGAGAAAAGAGTGCTTTGAAAATCAAATTGTGAGAAGGGTCTTTGTTTCTCCATCAACAAGGGAAAAAATGTTTTAAATACTTTATTCATAGGTATTCTTCAGCATCGTATGTGGTTTTGTGACACGTTTCCTCCACATAATGTGTATGAGAGTTTGTTTGTATATTATCGTCTGCCTTATGCCAAAAGGCCCTTAACACTGCACAAAGTCTATGTGTTAAAGGACTTGGCATAAGGCCGACGATATTTGATTCGAAATTCTATTTTTTGTATTTCTTTTTTTCCTTTTTATTGCGGACAAAATATTCCTGATAATTATGTAAACAGGCCATTAGTCATCTCCTTGAAGACAAAGGAAGTCCATTACTTGCCGTCTCTTTTGATATTCTGGTCATAAAAAGCAGATAAAAAGTACAGTACGAACTGGCTCTATCATTCTCGTTAATGGTTATTACCTACTTAAAAAAACAACAGCTATCTGCATCAACTTTTCTCTCGTGGAGTAAGAACGGCTATTACTGACAAGGCTTTAAAAAAATGAAAAGCCTAGCATGCAATGATCATGAGCCGTGGTTGATTTCTCCTAAATTTTACAATGGGTGTAATGTTTCGAAAAAAAAAATATTTATGGCCTTTGCAATGGAGGAAAACTACTGTAGTTATACGGGGAGTTGATAGGCCCATCCTCTTGCTGAAAAGCAATTAATGGTGTATAGGAACATAAACGTGACAACGGGGGTAAGTTTTATCGGACACCAAAACTATCAACAACAGCCATTGAAATATTGTAGACACATACAGAAGCACACATGTACACACACATGCACAAAGAAGAGAACATGTATTCTAAACCTGTTCATATTACGCGGTAGTATGCAAGGGCAAAGATTATCGTGTCATGTTAAAGGCACCACAAAACATACAGAAAGAAGTGTATTCACAGTCTCACACACAATTTCATATTTTAGCATGTTTTCACCTAAATGCATGGACTTACCGACTAGAAAACTCCAGGTCATGGCTTTTGTAATTCTCCTCATTTTGATGGCAATCCGCAAAGAAAAAAAAAATCGTCTGGAAGAGTGAAAGAGTCACAGTTAACCGCAACGTAGCACTCGATTTAGGAGTCAAACAGCAGATGATGAAGTTTTCTTCTTTTTCTTCACAGAATGCCAGGGACGGTGTTTGATCGGAATCACGTACTACTTGGGTTTCATGATTGTCCAGATGAATTACATTCCATAAGAGTGACGGGGTAAACTGACAGGAATGCCATGTGTGGCGTGATATTAATCAAACATGAATTCCACCGCGCGCTAAACGATTATTTTCCTGAACACACAAGACAATGATGGATGCTTCCAGTCAGTTCCATCCCGTGAAGTCAAACACTTTCTCTAGTTATCTTATTACACCTGTTCGAGTGGTTGCGATTCCTACGTCCAGGTACGCCAGATACCAGTTTCACGCCCCTTTCTCTCCGCCAAGCACTCCGGCTGCTAGTGGGTAGGGGAGCGTGGAGGGTCTTACCGTACAGAATCAGACGGTAGTAACTCGCGCATGATGTCGCCGCACTATCTGCGGAAGATAGCTTGTGAAGCGCTGACGCCACTCTGAAGTAACTCTGTAACAGTGCTCAAGCACCGTTGTCATGGCAAACGTACTCGATTGAAACGCTTGTCGTCGAACTTTATGCTGAAGGTAGAGACCTGCCACTGAACTTTGCGACGTCCTCTCGAAAATGTCACCCGAGATGCTGCCAGCACCCAGCGTTAAAGCCACATAATAAAAGAACTCGGGTAAAAATGGTCGAGTACTTTAACCAGAGGGTTGAACACGCTTTGGTAGGAAGAGGCAGCGCAGAGCGAAAGATCGAAGAGAAAGAAGACCCCGAGCTGAACTACCGGTAGTATTTTATTTCAGTGTCACAGTCCCTTTTACCCCCTCAGTCCAGTCTTGACGTACTTTTATGTGAAGAACTGTGAACATAAGAGAGGCAGAAGTGGTCGATGAAGACAGCTGAACTGAAAGTCTCGATAGTGTGGACGCCACGACATTATAATCTCGAGTATTTCGGGTTGCTTCGAGCTCGCCCTCTCTCGAGGTAAGCGTGCCTAGTGATGAGGGCGAGCATTACTTTCGCTCAACGGGGAGGCTGTAATGAGCGCGTGCTCCGCGCACCGCACTCCTCAATGCTTTGTAGCTATAAGATACGGGAAGACACCTGACCACATTAACGAACTACTAGTATAAACGGAGAACGCACGCTGGGCTGTTGACACTTAACGCTTGACGAACAATGTCAACAGATTGAACTTGCTGGCAAGTTGGCTAGATCTAATAAGAATGATGATGATGATGATGATGATGATGATGATGATGACAACGATGATAATGATGATGATAATAATGATAATAATAGTAATGATGATAATAATGATAATAATGATAATAGTAGTAGTAATAATAATCATATTAATAATAATAATAACAAAACTATCGATATCAGCATAACGATAACTTTTGACAATCTAATCATAACAAAGAAGAAAATAGAAAAATTTACGAGTAACTGCTGAGTTTGAAAAAACTGCAAGTCAAACTTCTCATGAAAATTATGATTCCACTTTAAAAAAAATGCGAACATTTTATTTTGGCAGCAGTGTCTCGGTCTAAACAATTATTTTTTCATACTCTTCCTAAAGTTCTGCAAATTGACATTTATGCCTTGTCTTTTTGTTTTAGAATTTTTCTATTTCATGTTTCTAGGTGTAGGCATGAATGTTGTGCGCCACCCACCGTCATTCCTCTTATCATCTTTGTTATTATGAGTTTTATTGTCGCATCATTATTCTATCAATATCATTGGGAAGATGAACAACAAAGGCTACTGATCTAAAACGTGTTTTCTACGTATCATCATTATAAGCAATCTGCATTTCGTGGCTCTCTGCTCGACGCGGAAGTCGTCTTTTATAACGGAGCTCCGCTTCACAGCTGAAGAAAAAACCTACACACCTTTATGTAAGGTGATCATAATTTGAGTTCAAACACGGTGCTTACAACGAAGTCTGACGTCTGTTTTTGTATAGATGCAACAGAAGTATGAATGTAATACATAGGACATAATGTACCGATGTTAATCCTAATTTTCATAATCATGTCTCCAAAAGATGACATGCAATTTAATTTCTTTTCGTTATTCATATTGTTTTATGGTTTTTTGTTGTTGTAGTGATTCGAAGTTAGGCACTGTCATCATCTCCTATTGTGACTTGTCACATCCAAGCCAACCCTGCTTTTTCTCATCTATAAGCAATCAAAAACTTTTCGTTATGACTGATTAAGTTGGATTTCGACAATGCTTGCTTTCTGGATAGCTGTTGAAGTATAAATGTATCCACGAAAAACAAAAACAAAGAAGAAGATGATAATGATTGTTATAACGAGGAAGTAGAAGAAGAAAGACAAAAAAAAAACATGATACAAAGTCAAAAGTTCCTCTTTAATATGTGACAGTCTCTATCTATCTCAGAAGGAGAAGGAGAGAGAAAAAGACAATGATGCTGGAACAAAAGTATGATAAGAAGAAGCTGATGATGAAGAGAAAGGAGGAAGAGGAGGAAGAGAAGAACCAAAGAAAAAGAAGGAAAATAAGAAGAAAATTAGAAAAGAGAAAAAGCAGTAGAAGAAGAAAAAAAAGAAAAAAAGAAAAACACGGTACGAATTCAACAGTTTTACTTCTTGAGTGACATTGTGTGCCTGGTTAAAGGGGAAGCCCCGACAAGATAAAAGCTATAGTCCGATATTAAGAATGACCAAAACATGATAATAATTATGCACATCAGTGTAAAATATGATCGAAATCGGATAAGAATTAGGGATGTTATGAAATTGTGAAGTTTCGCTAATTTTCACTTAACACTGCCTCAACAGTCAAAATGAACATGCAAATGAGTTGATGACACCTCCTCTTACAACTTGCCATATTGTTTGAACACAAAATCATGAATTTGTCACTTTTTAACGCCATTTCGCCCAGTCCCAAATCCTAATATATCTGGCTGATCATTACTTTGAACTTATTGAGCGAGGAGTATGTTTTACACTTTTAGAGCAGAAAAATTGAATTTTCGTCAGGTTTTTGTAACACGATCAATCACGTTGATCAGTTCAAGCTACAAAGGCACACACACACACACACACACACACACACACACACACACACACACACACACACACACACACACACACACACTCACACACACACACACACACACACGCACAAATTCTGGAAATATCCTTCAACCAGGGATATGATAGTTTGTGCGAGGTAACCGGGCATATCCCATTATTTGTTCCTGAGAAAAAAATATGATAAATTGTCTAATGGAAATTGAAAACCATTAAAAAAAAGTGACTTAAATTCAGTTTAGTTAGCAAAAGATCGGGCTTCATGTGGTGCAGGAGAAGGGGAAGGGCTTTCTTTGTTTCGGACGAATTGACATACATTGTATTTCACATACTACATGATAAGGCTTTTGAAACAACATCGTGTATAAGATTTAAAGGTAGCTGGATACGAAGGCTGGATATTATACGCCATTTCGGGTTGCACTGTTGTCACGTACGAGTTGAGTATCGGGGGAAGCCCAATTCAAACTGACGATATCTCTCGCGCGAACCGAATGATGATACACACTGCTGCAATTCATACTTGTCTATGCAGTGTGGTATTCCACTTGCATAAAATAAGTCGCCGCGGGAGATACTTTCGAAACCAGATCTTGGCCGTAAGTAGCTCCGACGCCCACGGATGCTTGATGTATCTTCCAAGGAATCCTGTGAGTTGTTACTTGTCGACGAACGAGTATAGTATAAAAGAACTGAAATAGAACAGTTGGGGGAGTAAGAGTGGAAGAGCGCTCTAGTTAAACACCAGACCATTTCAAAAATAATCGTTAGGTCTGGACTTGGCAATAAGTACTGGGACAGGAGACGGTTCAAGGTGGCCGTCACGCTCTCTGGAAATTGGCACATTTTTAATTTCGTGCAAAGTGGCCGAAAAAATTGGTCAAAAGCCAATCAATAGCTGAAGTATACGGAGAATAGAGAAGGCCACGCGCATGACATCCATAGCATACATGACGAAGGCCCACGAAGATACGAATCTTAATCGAGGAATTTACTTGAAGGAGACATGAAGGAAACCCGACGACTATCCGAAGATCGCTGCTGGATCCCCAGGAACTCCACGAGCCGAATTTAAACGTTCGATTGGAAGAATGTCGAGTTTTTTTTAATTACCATCTTGGATGAAGCAGTAAGCGTTCAAGTATCATTTTTTTTTTTGTCTGCTTTGAGATATCTTTTACCATGCTGCCTCCTGCATGGTGTAATCTGGTGTAAGCTGGTATATAGCTACAATAAAACGAAGCAATGGCTCAATTTCTCGTAAACGCTTTGAATTACTCCAGCCCCTATAGATAGAACGACCAAATCGGATGCGAAGGCAATACTATACCTTCTTGTTCCCCTTGTCCAAATGGATCAATGTTTCATGTTCTGTATCCGCAGTCGATAGCTTTTCATCGTCGAACTTCAGCGAGCAGATTAGTGCTAGCATTGGTTTAGGGTTACCGCGCCGTCGAAACTCAATCCTTATTCGTCGGTGCCAAAAGACGGTGACTGAGAGAAAAAGTAGGATAAATAAACGAGAGCGCAGTAATGGATGTTTTACAAGATTTTTGAGGCATATGCCTGAGGCAAGGTTTGCTTTTCTTATCTGGCTTGGATGAGAGGAAGACAGTCCCTTCTCCACGGGAAAATTTAAACTTCTTCCAATATTGCCAGAAAATGGTAGATGTTCTTAAAACCGCCCGAATTTTCGACTCCTAAAAATAGATGTATACTCGAAAGCAGGGAATGATCGTTCCGTTGTACTCTCCGCACCTCTTCCACGCTGGTGCCCGAGGCGGTTGGCGGACGATATCCTTGGGAAGTGATAGGAATGCGATTTGGAGGGGGTTTCCTTCTTTTTGATCTATTCGGCGCCATCTACATCTATACTGTCTTGAATATCAAGCGTGTATCTCATCACGTTTGTTCACGAGTTTCGGACATCGCTTCTACTTATCACGTCATGCCTACAGAAAACGTTATTTTGTAACACTGTCACGCACACTGGGGATGCTGGGACATGAGCTCAATACTCCTGCAGCTCTCTCCCTTATACTCTCCTCTTTCAATCCCTGCCTGGGCAAGCTGTTCAAGAGGGATATTATACACTGTGCCATTATTCGATATCATTTTGTAATGTCAGTGAAATATACCAGCAGAGCGCGTTTTGATGCCCACCCGATACGTCAGGGACGGAGATACTGAGACAGTATAGCGCTGAGACACAAGTTTGGAAACATGCAGCTAGTTTTCAGAGAAAGGCACTGTTTTGTCAGCATGTACACACATATTGCCGCATGCTGTGGGCATGCAGCATGTTCTGTTTGATATTTCGTCTTTGCTAATTTCTTCTTTTTTTCCCTACCGGGCTCTAAATTCACATAACGGTTTGTCATTCTTTATTGGAATTCCTTATCACATTTTCTTCTTATCTCTTCTCTTGTATTCTGAAGAGATCTTACCTAGATTCATCCAGACTCTCACTCCCGTGTGTGCGCTCTCTCGGTTTCTCTTTTTCGTCATGAATTTATTCGTTAACTCGACATGACGTTTGCGTCTTTATAGGAGTTACGATCATCAGGTAATCAATATAATAAGATCACCTTCGCAATGTGTGACATCTACAATTGTATATATGTAACCCGACCAGACGCCGTGCGAAGTGTCGCGACATTTAATTGTGTACAGCGACAGGGCTGTGTATATAGTTTTGTATACTTGTATATTCATTTGCTTCGTACTACTCAAGTTGCGGTTTCTGTCCAGCTGCCCAATCATCTTATGTTAACATATTACCCGCAATTTCCATCCCAATATAACGAAGAATATACCTTCGAGTGCCTTGCTTTGGTTTTGTTTGTTTGTATGTTTGTCTGTTTGTTTGTGCAGTGATTGTGGAACTCTAGATACCAGTCATAATACCTGTCGTTTCCTCTCCCATGTCTCCGACTCAAAAGTATTAACGCCTCCTGAAACAAGCCTTGTCAACTTTGATTTGTTGAGAGCAGCGTCGAATATTGCGTCATGTTGCTTATTGCTGACGGTGCGACTCTAAGGCAGGATAAACCAACCAAACACGTTCAGTATCAAAGCCGCTTCCATTGCATGTTGGCTTCAACAATGATTATTAGACATCAAATATGAATATTTTACGGAGCCGTTCTGTCCCATACTACGCGTCTTCGCTAAGCTATGCCTTCCTCCACTAAATCAATAACAACAGATGAATAAACAAAGCAAACGGAATAATACAAAACAAAGAATGAAAGAATATATGATAGTTCCATTAACTCCTGTTTCAGAGAAGCATCAACAACGTCGATTTCATCTTATATTTCCTATCCATTAATACATTTGTTCACAGTCTTTGAATTCAATTTACAAAAGCAGCAAACCAGTCTATCTTCTATCCTTCTCTGTCCATCTTTCTCTCTTCTTCTCTCCCTCTCTCCTGTCTCTCTCTCTCTCTCCCCTCCCTCTCTTTCTACACTGCAAAAAGTCCGGTGTTAAATAGTGAACACCGAGCTGGTGTTAAATTTTCGGTGCTCATAGTACAGTGTCAAAATAACACCAGGTACAGTGTCAAATTAACACCACGAAGTGTCAAGTGAACACTTTTCAACACCATCACAGTGCATTTTTAACACCTGTGGGTGTGGTCCTTTATTGAAGTTTGATCGGTGTTAGGTTTAACACCCGTGGTGTTAAATCTAACACCGATGTTTTTACAGTGTATTATGACGTCTTGTCGCCATGTCTTTGTCCTCCCTCTCTCCCCCTCTTTTCTCTCTCTCTCCCCCTGCTTTCGTCCTCCATCATTGCCAGTCTGTCTGTGTCTCTCCCCCGACGATGCCCGATATATCTCCCTCCATAATATCTCCTTCTCCCTCTTTATCTATCTCTCTCTCTCTCTCTTTCTCTCTTTGTATATCTCTCCCTCTCTATCCCTCTTTGTATATCTCTCCCTCTCTTCCTCTCTCTGTCTCTTTATATATATATATATATACATATACATATCTTTCTATCTCTCCTTCTCTCACACACTCTTTAACTCCCTCTCTATCTCCCACTCTCCATCTATTTCTCTATCTCTCTCCTTTCTGTCTGCATATTATCTGCCTCCTCCCCTTCGCTCTAAGATCTTTATTTCTCTCTCAAGGAGATTGTCTTTCCGTTTGAAGAGAATCCTAACTAGATCAAGCGCCTTTATTCAGAGATTGCATTACAGCTCTTACTGCCAATCGACAGCCTATTGCCAAGTTCACAATATCGCTGTCACTTCTTTTTCCTGCTTTTTATTTTTTTTTTCAGCTTGATCATATACCACGTCATTTCCTCAACCGAATCGGAAGGAAAATAGGTGGAGAATAAATAATATTATCGGCCGGTTACTCACAAGTTTGAGTGCAGGCGTAAACAGTCGTGGGTAACTGATCGCATCGGGAATCTGATTGTGCTGCTGTTTCGGGAGGTTAGACGTTAGAAACAGCCCAACTTTTGAATGTTTTTCGGGTCTAGTTTAATATTCCATTTCTTCACACTTCTAATTTATGACAGAAAAATGTACGTACTTTTTAGCCTCATTGTTTGTTTTCACTGTTTGTATTACATCGTGAAATGCGTTTTGGGCGCCGAGAGGCAATTATATCAGCGCCTTTCGTGCGCTCTTGTCTGCTCGTGGTCATCCCTATTGTCATTATAAAATATATGAATGCGTGTGTGTGTGTGACAGTGTGTGTGTGCGTGCGTGCGTGCGTGCCTGTGTGCGTGTGCGTGTGTGTGCGTGTGTGTATGTGTGTGTGTGTACGTGTGTATGTGTGTGTGTGTGTAAGAGGAAACGATTTTGACGTCCGAGGAGACTTGCAAGTCTTTTTGATTTCATGTCAAAAAAGCATGCGGACTTCTGTACAACCTATAAACAGATGAAAATATATCGTGTAGCTCCAATAAATCATATGATTAGAGTGATGGAAAGAAACTGAATAATTTGATTATTGTCCGAGCTCTGTATGATCAATGTTTTTGAATATTTGAATATTTTGAATGATGTTTTTATAACAGAGTTGTTGACTTTTTAGATTCACTGATAGTTCACAAATCGATATAAATTTAGACGCAGGCACGCCACATCTAGGACAATATTTGGATTGATTCTATGTAAAAATTGATTCAATGTTAAAATAACTCATTCAGTAAAAAAAAAGATAAGAATATAGAATTTAATTTTACTCTACAAATCACATTATGGCATGAGGATAGTCCCTCTAAAATTATTCGAAAGTTATGTAAACACTCAAAAACAATGCACTGCTTGTTACTGACTCGAAAACAATGCACTGCTTGTTACTGACGGTGCTCAATCTAATTACAATTCATTAGCTGCAAAGTGCCCTAAGGGTCCATTCTTGGACTTCTCCTTGTTTTAGTTTATATCAATAACTTGCCAAAATGTTAAAATATGCTGGACTGTGTATCATTTGCTGAAGACAAGTGTATTTACAAAAAATCTGTAAAATCTAAATTGTTATTAGAAATTGACATGATTTGCTGCAAGCATGCAAATTGATATCTAAATTTTCGAAAATAAAATGTAAAAGTATTTGGACGTTTTCTGCTAGTGACACTTTGCTCTTATAGTACATGTACAATTAATTAAAACGTCTATTTTTTTTTTTAAAGGGGGAGTTTGCGTATCAATAATAGATTGTCACAGAATTACCATAAATAAGCCCCTTCATCTGGCCCCACATCAACTAATCTGCATTATGTTCTTGGATGAGTAGACCTCCCAAAAATTTCCTATGGAGTTTTAACTTAATGTTATTAAGAGATATCGGCATTTCACATTACAATATCTGCCTGTGAATGTGATAAAGGTATTGCATTATTCTTTGATTTCTGTTCTATCTATTTCATATCACCCAATTTGTCGTTCGACAATTTTGGAGTTTTCGGCAAAACGTTACCCTAATCGCAATGTCTTTTTAATCGTATTTCGTGACAAAAGAGCATTACGCAATGACACTCCCGTTGTTCCAGCCCGTCAGTGCTGTTGTTTTCATGATTGAATAAACTACTCTATTCATTCAAAGCATTGTCAGTAAAAACATATTTTATCCCTGTAATAAATGTATATGTATATGTATATGTATATGCACATGTGTATGTGTATATTATGCATGTTATGTATATATATATATATATATATATATATATATATATATATATATACATCAAATGCACGTAGTTATACTAATCTCACCTCGATATCATTTTCACAAGAATTCATCTCTGCATTGACAAGGAGAAACAGCCCCCACCCCCCACCCCTTACCATAAACTAAAATGATCATTCAAATCAAAACAATATAGGCCTATCAATGATATGGGGTTTAACTGAACCACTAACAAAAGTTATACGTACTTCTGGACCTCTGTCATCTTCTGCCTCTGTTGATTTCCTTCTTGTCTCTCTTTCTGTTATCATGCATTAACGTTTTTTAAATTGACCTTTGTCCTTCATTTGGTCCCCCACATTTGAATATTGTAGAGCCGTTTCTTGAATTGTATGATATGCATATACGTATACATAACATATGCATATACATATGGATATTCATATACATATACATGTACGTAAACATACACATATACATTTACATATACGTATACATACACATCATTATACATATACATAACACACACACACGCACACACACACACATCATATATATCCATACATATAGAAAATGGACTTGAATGTAAGGCCATATAGTCCTTCGTGTACCGCCATTTATTACTCAACATATTGGAGGAGACGGCACGCGTGGGAAGTCATCGATGATCACTTTACTCTCTTCCGTTGATAATCGATCCCCATGCACTAAGATCGACAACCTCTAGAAGTTCAAGGTTTGCAAGAAGGAAAAAAAACATGATATCCACACGGCTTGGCAATTACGTTGGTACGCCCGGTATTGTGGTTAGATTGATTGATTTGTTCGTCCTGCGCGAAGCTCGGCCCATTCGAAAATGACTTACCATACAACGTACTCATGTATTCGCGGGGAGAAAGTTGATTTAAAAATAGAGGGTATACACAGTGTTCGATTTCACTAGTCATCCATCAGGTTGTCCAATTCCTGTCTGGTGAGCGACATTAAAACCATCCGCCAGTTTAAGTGGATTCTATTTTTATGAAGGCATCATTGTGCTAAACGTCTTTTCTTTACGTGTCAGCTTGTTGGGTTCAACATTTAAACTTAAGCGGGAAGCTTTATTTCCAGTCGGCAAGTCAGTTGAATAAGGATTGCCCATAATCATGCTTGACCCAAACATTAAAGCATGGCTGAGATATATTGAGTTTTCTCCTTAAAGATCCTTAACAGCTTCGGCAGCAACTATGTGTATACATGTGTATATATATATATATATATATATATATATATATATATATATATATGTATGTATATATATATATATATATATATACATATTATATATATATTTTTTTTTATATCTGTATATATATATAGATAAACATATATATGTATATCATCCTATATCATCAAACAAATATATAAATTATATGCCTACTGTAAAACGAGAAATGTTCGCGTGCATTTTAATTTCGCGAATTTCGCGAGCGCCAAGATACACGAAATTAAAATGCACGCGAAATTTCTTATCTACACTATATGCATTGAACGCAAGAGGCAATTCGCGAAAATTTCTTGCCACGAAAAAGGCCGTCGGCTCCAATTCGCGAAAAATTCGTGCCGCGAATATATCATGTTTTACAGTACTCCTTGCTCTCAAATAAAGATGATAATGATAGAGAAGACGACCCTGTAACCTAAGTCCTATCATTCACAATTTTATGTTTACAATCTAGAGATGATTTCCTCGACCGTCTCAGAATTCTGTGATGGTATAATATGGTCGCTTTATTGGGCACCAATATGAAATCATAGGATAATGATCACTGTAGAAAAAGGCTGGATTTTTTTCCCCCGAAATTCACAATACCTATATATACTGACTCAAAGGTCTTCTTGAATTCAGATTAGCACGTCAGCAGATATTCACCACACCAGGTTCAAATGACCCGAAAACAATACCAGTGATCCCTGATAAAAAATACAAAAGTTGTGGAAGCCTTTGCTTTCATCAAATTAATCACGATATCTCGGGGGCAATTAAAAATTGCTACCTGGTCATGTGACTTAAGAGCAATCGAGTTAAAACTTGTGTCTCATATGTAATTTCTGCTGCAGCTTGGAAAAATAAATGAGGCAAGTTCGTTTACACCATCATTTATTTCATCATTATTTTCTCCTCCTTTTCTTATGGTAGTATTTTTTTTCCTACTCAACGTCCAGTATAAAAAAATCGGGAATATCTGCAAAAAGAAAAAAAAACGGTGTCAAGCAACAAAGTTCATAATGAGACATTTTGTTTAATCTGATTACTTCACCGATAGTGAAAAACAAGTGTAGCACCCAATAATTACTTTGCATTAATCAACTGATTATTCAGTTCAGTTCAGTTCAGTTTGATTTTATTTGTTCACTTCTACAAATATATAGAAATACACACAAATATACACAATGGAAATGACAAAATCGGGGACTTCTAATCTTACTCGTAACATGATAATTCAGGTACACAAAAGGAAATGACATACGTGTGAACAATTATATATTTCAAGGTACACGTGGAGAAAACCGTCATCAATAAGCAGTTTGCTTGGCTGGGATGGCGGCCTCGGATAACACGATAATAAGAAAACTCGAAGTTCTCATTGGAACTGATGGAGGAACGACAAAAAAGTCACTCCAACCCATAATTTAACATGTGCAGTGAATAGAATGCATTACGTTAAACATAGGACTATATAACAAGACGAATACGAAGGACAAAGAAGGGGATACCTGAAATAAAGAGGAGGGAGAAAAGAGATTAATACTGTTTAAAGGATTGGAGATAATATCTTCTAATGGTACTCAAGAAAATATATGAAGAGTTTGTTTGTAAAAACCGATAAGTCCATATTTGCCAAATGGAGATATTTGCGATTAAAGGTCAAGAAAAATAAAGAGAATAATAAGAAAAATTTTGCTTCTTTTGACCATAACTTTAAAAATATACCTTTATATGTAGTGACCAATATATCATTTAAAAGGTATTATTTTGTACTTTATGACAGAGATCGTACTTCAAAATCTTCAAAAATGAACTTATCGGTTTTTGCAAACAAACCCTTCATATATTACCTATGAATTCTATGTATGTGAGTGTTGTAGCTTAGACAGTAAAATGAGCAACAGCAGTGGAGATGTTATTGAATTCGGAGATAATTATTTCGAAGGTCTGTAGTTTTCACTCAACACACCGAACTCCCTTATAGTATAAGTGAGTTTTCTTTGATTTTGTGAAACAAATCAATATGTTTTCCTTTTTACTTCACAATAAATTGATATTACAAACCCGGGACTCACAAAATATTGTCGATCTATGACATGATGACGGACAGGCACGACGCGTTTATGAACTTTTCTATAAACAACAGCAACAACAACAACAACAACAACAACAACAAAACAACAAAAACACCAAAAACTTTCTTGACTGTATTTGGCGTTGATGACAGGAGGAAAGGTCAAAGGCCACCCTGGTCCAAGAACGTGTTGATGACGTCAGGATCTGTGCCTTTCGTCACCGTCGTGTCACGAAAGGTCAAGTCTAGTTGTTGTTTTCTTTCTCTTTTTGGTAGCTAGCCGTCGTTGTGCTCTGAGTGTAACCACGGCGAATTATGAGAGTAGGCCTTACTGATTCAAATCTGCTATCAATAGAAAATGATCGTTCTTTGATTCGTACATCAGAGTAATAGTGTGTGTGTGTGTATATATATATATATATATATATATATATATATATATGTGTGTGTGTGTGTGTGTGTGTGTGTGTGTGTTTGTTTGTTTCTTTTTAGAAATTAGTATGGGTGATATATAATATAAAGAGTGGAAAAAGTACATTTTTCCATTGACTCAGTATTTATATCTTTACACCTTATGTAGATCTTTATACAGGGTGGCCCAAAAAGAACGGAACGCCTAAGATCTTTAATTTCAGCAATATTGTTGCAAGTATGTCATCATGTTGCATACTATTAGAAAGGTCATTCTTTTGCCAATAGAATGACACCAAGCTCTTTAATTTCAGTTAATGCGTTACGATTTTAGGCACATTCTTGTCAACCCTTGCAATTTTCAAAATTTAATCATTTTGCACTCTCAGAGATACAGAAACCAGTGAGAATTCGGCTTACCGTAGAATCAGTATAATGCGTTCACAATGTGCAGAATGTGGGGCGGATAGTGTTATTGTCGTCAGGTCGTCTTATTCACAATGGTAACGGACAATGACAGTCACATTCCACACATTGTGAACGTTACTGGTTCTATGGCAAGCCGAATTCTGGCTGATTTCGGTATCTCTGAGAGTGCAAAATGATCACATTTTGAAAATTGCAAGGGTTGACAAAAATGGTCCTAAAACCATGATGCATTAACCAAAATTAAAGAACTTGGTTTCATTCTTTTGGAAAAAGAATGACCTTTCCAATAGTATACAAAATAATGACATATTAGGAACAATATTGCCAAAATTAAAAATCTTAGGCGTTCCGTTCTTTTTGGGCCACCCTGTATATTATCTGTATTTTCACTATATCTTCTTTTAGATATTTACGTTGGTGATTTTCACCGCGCCGTGAGGAAAACTATCTCACAAGAAGATTGTATTTCTGATGCGTTTTCAAATTTAAAGATAATTTTATACATGTATTACACTTGTTATTTCTCATTAATACTTTTGGCTTGTTAAAGTGAATTTCAAGAAAACACGACATTTACATGATATCTATTGTATGCCCTTTTTTGATCTGCCACCGTTTAGTCGTTCATCTGTCAGATATCTCAATCTTTTTCGACACTTCTTCTTTAAGCAACAGTAAGCCATACATCTCCTACCCTTGTGAGATACAGTCAGTTACATCGCCCACAGAAGAACAATGGCTAGGCTTTTATTTTCATCAACAGCCCACAGTTCCGGCAGTTCGATTCCTCGTTCCATCAAAACACATCACTCACATTACGTCAATCCAAGGACATGCTATTTTGAGACCTGCATGAATTCTTTAATTTCGTTTATCTGTCAGTTTGATAAAACGTTTATTGATCTTTCGCTATGAGCTTAACAGCAAAATTGTCTTCTCTTTTGGAGTATTAAATTTCCCTCGCTTCAGAAAGAAAAAACAAAAAACAAATAGGACTTTGATGAATTTGTGTGCGAGAAATATTGCTACATCTGACTCGAGCACTATCGAGTTAAATCACGCACAGCAAAACAGTAACCACTACCGTATCTCATCAATTCGTAAACCTGCGAGTTTGTTCAGCCTTATTTTTTTTTTTTTACTCCTAACCAAGTCCATCAAACCGCATGCAATTAACTCCTGTCCTGCTGATCACCAATAGCAATATTCAAACCGCGATCGAAATCAAAGTGAAATACTCCTCCTTGTTTCGAATTGACTTAAGATGAACCAAAGAGCATAGTTAAGGACAGAAAGACAGAAGAGTCTTTATAAATCAAGATACTGTTAGGTGCGAACGTTATATTATAATGCTAATGGTTCACTGTGTATACTCTTTATCAGAAACCGATATCGGCAGCAACTAAAAAGACATTATTTTGTGATACTCAACTGATGCGATGGTTATTTAGGAAAACTTGCGCGCAGGTCAGTGTGAAACTTTGAAGGCGATGATACATGTATTGTTGGATCATCTACTCTTGTGGTTCTGACCAATAGAGCTATGTGACAACAGGTTAAGCTTTGAATTTAATCACTTTAATTCATCTCCAATTTTCACGCAATCTATGTGGTTCAAACTGCTTGATTTCACTCTTTTTACTAAAATCAGGGTGATAAGCTCCCGCCTCCACACTACAATCATGACAATCACGGAGTTGCGTTTCCACCTAAACATGCTCTTTCCGAAAACACAAGAGGGCGGCATTGCAGACTTGCAGCCCATGATTAAACTGGTAAGTTCAAGTTATAAGTTCAAGCAGTAATTAATTCGCCTCAGTTAGTGACAAGGGTATAATAGATACATTTGTACATACTTGTGTGCGTGTGTGTGTGTGTGTGTGTGTGTGTGTGTGTGCATGGATAATGGATAATGCATGCATTTACAATTATTGTATACATGTATTGACATTTTATTGCCACACGACCGTACTGTATCCACATGTAATTAGAACACAGCTCGACTTCTTTCTTCTGCACAATTTTGCTTTTCTGCTGCAGCCATTCTAAAGGGTCGTGATAATCTATACCAAACACTTCAAGCATTCAAAAGACAACAATGTACACTTTCTTGAAAAACAGCATATCAATAATGACTTTAATATTCATAAATACAGCTGTGTTTTATAATACAATAAAAATGCCTGATATATACTACATCTGTCCAAATCTAAATACTGTACAATAATGTATAACTTACACTGTTTTGTGCTTTAAAAGAAAAAAAAGAGTACCCTCAAGAAAATGTTGTACACCGTATCGCATGAACAGGGATCATGTAATTATCATTTATCATTTTTTCTATTTTCTAACCACGGGGGAAAAAACAATAAACAAACCAAAAAAAAACCCAAAAAACCCATAACACTGGAACAAGAGGATGGAGTTACACCAGCGCAGTTTTCATTTCATGTCACAAACTAAGCCATTACTATAAAAGTAGATATTTTAGCGTGACTAACTTTTCACGCTCAGCAGGGTAAGACGAGTTTCGCATATCCTTAATTCCAAGTAATCAAGACATCAACTACAGGAACATAAGGTAAGCAAAAATTTTTGTGTGCTTCTATTTTCGCGCTAGTTTCTCGTCGCACAAAATGCACAAAAATTTCAACACCACAAAAATTTCAACACCGCAAAAATTTCCACTTTTACAGTACACAGTCACAGTCAATCTTGAGGATGTCCCACATAGAAAGGGATTTTCAATTTACTATCATACATGTACACTGAAGAGGCTACCCTGGATAAAGAAGGCATCATTATTGTTGTTCTTCTCATTGTTGTTGTTGTTGTTGTTGTTGTTGTTGTTGTTGTTGTTGTTGTTGTTGTTGTTGTTGTTGTTGTTGTTGTTGTTGTTGTTGTTGTTGTTGTTGTTGTGTGTATGCATGACAAAAGCTGCATAATCCGTGAAGGTTTTGCATGACATTACACACATTTTCAATTAAAGTGACCATGGTATGACTGTCCAAAGTTTGTGTAGCTATGGGTTTACCGCCAAGTTGCCAATGTCAATTTTGGCTGGGCCCTTGTTGTGTACAAAATTCTCACATAAGACTGAAATACAATCAGGGCATTGAAAAGAAAAGTACTGGAATTATCTTTCTCTTGTCTTGCAGAATGGTGTCATCTTTCAGCACTTCGTATGTCTCAGGGAGGAAGACAAAATTGTAAGACACTGCTAGAGTGGATAAAGCTCTGGACTTTCAAACAGAGTGTCCCAAGTTCAAACTCTACCTGATGCTAACCAATCTTGGACATGCCTTTCTTTACCCATGTACATGTATGTAATTCAGTACTTGGAAACACTGGAAAAGAGTTGATTGCAGGGCTCTCAGTTAACACTATGGAGGATATGCTGGGTACATTTCTCAACATGACACAGTGTGCTATAAGCAGTACAATGTATTTCACTCTGAAATAAAATGAAAGCCATTTTGTGCTGAAGTCTACAGAGCAACACAGGTACATGTGTATAATAGAAAACTTACTACTGGCAATCCAGATTTTCAAAACCTTTTTCATTGACATAATCGCATGTATGGACACATTTTCACTTCATCTTTTGCTTTAGTGCCATCAGATTCCAACAGCAGTTGCATTTTCAGGTACATTGTCCTTCTACTTACACATGTACAGTGGACTCCCGTTATAACGAAGTCCTTGGGACCGGCAGTTTTCTTTCGTTATATCGAAATTTCATTATAACCAAACAAATAAACGATAGAAATACATAGACTGGATAATGCTGCAGCCTGAATTTTTACTTCGTTGTAACTGGAATCTTATTATAACCGTGTTCGTTATAACGGGAGTGCACTGGATGCATCATAGAAAGACTAAAAATTACAAGCAGAATTTTGAGGCATGGACAGCTGGCAGCCAACATCCGTGTACATGTACAGTAAAACCAGAAATTTTCGCATGCATTTCAATTTGGCAAATTTCACGTGAGCTAAGATTCCAGAAATTGAAAAGCACAGGAAAGTTCTTGTCTACACTTGAAATGCACTGATCATGAATGCCAGTGGCAACTCACAAAAATTTCCTGCTACGAAAAACGCCACTGGCTCCCATTCAAGAAAATTTCATGCCACAAATATGTCTTGCTTTACAGTACCTGCTGCTATTATTTGATAAATGTACACACTGATAAGAAATATGAATTGCGAATTTCTTCACATAGTGCGAATTGTCTGAATGCTATTGCACAAATGAAATCTGTAAGTCACTTTCAGAGAGATAAAAATCACGTGGAAATTGGGAAAAGTGAACTCAAATGAAATATATGACCTCAAATAATCCAAGGTTCTGTCTCACTTCAGCTTTTCTCATTCTCTGCCAGCACTTCTTAGACAAAAGACTACGTCAAGAAGGTTGGAAATTCCCACTTCCCACATTATCTTGCTCAAAGTAACAGAAGATGGACATCACAGGAAAAAGCAAATCATGAAGAAGTCAAACAGTCATTTCACTTTTCTCAGAAGGTCACAGTAACAGACTGACATTATGGTCATGCTACAACATTATGATCTCTTCCTTTTCAATGTTTTTTTTTTTTTTAAAGCACCTCCTCGCAACAGCCATTATCGAGGGACTAATCATACAGCTTCAACCTAAAAAGTCAGCACATTTGGCAGTCAACAAAATGTGTTCTTGTAAGGTTTTACCATACACCTCCGCAACCCCTGACTTCTGTATGTTTCAGAAGATGAACTCTACAAAACCATACAAATGCCTCCATTTCATTAAAAAAAATACAGTCATTTTTGTCAACCTTGCTTAAGTTGACCTCGCATAAGTCGAATAATTGCCTTTCCAAGAGGTCTTTCCAAGTCCTCTTCTCTTTATATTTTATTGAATTTAATCACTCAATAGTTGAATTCATCTAAGTCGAAGCTACATTGTATTTCTTCAGTCCAAATAGATTCAACTTAGGCAAGGTTGACTGTACATCTTTAAAAGTGTCATTAAAAACTTGCTCAAAAAGAGATTCTGTTTGTCATTTCTCATCAGTAATTGCTGTTCACTCAACACTATGTGCAAAGTGACAGCATCAGTATGAAAACGAAGACATTGCATGAGCTGGACATGGAATCTTGGTCACAGCATAAAACCTGCCCAATACGAAGACTGACCGAAGACTAGCTTTGCACTGGGTGCAATGTTGACCACAGGCTCAGACCATCACCAGCAATGACCAGGTTGCTGCGACCAAGTTGCTGAAAGCACCCATGACTCATGATGCTGACCAACTAGTCGCAGTGAGCTTTCTCCAGGTCTTGGAGGTCATCGTCGTCACAGACCCAGCAGAGAAGTGCTTGACCCAGTGTGGCACGTTATTGTCGTCAGACTGTTGCCAGATCTTTCTGCGATGGCGCCGCGACTTCCTCGCCCTCCATGAAGTCCTCCTGTAACATGACCAGGCCAAACATGCTTGGACAAATACATGCATTTTGATGGTTTGAATTTCATGCACGGAAATTTTGAATCAAAATTCCTGTCTTTTCTATAAACTCGACGAAAACATATGAGTACCTTAGCAATTGGAAAGAATGAATTCAGCAACCCATGAATATGTTTATGAGCCACTCAGCACAAAAGAAAAAAACAATTGGTCAAAAATATTGACGTTTACAGTATATTAGCATATTTGCTTAGATCCTTCAATAGGTAGCGCAGTACACTGAATCAACTATAATAAACACCATACTTGTCTTCAATATCAAGCTCGACTACAGGACATCAAGCATATACAAATTCTTACCACGTCATAAATGACCCTTATGATGAGCGAGCAACTTGGGCATGTTGCCACATCTTCCCCGCTGCCAAGAGCTTCCTGATTTAAGAAATGATGAATAAAAGTGAACAAATAATGCAGGTTGAAAGTACAAAATAAATCTGCTGCAATATTAAAGGGATCGTACAGTTTTGTTTGAGACCTAATTTCAGGTTTCTAACATTTTTAGGTGAGATAATGAGAAACCTCTTATGAAATATGAAAGAGCATGTAATTTCATGAGGAATTCAACGTTTATTTGATAAAAATTGGTTTTGAAATGGCCGAGATATCCAAAACAGAGCGATTCTCATAAAGTGTGGGACCCACACTTTTTTACAATCGCTTTGTTTTACTTTGTTTTTGGATGTTTCAGTCATTCCAAACCCGATTTTCATCAAGTAAACTTTGAATTCCTTTTAGAATGGTATGCTCTGTACTATTTCATAAGTGTTTTCTTGGTATCTCGCAAAAAGTTAAAAGCCAAATTCTCATCTCCACCAATACTATACCATCCCTTTAATGACCAATAAATAGATGAATGCAGTTAATATTTAATGTGCTGTCCTAAACAATTAAAGTCTGGGCTGTGTATGTGCAGGGAGGTGTTCTCTTTCCACCTCCCCGGTATGTGTGTGTATGCGTGTGTGTGTGCGCGCATGTGTGTGTGACCTGAGTGTGTGTGTGTGTGTTAATATGATTGTCTCTTTATGAGTACATGATTGTCTGTGTGTGTCTACAATTGTCTTTGCGTGTGTGTTCACTGATTGAGTGATGGGTTACATTGTAATTGATGCGTTTTTAATAATCTGTTTAAAAAAAAAAAGGAATGTGGCATTGGGGGCTATAACGTGTAGTATGAGGGGATGGTAAAGGGTTCCATAGAATCAGTAGAAAAGGAATGACATCCACACATGGTACCTGTATGCAGGGAACAGATTTTTTTTAATATGTGTACTCCACTTGAGTACTCCACTTATCCACTTGAATTCTACACAGAGAATATGATGTCTGTCATCAATCACAGCGTAGGTACAATCTGTATAGCTGTAGGCTCACAGGAAATGTTTGAGTGTTAATAAAGTTTCTATTGTTATCCTTGTTACGATTGATAAGTTTTTCAATTATTTCATAAAATGCATGTTAATGTACTTGTTCAACATATGTACATTGCTTTTATCTAAATGATTTCATTTTTTTGTCATTGCTGTTGAAAGGGTCATTGAAAATCATATGTAAACAATAAAATATGTGCAGGAATAGCAACAGCAAGCAAACAAAGTCAAACACAAATATCTGCTGGGTGCAGAGATCTGTATCATTAGCATTGGTTAGTCTACAAAACAGCAGACTTGGGTTGGCTAGAAATGTATCATGTACTCATGTAGTTGCTGTGTGGGAAATTGAATAAAATTTACACAAAGACAAAGTATCTACAGACAGTAGATCTAATTCTTTAGTCTAAAATCATATTTGAAATTGAGTGTTACAGTATTAAACTTTTAAAATTATACATTTCATGGATCTAATTTGATTCCAAGGAAATCATTAGAGGTGATTACCATGTGCCTCATTCAATCACTAAACTCTCCACATTGTCACATGAATGCTGCATGCTGTCCCATATGAACGTTACGACATTTCATAAATAGATTACGCAACTTTATATCCATTCTTCCACACCCGGTCTACTCACAGCTCACAGCCTTGACTTTTGTATTGTAATTACCATAGCATAGTCATAGTTTATATGGCATACTCGTGAAATAGGCCCCACCACTGCGTATCCGTACAAATACTACGGCGGCTCGCCTGTTTATACTCGTGAATTCAGCCCCACCGTGTGGCGTTCATCGGTAGATAAGCACGGCGGTGGGGCTTTCTTCCACAGTATAATACTCGTGAGTACGGCCCCACCAAACGGGGTTTACGCGAGATGCATACGGAGGTGGGGCCGATTTCCACAGCATAGCATCGCACGGGTGCACGCGCACTGCGGTGGGGCCTATTTCACGATTTTGCCGTTTATATGCTGTCGAGTGCGTTCTCTAAATCAACTTGTGATATTTCCACTGAATGAAACTGATGCATAGGTGAAAACTACAGGGAAAAAATCACCACGCTACCACAGATATTTCAACACACATTCTTTTCAGTTCGTGGGACTACGGGCTACGCTCACCTTACTTATCTCGAATCTATCACCACATGGGCATGGATAGTGGTACGTTTCTGTCTCTTCATCGTATTCAAAATCTTCAATCTCCACTTCGTCGTGAAAAACCGTCATTTCAACGGTTCTTGAAGACTCTAGTAATCACACAAGTCCAACTTTCCGGGTTCAGATCAGGCCACGGTTGCTAGCAGCACGTTCACCCACGGTTCTCCGCGTGTGCTGCTAAATGAGGATTGATTGGATCCAAAGAGCGTAGTTCTAAAGCGCGCACATAACATACGGAACTACAAAGATTCCTTTTGAAAGGATTGTCCGACTTTATAAAGTTCACTGATATGTTCTGCTGATATTTCTGCATGTGGACCACATTTTATAATTCCTTTGGATTGCTTCAACACGTTGATTAATTGTTCATTTCGATTTATATCTTCAATTATTGCGTATACCTTATAAGCAGCCTGCTTTCACAAACTTAAAATTTTCTGGAATCCAAGCTCTACATAAAAACAAAATAATATCCATCGGGTGCGGGTTACGGTTGTTGTACTGCATAGGCCCTATAAAAGCGATTTCAATAGAAAAAAAAAAGTTGAATTCGTTTATGCCCATCACGATAGGATAATCATATTTGCCGTTAATTAATTGGCTTGGATACACCAACGTGATGTCCTTATAATATTGCAGGTTCAAGTTACCGTCAAAAAGAAGAGCAGAGGAGAAATAAGTCTGGTTTTCTTTGAACTCGTGGTTTTCAAAAGTAAAATAAACAAAGAATACTCAATTGGCTTCTGACCCTTTTATCCTAGTTTTCAGATAAAATATTATGAGGAAATAGAGGGTCGTTAAGTGTCAAAAAATAATTGGATATTACAAGAGCTGTGTGATATTCAACATCAACGTGTAATTTGTTTGTCACAGATGGTAAACACTTGCAATGTTAAATTGAACACGGTTTTAGCCGTGTGACTTGACTTTGCCATCAGAAGCTATATAGAGTGAGGAAGCAAAACAAAATTCTTCACTTCGGAATCACAACTGCATTAAATGAGAATCGCCATCCATTTCTCTCCCACTGCAGGAGGCATAAACCAGAATTTTCCCAGCCCGTCCCAAACTGACACACTTTATAGGCCTATAAAAATATATATATACATGTATTTGCATAGTATGCAGATAACAAGTGACCTCAACCTCATCTCCACCTATGAGACAGCTCGTGAGAGGAAAAAAATCATTATAAGTGACAGTTTTATCCGCTTACATTCACTGTATCAATACCCTATGCCAAAAAAAAAACATAGTGCAATATATAATATGACAAACGAGATACATGGTTTAGTTACAGACTTGACCACTTGCAGTGGCGGATCCAGAGGGGGGCGCAACCGGCGCACGCCCCCTTTAATTTTCGTAAAAAACAAAGAAAATAAAAAGAAAAAAATGAAATGAAACCCGGAAGTGGCACCAGAAATATTAGTCATGCCCCCCCCCCCCCTCCCACCTTTAAAGAATTCCTGGATCCGCCCCTGACTTGCATTTCAAAAGAAATGATTCCTGCCAAGTGTTACTATCAAAATTTGTGGTGTAGATGTTATAGTTTTAGAGATAAATCGTCAGAGTACCTTTATGTTCATCACCAATATGGAAACTATGGCTTAGTCACTTTTGCAATGGAGGGACTTGATCGTATACCATGATAATTATGGCTTGCATGCCTTCTAATACAATATTCCGATGTTGATCTCAATCGTGATTACGCAATCATGATTTATCGCCATGATTAAGTATATCATGGTAACTCCAGTGGCGGATCCAGAGGGGGGCGCAAGAGGCGCACGCCCCCCTTTATTTATCGTTAAAAACAAAAGAAATAAAAAGAAAAAATGAAATGAAACGCGGAAGTGGCACAAAAAAATAGTTACGCTCCCCCCCCCCCCTTTACAGAATTCCTGGATCCGCTCCTGTAACTCTCACCAGCTCTGTCATCTCGGTACTCTGTTTTCTTCGTCCTCCTCTTCCCACTTACCTTATCATTTCATCCCTTAAGTTTTTTTTAATTAATATATATGACTTTCACTTATCTTCAGATTTTACTTTGGGACCTTCTTCAACAGGTTGTGCCTTAGGGCCCTTCTAAGATATTAAAGGGATGGTATAGTTCTGGTTGAAACGGGGATTTAGGTTTTAATTTAATGCAAGATATTTAGAAACCACAAAATATTAAAAAGCATACTACGATTCTAAGAGGACTTAAAAGTATATTTGATGAAAATCGGCTTTGAAAGGGCTGAGATAACCCAAAAGAAGATGGTCCCAATGAATGGTGGGTCCCACCTTTTATCAGGACCACTTTGTTTCACTTTGTTTTTGTATGTCCCAGCCACTTCAAAAACGATTATCATCAATTATTTTATAAAAATTCCTCTTAGAATTGTATGCTCTTAATATTTTATAATAACACGTGGTTTCTATCTCACTATAAAATGTTAAATGTAAACCTGAATCCCCATTTCAATTAGAATTAAAACATTCTTTTGAATGCACAAATCTGCTTTGCTTATTTTTGTTACGTGCACATGATCCTACAATACATGGTTGTATGTGTGATGAAAGTCGCTGATGTCTGTGGAATTAAACTGAAATTGAAAGTGAAACACAGAGGTGCACACCATGTGACTTGCTTGAATGTTTGTTTGTTTGTTTGTTTGTTTAGTTTGGTTTAGTTTAGTTTACTTTGGTTTAGTTTAGTTTAGTTTAGTTTAGTTTAGTTTAGTTTAGTTTAGTTTAGTTTAGTTTAGTTTAGTTTAGTTTAGTTTAGTTTAGTTTAGTTTAGTTTAGTTTAGTTAGGTAATACAGCTGTAGTTTAGTTGTTTTTTCTTCCTCCTATTATTCTTTATGATTCCTGTATACCAAGTGTAACGTTTAGGCCCCAAGGGAGGGTGTACGGAAATTGTCAGTACGCAGTCAACCGTGATGGTGCATCACATGACGAAAGTCACCTGTTTGTGTTTTTTGCCCCCCCCCCCCCCCCCCCCCCCCCCCCGCCTCTCGTCGACTCGAGCTCGATTCGATACCAATGCACACGATGTACGACATCACACACACACACACAGCTTAGCAACACAGGGCCAGGAGGGCCGCGGGCCATGCCAGTCTCTCGTACTGTTTCTCAAGGAGCGCATCTCCACAATACACATCGCATTGAGACCTTGCACATCGAAACGATAGGTATAGTCCTCTTTAGCCCGACCAGACGCTGTTACGCTATGCGAAAACAGCTGTCGCGACGTACCATGCATGTACAGCGACTGCGACTGGGCTGTGTATACTAGTAGTTAAGTCCTCTTCTACACTGACTGTGCTGCGCCGCGCTGTGCCGTCTTCTTTATCACTTCCAAGTAAGTACTAGCAAGTAATAATATGCGTATGACAGTGGAAAATATAGATTTTACAGTCGGATTGCAAAATGTACAAATTACTGCCCATTTTTTTATTATTTTTTAAACAATATTCGAACTAGGAATAATTCAAGAGTCACATTTTTTTTATGCTTAGTCCAACGTGCTTACATCGGCGTGATCACTGACATTGTAGTAAATTTAGCGGTGTTGCCAACTGTTCAGTGTTAACTCTGTTGCTGTGAATGTTGATTTGTCAGTTTGCACCGTCATGTGCACCAGCTGCTGTGTAAAGTGCTAGAGATTATTAAATTGACAACCAGAACAACTGTACAACATACTGCACTGTCACTGACGCATTAGTGACGGAAGTGAAGAAAAAATCAGTGAAAATAGATCACGATTAAACAAACATGGGAGAGCCTGGATGACTCCTTGCCAAACACAATGTTTAAAATTTACCTCCTTTTCTAACTTGTTTAAATGGAATGTTATGGACTTGTAAATATCTGTATCAACTATATGTGACCCTGCACCTCAAAACAAACAAAAAGTCGCCAGACATGAATTTTTAGTTAAGACCATATTCTAAACGAGCAGACTTTAAGCTTTAAAATGATGTATAACTCAAATCAAATGGACTCTCCTAACCTATCTAAATATTGGAAAGAAAGCACAAACTCAGGAAATGTATGAACTGAGAAAAGAGGCTCTGAAGTACAGTGTTTATTCAAGCGCTTAATCTTTACCAAACTGTGCTGGCTGTGCAATGAATGGGACAAAAGACAGGATGTAAACCACCAGAGTAAAAACAATGAAGGGATTATCAAATTAAACTGAAAGTAAGCGTGCCTCATTAACACATTCTGTCCATAATTAATGCCAACTTTCAAAGCAGTAGCACTATCCTTTCAAAAGTTATTAGAGTTGAAAGTGAAGAGTGTGGACAAGGTTTTTCAGAAATGAAAAAGGGATTCTATAGACACACCTAATCACACTATTCTACCAAAAATGTTCGAGATAAACTGCTAAAAAAACACACTTTCCTGACCGTTTTATGATACCAAATTTAGCATAATGTAAAAGAAGACCCGCTCTTTCAGAAAATATGAAAAAGTCAAGTTCGGCTAGGTTGACCCATTTCACTTATTTTCAGTCCTCACGCAAAATCAGAGTGTGCGACTTTATGTTCGTTTTGAGGTGCACGGTCACATATTATAGTGTAAATAACATAGTCTGCAAGAATCTTGAGCTTATAGAAGGAGGCAGACTTGAAGAAGAAGAAGAAGAAGAAGAAGAAGAATTGTTCTATCTACACAATTTGTAATACCAGGCTAAATTGATTGTTGGATCATCGCTTCTTTTTATGTTTCTTTTTTAGAATCTACACCGTATTTATGGTTAACACTATCATGTAAAATATTGAAGCAAGAGAAAGAGTGCAGTACTAGGTAGAGGAGGTCTAGCTAGTGTTGTTGTACATTAGTGTAACTGTTGAGTCAGGATGAACACTCATTATTCTCTACAGTCATCTGCTCGAGTAATGGCTGAAAACAGCTACCATATGATTCTATCGTAATACCATGGCATTGTAGCGTATTACTAATATTGTTTTGTTGTACCATCCTAGGGTCGTTCCAGGGAGCTGCAGGGGATTATCACTTCAAGGTTCAACAAGGTTCTCTCTCTCTTCTTCCTTTTGATAAAGGGTTCGTGTGTGCCGTGATCTGACCGACCCAACCGGCGAGACTCGACTCCATTGCCAAGAGTGGCATTTCTTGACAGTGAGAGCTGTAGCCTAGCCTGCTTGCCTTTCTTTGCAACATCTCGGGCCAGATGGGTGGTACATGCAACGCCCCGCGATGTTGCTTCATCACCACTGGAGTGATTGGTGCTATTTTGGCAGTGGCAGGAGTTGCCTTCATCCATTACTTTCCGATCATCTTTCATAGCATTGTGAAAGAGGTACAGTATTTTTTTTTTTTTTGAATTTTTTTAATTCATTATTAAACTAGGAGGACTCTGTATATTACTATATATTCATAACCCATCACAGCAATGCTCAATACTCTGATGAAGTTACTGAATATCAGTGTCCTAACTTTGATACATTCAAATACAGATTTATTCCTAAGAGCCTGGCCACTGGCAGTGTGGTAATGGATCACATGTGAGAAAGATGTAATGCATAAAGAGTTTTGCAGGGGATATTATACAAAATGTGAAAGTGTCAACAATGATTAATAAACAAGAGTACTATTGTACAATGTAGTTTTCTTCCAGCTTGAAAAAGATACTCTTGAAAGGGAGACAACTGGTGTTGACCTGTGTGTGGCTGCATTTATGATCTATTAGATTGGATTGGGTTATTCATGATTATGCAGAAACCCAGCAGATCAATGTGAAGAATTCAAATGACACTGAGATAGTATGACTAGGCCCCGTTTTGTCAAAATATAAAATCGATTTTAAATTTCCTTACCACACAGACTGCCATAGAGTTATAATTGATTATATAGTTGATTTCTATCATAAGTCTATGGCAGCCAGTGTGGTACGGGAATTTACAATCGATTATAAATATCTTTCGATGAATTGGGGCCCTAACTCGTGTGTGAAGGATTCTATTGCAATGATACTATTTAGCAATAATGATTGATATGGTGTATATAATGCACCCATGGGTGAAGGGATGATATATCAACTACAACAAAAAACATGGATTTCATTTGATCAAGTTGAAATACAAGTTTGTCCTACTTAAATGTTAACGTTTTGTTGTAAAATATGTAGATGTATGTCTTTGTACTTTTTTTTTGCATGTGCCTCATCGTTTTTGTGATCAAGCAGCATTGATGACTCTGATCAAGTTGTATTGATCATTCAGTAAGATCTACAGGTATTATATACTGTAGCATAAATCTATGACATACTGTATCCTTCTTGCATTCATGCATTGAGCAGCATCAATAAGTTGTATGAACTTTGCTTTATTTATTGTTTTGTTAAATTATTTCATTGTGGATATGATAGTAAAGGGTGTGTACAGTTCTGGTCGAGGTGAGGATTTAGCTTTTAATGTGTTGCGAGATATTCAGAAACCACTCTATGAGATGTCAAAGAGCATGCAATTCTAGGGGGTACCAAAAGTTTATTTGATGAATATCGGTTTTGAAATGGCTAAGATATCCAAAAACAAGGTGAAACAAAGAGACCCTAATAAAAGGCGTGGCCTGTCGCCTTTTATTATTATCACTTTTTTGGATATCTCAGCCATTTGAAAACCAATTTTCATCAAATAAATGTTGAATCCTTCTAAAAATTACATGCTTTTTCATATTTCATAAGAGATTTATCATTATCTCACTTTGGAATGTTTAAAACATGAATCCTCACCTCAACCAGTACTGTACAGTCCCTTTAAGATCATTGGTCAAAATTTTGATATAGGAATACTTTAGTAATTTTCTAGTATTGCCCCCCCCCCCAAAAAAAAAAAAAAAAAAAAATAGTAATAATAATAAATAATAATTATAATAATAATGATAACCAGATGTGTTTTTTTTTTCTTTTCAGAATGCTACTTGAAATTTATTAATGACAAAACGTTTGAACATGAGTTTGAATTTGAAATACAAATCCTAACAGAAAGAGATACTCTCTGTATTTATGGCTTGCTTCTAATTTGTCATATTTATGCACAAACTGGGAGAGAAGGAACAGCAAATCACTCACTGCTGTACACTTCGAAGATACTGGACGTAAAACAAAAAAGGTGGTATAAAAATATTGGTTGTCAGTTATCATGCTTAATAGTTTTCTTATATAAAATCTTTTGTATTCAGCATTGTATGCAATTGCACATGCATCATCATCTCAGCACAATCACTCAAACCCTGTAAAGTCTGTCTCTTACAAGCACACACAAAGGACAGATATACATGTATCATTCAACGAAAGCTTTAGGATTCCCCTTCAGTGTCAAGTAGTTGTAGTTTGAAGAAAGGTGCAGAGAATCTTCACTTGTGTACATTTATGAGTTTGAATAAAAATACATAATGTTTGTGCATCAGGCCATGAATGTTTCTGCTGCCGTAGGGACACCACATTTATTTGCCATTCTTCACAGCACTTTATCTGTGGATTTCAGTGCATGTTGATTCAAACTCATCCCTAATTTGAACCCTTCACTGATAAGAGTGTCAATGATCACGATATGTTTGCTAAAGAAGTGCACAAAATGCACTGTACTTCGAGATAAGATCATAATGATAACATGTTCCCGTGACCAAAACCTTGTACTCATGTACACATACCGGTAGTTGACTAGCTATATATGGATGTCCACAGAAGAAAAAAAAATGTGTGTACGGCCCACATATGAACAGTATTGTTTCCCATATTGTATGCAAAGTAATATCAGCAGCACATGGTCCCATGTGCTAAAACTTTGTCATTAGTTTCATCCAAGAGCTGAGAGTCAAAAGGGCTTTGACTTTATTGCTACCACAGAGCAAGCTGATGTTTCTTTTTGATGCAATTTTACCTTTTTTTTTTCAAACAGTAGTTGATAGGATTATAGACAGTGACCACTGGGAGGAAGCATGCAGAACATTCTATCTGAAAGGATTAAAGTGGCGCTGAAGCAGATTAGAACTTGTAAACTCCCCAAAACAGTAGTTATTACCTTCAGGATAGAACATTCTATGTTCTTAACAATAGAAGTTATCATATGTTCATTGTGTTGTATATTTTGGGTTTCTCCATGAATTCTATTCACAAAGAACAAACACCTTTATCTTGACATAAAAGATTGGCTACGCTTACAGTAGAGATTATGTTCAAGCACTCCAGAAACTTGCATTTTCCTTTCTTTTATGTTTTTATGTGGCTTCTGAAATAAATTGTAATATCAAATGCCCATATATTGCACATTGCAAATTAGTGGTCATCTGGGATTGTTGTATAAACTTTGCATATAATACAAACATTTCTTTATCAACATGATTAAATTCTCTCTCATTGACTGGTAATTGATGTATCCTATAATGTGTGTGTACAATGTATGCTTTGTTGTTGAGTGATCTTGACTAAAGTTGTACAAAAGAGTTTTGGCATTCAGAAGAAACATAAGAAATAGGAAGTTAAGTTTTGGGCTGGATTATTGAAGGTAATGGGTGTCTTACCATCATGACAAATATTGTGTATGAATACAATCTCTCTCTGTAGATAGATGGAGACATTTTCAGGTTATGTACAGGCTTAGAACTTTCTGCCTTTCTAGCTTGTAATATTTTGATACATTCACATTTTATATCGTAATCTGTTTTTATGCCTCCGCCACGAAGTGGTGCCGGAGGCATTATGTTTTCGGGTTGTCCGTCCGTCCGTACGTACGTCTGTACGTACGTCCGTACGTCTGTACATCCGTACGTCCGTCCGCTTTCGTTTACGCGATAACTTGAGTAATATTTACTGGAATTTTACCAAACTTGGTCCAAGTATGAAGAATGATAGGGCAATTATTTGATTAGATTTTGAGTGAAATCTGCTAAAGGTCAAAGGTCAAAGGTCAATAGTCCAGGCTAGAAGGCACCTGACCTTGTTTTTTGATATATACAATGTTTTTTGATGGTTTCTTGTCAATTCGAGGGTGCTGATTCCAAATCCGATTGATGCCACTCGCGTAACCTTGAGCATTTTCGGCAAAATGCAAAAATCCAAAATGGCCGCCAAATATGCTAATTTGGCCGTGATAATCAGAATAAGGCGCATTCTATTACCAATTATTCCGCCAAACTTTGTACATTTCCTTTCCTAGAGTTACTTCATCTGTATTTACAAGAGAATTTTCGTTTCATATAGATTTATTTGGTATTTAAAGCTCATTTTCAATTCAAAATGGCCGCCATTCCTATGCTCATGTACAATATGAATGGTAAAAAAATGCATAGAAATATAGAACAAATTTACTGTGTTTCCTGTCCCGTATACCTAAGCTGTTATAAAGTCAGTGTTGCGTGTGCAACGCAAATATATTGGGTGCCACTTACAATATATAGGCCCTACATGTATTTCTATTTTTCAAAATGGTCGTCGATCACTCTTATTCTGTACAATATGAGTGCCAAAAATATATGTGGAAATAGAAAGCCAATTTGCTGGGTTTTTTTTTTCTGACATCCAGCTACATTGTTTATTAAGATCTAGTGCTGATCATAATATCTGAAGGATGTTCTTAACAAAAAGTTATTCTTTAGTGATGCAAAAGTCCTTATTTACCACATAAATTTGGATTATTACTTGAATTATTTGAATTATGAATGGTAACCCTTAGCTACGATGTTTAACACAATTTCTTATCTTTTATTCTATTTCATCAAAGAATATAAGTGCACTACACATCACGCAAAAAATCAATATACCATCCTGTTCTGCATGCAGGTTGCATATAAAAATGCAATACTCACACAATGTTAAGAATCTAGATACATGGTATTTATTAAATAATGTTGAAATGGAGGGGAAGCTAGAAAGCAAGGCTTCCAACATGTATTTCACTTAAACCATTATTAATAGGGACAGAAATGGTGCAAGGAATTTGGGGGGGGGGGAGTCCTGTGGTGAGTTTGAAAAATGGATCATAACTTCCATCACTTTATATGATATGATTTAAGAGTACCGCTTTGATGTTATCGAGCAAACTTTATTTTCTTCTTGAATTAAAACAACAACAAACAGTGGTGAAGGTATAAACAAAACTGTCCAAACGCAATACCTTTCAAACTATTCAAAACCAAGGACCAATATGAAGTACCTCTTTCAGTTCTGTCACACTTCCCATGTGTTTATTATATATACTTTGACATCATGAGGTCATTCATTCGTCTTAAAACCAAAACTGTTCTTTTATTATTGTCTTCAAAGATCTCTTTAATTTGGGGCGACATCAGCCCCAAATTTGCAGGATTATAGGACTAAAGATGCATATCAGTCCAACCCGCAATTGCCTTTATTGCAACCACATCTGATGATGTTCAGCACTTCCATGACTTCCTCGAGGGTCAGAGGGTGATTATTTGCCATAGGACCAGGATGAAAGTCCGTTGAAGCCGTCTGGCTTTGTTGCCAGGCCAGAGACAAAGCTTTCAGTGATGGGGAGAGGGGGGGGGGGGGGAGATCTAGATTGGCTTGTGGGATTTTAGACACATTGATGGCAGGTTCGGGGGGGGGGGGGGGGGGGGGGGAGGGAGGCATTTCATGAAGCGTTTTGTCAGATATATAAATGAATATATATATATATATATATATATATATATATATATATATATATATATATATATACTTTTTTTGGAAAAACTGTTATAAGCCTAAAAACCATTGAATCTGATTGGCTGAGAACAAATTTGTCAGACAAAACGCTTCATGAAATGCGCCCTGGTCAGGTTATCAGGTTATCATGACTGGAAGCCAAGATCAGGGTATGCGTAGACGCCACTGCACGGGGACACTTGCCATCCTTTCCTTCCAGCGTAAGGAGGGAGAGTGATTGAGCACCAGTGAAGGAGGGTAGACTTCCTTAGCCTAAGCGTGCCACAGAAGGCTACCTTGAACATTATAGCATTGGCAAGATGGTTGCTAAGATGGAAGGCATGGGCTTAATGGTATTCATGTAAAGGTTGAGGCAAAGTCTCCAGAAGGAGAATTACTCCTCTATTGTCATGAGATGGGTTAGTACTCGGCTAATGTCATCCAAGGACATTCTGTGAGACGTAAGGGTAAAGATCATCTGCACGAGCAAACTTCCTTCATGAAGTGATTATCATGTCACCATGGTAAAAGGAGTTGAGTTAGTTTATAGCCACCCTGGAGGAGGCCATCATTCAGAGTCCTAAGTCAGTTGGTCTGCGAAATCCTGAAGCTGCAAGTGCTGAAAATTAAAGACAAGCAGTGTGAAGTTGTTATAGCACTGCTTTCAGAATGAGGCAGCACTTAAGAAATCTTAGAGTCTCCCTGGACATCATACGGAAAGACATTCACTCCGAGAAAACTGGTGGTAAAATTCATCTTTCGCGAGAACAGTGAAGCCTTTCACCTATCATGGCTACATTTTAGGCAACAATGTCAGCATGTCTATTGTCAGATAGCTCTGTGGATGGTTGCTGGTAAGGTTGGGCTTTGGATCTTCTGTAAAGGAGTGCTCAAGCAAGTCCCCACGTCTTTACCTTCTTTCTATGGCAAGATCACCCAGTGACCCCTAAGTACCTTGTAAGGCAAGTGCAGGATTGCAGGGGTCGCGGTCGGGCAGGGCTGGGCAGCAGCAGAGGTGGGGGCAAACAGGTGTAAAACAAGCTCCTTGACTAAAATGGACTCATCCCATTATATTTATCATGAATCACCTGCATTGTACTAACATTGGTAAATATTTCATAATTCCACAATTCATCACTGAAGGAAAGGTAAGAGCAGTGTACTCATCTCCAGACACAAAAATGTGTCAATTTTACGGGTGCTGTTCGTTGTTCCGAAGGTTCGCTATGTACGAGGGTTCGTTATTCCGAAGGGTCGTCAATCCGAAACACACAAATTCCCTATACCTAGAGGTTCGTTAATCCGAAAATGAAAAAGGGTTCGTTGATCCGAAGGGTCGTCAATCGGAAACACACAAATTCCCTATACCTAGAGATTCGTTAATTCGAAAATGAAAAAGGGTTTGTTAATCCGAACATTTGTGGCGTTATTCCGAAGAAAAAATGAACCTTCGGACTAACGAATCTTCGGATTAAAGAGCCTTCGGAATAACGAACCTTCGGAATAACGAGCTGTAACCAATTTTACAGTGGCAAGTACACAAGTTCATGCTGTTACAATTTAACCAACCTTGAGCAAAAAATAATAGGTGAAAAATCACGCCATCACAGAACCAGTCGTAAATCTGATCTACTTTATACAGATCAGGCAGAAGGTCATTTGTCATTTGTATTTTCAAGCAAATCATATACTCTGGGTGAACATGAAAAGCTTTTTTTTTTAATATCGGAGATTTTTTGAGGGAAGGAAGTGGGGTGGTCCCTTTTTTCAACTTTCCCCTGCCTCATGTTCCTTCTCGGAAGAGGGGATTGAACAGTTTGTATAATATCGCTTTTAGATTAGAGTTATTTTAGGTAGTGAATTTTAGACAGTTATTTGGACATTTCATTTGTGTTATTATCTGAGATTTAGCTTCAGTAAATCAGAGTAAATTTTATGAAGTTGAACATCTCAAGGCAAGTAGGTATCAAATGTTCATGTCTAATAATTCCTGATAAACGGTCGTGATGATCAATTCAAGTTTTGTTGGGCTTTTTCCCAAATTCCTTGTGAAAAATTCAGATTGAGGAAGCAAATTTGGATGATTGCATCACAAATAAAACAGCCTTAAACAACCTTCTGATTTCTTCTGATTTCTAATCAGCACCCGAATTGATAAACAGTGTTGCTGCATGACAGAAAAAAAAGAGAAAGTTCATTTATTTCCGTGTACATTTTATCGTTCATATTGTACAGGGGTATATGAGTGGCATTCATTTTGAATTTTTGTATTGAAAAGAACATATAAGATTACAAAGAATATATTTTCTGTTTGTTTGTTTGTTTGTTTGTTTGCTTGTGTTGCAAGTGGCACTCATCAGATTTGCATTGCACATGCAAAACTTGATAACAGCGTAGGTATGTGACTGGAAAAACAGCAAATTCGTCTTCTATTTCTATGCATGTTTTTTTTTGTCATTCATAAAGTACATGAGTATAGGAATGGCGGCCATTTTGAATTGAAAATAAGCTTAAAATACTAAATGTACCTACATTAAATGAAAATTTTCTAGCATGTGCAAATAGAATTACTCAAGGAGCAAAAATTTTAAAAAGTTTGATGTAATAATCGGTCATAAAATTGACATAAATGGGATTATCATGGCCAAATTAGCATATCTGGCGGCCATTTTAGATTTTTGCATTTTGCCGAAAATGCTCAAGGTTACGCGAGTGGCATCAATCGGATTTGGAATCAGCACCCTCGAATTGACAAGAAACCATCAAAAAACATTGTATATATTGAAAAACAAGGTTAGGTGCACTTTCTATGGAACCTAGCCTGGACTATCAAGGTCAAATCATGAAATTGTAACCGTTTACGCGATAACTCAAGACTGGATTGAGCAAATTTCACCAAACTTTGTTGGAGGATGATGTATGATGGGACAATTACTTAAGAAGTTTTCAGTGAAATCGGACTGAGGTCAAAGGTCAAAGATCAAGGTCAAATCCTAAAATTTATCTGTTTACGTGATAACTCAAAACTGGATGAAGCAGCTTTCACCAAACTTGGTCCAAGGATGATGTATGATGGGACAATTAGTTGAGTAGATTTTAGTGACATTGGCAAGGGATCAAAGGTCAAAAGGTCAAGGTCAAATGCTACAAATGTTGCAATTTCCCCCATATCTATGCAATGCCCAAAAGGTATTTTCTTGAAACTTGGTGTGGACATGTACTACTGCGTAAAGATTCTCCAGAGAGAGTTTCATGTCATAAGGTCAAAGGTCAAAAGGTCAAAGGTGAGGTGAAAATGTTGCAATATCACTTTTCTCGCAAATGGTTCAGTGTATCTTTGTGGAACTTGGTAAATACGCATGTACTGACTGGCAGGGATTATCTAGGGAATTTAGGGGTCATGGGTCAATAGTCAGGGGTCAAAGGTCAAGGTCAACTCCTCAAAATTTTATTATTTCCCTCATATACTAGTATATGCAATGCTTGCATTATTAGTTTCAAAACGTAATACATGCATTACCTAATGGAGATTCTCCGGGAAATTTCCAGCCAGAAGGTCAAAGGTCAAAGGTTTAGGGTCAAAGGCCAGGTTTCAATGCCCCCCCCCCAAAAAAAAAAAAAAAAAAAAAAATATATATATATATATATATATGTATATATATATATATATTTTTTTTTTTTTGTACCATCGTTACACTCTTTCTTCATACATGTACCTTGGAAATTACTCAATGCATCAACTAATGAAAAGGTCCGTCAGAATTCAAGTAAAAATTCTCATTTCCCCAAATATGTGTACCTGCACTCTTAGAAAATTATAGCAAACCCAGATCAAGACATTTCTGACAGACCTGTCATTTCAATATTTTGCCAGTTATGTGAAACTGTCATGGATCACACATTGTGAAGACATTGTACTATACGCCTATTGGGAGAATCATGCATTATGGCGGAGGCATCAGTCGCCATAGCGACATTTCTAGTTATTATAATGTTTTGCTGATATGCCCTATTACAGCAAACTGTCCTAGCCAACAACAGCACTGGTTTCCAGGAATGGGCCAACCCACCAGCCCCAATCTTCTTTGAAATCTATGTGTGGAATCTGGAGAATCCTAAGGAGGTTGCGGCTGGTGCCAAACCAAACATCACTCAGAAGGGACCATACACATACAGGTGAGACATTCTCATTGGAGGTAATACTGAATGAAATTCAAATTTATTGATACATCTCTCACCCAAGGCTGCACACTAGCACTGGTCCGACAGGTCCAAGACCATCACTGTCAGACCAGTAACTTTTTTTTTCAGGAATGGACCAGTAAAAAATGGGAAAACTGGTAACCTACTGGTCCGACCTGTCTGTTGGACCAATGGAAAAAAAGGGTTATTGTGCAGCCCTGTTTAACCCATACCTCTCCACTCAGAACGATAACTTACATTTAGTTGACCCGTTCCTTTCCAGAATGTCTCAATACACAGAATTTTACTCACATGTATTATAGATCTTTGCTATGTTAGGCAAACCTTGAGCAAGCAGTCAGGTAGATGGTCAGTAATGTACATAAATATATCATGCCTGCACTTGTCAATCTGAGACAGAAACAGAAAGATGGGGCAGTGTAAATTATCTTTAGAAGGCTTTCAAGTTCTTAAAAAAAGGTATAACAGAATAAAAAAGTAATGAAGGAATAAATGTTATGAAATACGAACATTAAATTAGTTAATTAATTAATTAATCAATGGCTTTTAATTGAAATTTGGTTACATCCAAATTGCCAGACATGAACATTATTTTGTTTGTTTGTTTGATTGTTTGTTCGTATGTTTGTTTTTATGGTTTCTATGGTTTCTATTAAAGTAAAGGATGTGGGTGGTTCAAATATTTAAAGGATAATTAAACTAATTGTAGTACATGTATGTAGAGTATTGATGATTAATACACTTTAGAAGGGATTCATTTAGGTTTGAAACCAGATCATTCCTACCCTCATGATTGCTCTGTACATTATGGTATCTTGGCACAGTGTTTATCTAAGATAACCTATAGATACCTTTTCAAAATATGCACTTTAATGATAGTAAAGATCAAATAACAGATAGATGATAATATGTTTACGGCTTTGGTAGACACAGCATCGCAATGAAGAGAAAGCGCCGCTTTTATGTTATAGAAAAAGAGATAGTGACTCCCACTTGGTTCTCAGAGATCTGTATTTTGCATCGTTAATGAGAGCAGGAAACATGTGATGGGTGAATAACACAAGTCCTGGACATTAATAACTTCAGGATGGAGTGTGGCTTCCTGACCCAGACCAGTTGATATCCTGTGCCATAAAACCCTATTATGTGGAGCATACAGGCATTTTAATATACAGGGGCAGATCCAGGGATTCCCTAAAGGGGAGGCACCTTTGCAAAATTAAAGGGGGCACGTACCCCTCCCCCCATTTTTTTCTTTTTATTTCTTTTCTTTTAACCCAAAGTAAAGAAGGGGCGCGCACCTGGTGCGCCCCCCTCTGGATCCACCACTGATATACCTAGTACAATATATGTGAGATTGTGGCAGCTACACTGGTAGTATTTGAAAAATAATAATGGCAGCCACAGAGGGTACTGCGTGGCATTGGAAATTGACAACATGCCAAAGCATCACCTCCTGTTTACAACATTAATTCCATGCAATGTACAGATACTTGTACATTGTATATCGTCTACGAGGTGTCAAGGTGGGAAAATGCTACTACTTGCTTCTTCCAGTGTTGTAGTACTTTGTACATGTACTCATTTGCAAATTTTACAACTTGCAAAATACAAAGTAGAAGTTGTACAGATCCTGATTCATGAAATATGTTTTGCAAAACATGCGGCATATAAATTGTAGTTTGAAATGTATCTCATTCTCTGATAAAGGTGTACTTATTTCAATCTTACGTCTTTACAAAATATATGTCTGTGCGCATGCAATTACAGTATAGCTTAACTTGCCAAGGTCTTTCATCAGCATTCAGTATTAAATCCCTCCAAATTCTCCTGCTGAATGTTAATCCGATTCTGTTGTGCCAATGTTACTACTGTAATGCAGAAGCAATGTGATTAAAGCTTTTTAGTGAAGAAATGTACATGTAGGTTATTTTCACAAAGAGGACGAGATGAAAGATTGAGATGGTCAGTTCTTTCACCTCACCTTCAAATCAAACTACTCTTAAGACAACAAAGGCAACACAATACTGTATACCCCATATATTTAGTGAGTCTACATTTTCACAAATCGGAACTTCCTGACGATTTCACGAGTGGTTAAATTCGTGATCTCGGAGTCCTGTACCGAATGGAGATTATGTATACGCGTACGTCACATTCATAGCGAGATCAGATTCAATATTTTCGCGTGTCTTTAATTTCGCGAATAGCGCCTGACTCGCAAAATTCGCAAAAATAAAAACCTCGCGAAATATTCGGCGTATACAGTATACAAACAAAGAAAAGGTAACCAGTGCCCTTTGTTTTCTAAACATTCTTCAGTCTTCAGGAATATGAAATTGTACCTGATAAGCTGTTTTGAATATAATTGCAATTTGAAACCAGTACCACTTATTGAGACTTAAAGGCTCTGTCACAAATGCCTTTACGAACTGCTACGAATGCCGTATGAACAATTTTTAGACAATTTCTTAAGATCTTTGCAAGTAGTAGACCGTTCGTAGACAATTTGTAAGTTCGTAGCCTGGTCGATGGTCTTGTCCAAGATTTTTTTTAAACTTCGTACGAAACCCTCTCTCCATAAGGCGGCCGTACGAACATCGTACGAACATCGTAAGAACTAAACAAGATTTTGTAGGGTCGAGAGACAATTCTAGAAGCCTGAAATTCTTACTATAATTGTAAGAACACCTTAAGTCGTTCATAAGGGCTCTTACGTCTTTCGTAAGATTGCCTTTCAAACGGAGATTCATACGGCATTCTTACGAACAACTCTTCAAGTTTGTAAAGCATTTGTAAGTTGCTCATAAGGCGTAGGTACACTTTTTGTGCAACTGTTGAGTTTTAGGGGGTATAAAGTCAAACACGTGAAGTTCAAATCCCCACTCTCTTCTATAAGTCTTCGGCCAGAAAGCATCTTTGTTAAATATGAGACCACAAGGGAAGGCAATCAAAGGGAAAGGGGGGAAGGGGAAGAAAAGAAAGAAGGGAGATGAGGAGGAAGGAGCAAGAGGGGGAGAGTTGGAGCAACAACCTCCTCCTCCTCTACTTGTAGATGCAGCTGCAGTTGTAGTCTCCTTGGCACTACTGACATCTTGAAGTATAAAACTTTCAACTGTTACAGAATTTTCGACAGGACACGGCAGCGTCTTTTTAAAAACCTGACAAAAAAAAAATCTTCTTATGAATGACTTGAGAGTGCCGTGAGTTGCATGTACAACCAGCTTACGACAAAAAGAAATCGTAAGATGGCTGTAAGTCTGATGAAAGAATAACTCAAGGCATTCTTAAGAAAAACATACAAATTCTAGTGCCATTGTATAACTGAACATCATTTCATTTCTTTAAAAGGTCTTATGTTGTTCTTGCGAATTTAACAGCATCCGTACGAAATTCAAAAGAAGGTTGAAGAATCTGTGCCCCATCTACGAATCTCTACGAACTCCAGAATTCATACGAACGATGCGTTTGTACGAACGATGCGTTCGTACGAACCTGTGTGACCGTAGCTTTAGTTTCAATTGATTTGCTTAACAAATTCTTTGTGTATTTAGTGTTTGCTTCATGCTTCTTTTTACCTTTAACATTGTCCAGAGAAGAGAGGCCAAAGGTCAACATCACAGAGCATTCTGGGAATGGAACAGTCTCTTACATCTCACCACAGACTTTTTACTTTGACCGGGAGAGGTCAGTGGGTGACCCAACAGTGGACACTTTCACTACACTGGACATGCCCCTGCTGGTGAGATGTAGTCCAGTATCTTTGCCATTTCTACAGAGCTACAGTATCTGGATAGCGAGAGTATCATTGTCAAACTGTAGTAATTGTTCTGCACTGCCTTGTGCCAGGGGGACTTTAAGATACAACTGGGCAGAGTCTTTATTTTGGTAAACTAACTGATTTGTAGTGATTGAGATGTAACAATACGAGTTGTTAGTTTCTGTTTTCATGTTCAGGTTTGTTTTGTTTTCAACCTGGTTATGGTGAGATATATCTGTACTGTAAGTGCAAGTTTAAAACTTACCATCACAATGTACATGCTTACTGTGACAAATAGAGTAGATAAAATTGGATTGTCTGTCTTTGTGATGTTATTGTAATTGTGCTTACATGATTTGCATGTTTCTAGGGGGAGGGAGGTCTCAGAGGTTTTTTTTATTGTTATCATATGCCCTTTTCTACGTTTTCTCCCCTTTACAGACAGTGATAAATGAAATTCGTTTCATGTCGGGTGCTATCAAGGCTGTCATAGAATTCCTGTCCTTCTTCGTAAGACCCAAGATTTACGGCACGTTCACCGTTCATGATTTCATCTGGGGCTACAAGAGCACCCTCCTTGAAGCACTACAGAAACTTGAGCCTTTGCTGGTTCCCACAGACATATTTGGGATCTTTGCTGGGGTGAGTATGTGAGAGGCAGCTTACTGTTCCCATTTCAGGTCAATTTTGGAACCATTGCTTTCATTCATCTTTTGTGGCATCAATGACGTTTTCAGCTCAGGAACTGACCTGGATGTATTCTGATTTCCCATTTTCCATAATGTTGGAGAAATCGTGAATGCAAGTGATATGGGAGAAGGGCTGGGTCATGTTGAAAATAAGAGAGAGAGAGGTAGTATTTGAATTGAATTAAAGAAAAAAGAGAAAATCATTATGTGTGCCAAAGAATGGAGACCACAGATTTTCTTCATTGTATGTTTTCATGTTAATCTGATATGAAAACGATATGTGTATGACATGATAGAGGATGATTGCAAAGATGAGTTGACTAGAAGCTCCACTATATTGACCAATCTTAGAGATAGTGCTGGATTGCTCCTCTAGATGCTGTAACAACTACCACCTGATTGTCCCCAATCACACACTTGGTGCATCACCCGATTCCCTCACTCCATGACGTGCAACTTGAGTTTGTCAGAAAATAAGCCTGCCTTTAACAACTCATAGACTGGACACACTGTACCAAATGCTATTTTTGTGACTGGTGAAAAAAAAAAATGGCGAAGTAAATCCCACAAATGTTACAGTTGTTAGGAGGGATAGCTGTCAATGTAAGTACTGAATGAGCCAGAGGTCATCAAGGCCATGGCCAACATAAGCCTGTCTTGTAGAAGTACAGATGATTTAGATATACTTGTGAAAATATATTAATATACCAGTACAGGGGAACTTCATTAAATCAAGCTGCTTGCAATTGGGACATTCAAAATTACTTCATTACCAAATACAGTATTCACCACATAATCTTGCACCTGATAATCAGGAACATCGGTTAAATGACATAGAAGCCTTTCCAGGGCCCCTTTTCATGTAACTTGTTATCAGTGACAAGTTGTCATAGTTGTTAAAAGCTACGGAAATCCTTGCATCTGATTGGCTAAGAACAAATTTGTCACAGAAATGTGGCAGTTGTCACTGATAACAAGTTTTATGAAACGGGACCCAAGACACGCTATTTTGACCGGATAGTCAGGCGCAGACCTCCGATAATCGGGACATTATCGGGACTCCATGCAATGTACAATGTATGCATGTATGAGCTCTTGATTAGTACATGCATGTAAGGGGATTGTCAATACCTCAAGTGTATGGTGTATGCTCATTACAAAATTAGGCACCCCATTTAATCGGGCCGTTTATGCTACTCCCAGCATTTCCTGATTATGCAGTGAATACTGTATAGGGTATCTCACTATGTCTGACCTCATTATCTCAAAGTTCTATCATAAATGAAGGAAAAAAATGTAAATGCACACGTTCGATTTGTCTGCTTACACAGAAAAATGGCAGCAACGATGGCCTGTATACAGTGTTTACTGGTCAAACCAACTGGAGTCTGACCAATACCATTGACCTGTGGAAGGGAAGTGCTACTCTACCATACTGGGCCACACCCCAGGCTAACATGATCAATGGAACTGGTGAGCACAAGGCTACCAAAGCCTCCATTGACCCTAGACATATGTGTCTGCTTTTTTAGAAAGACTTGCCATTGTAATATCCTCCTTTTATTTTCCTTATGGGAGTGAGAAGTGATAGACTCAAAGACAAGTGTAAATCCCCTTCTCTCTACGAAAAATTGTGTTGACCGGCGATGCAGAACTCATTTTTCCTCTACCAAAGTAAAAACAAACAAACAAACAAACAAGCCTGAAGATAAAGAAAAAAGTGAGCTATTCACATATGCTGAACTACTCCTTTCCTCCAGATTAGGCTATGTATGAAATTGGACTGTGTGATGTCTGTTCTTGTTTTGAAGGTGGGTATGTTTGCAGCCTAGTACATAATTCAGGGATGTGAGAGTTCAGATTTTAATCTGATTTCAGACCTTTATTACTCTGCCGAGAACCCACTTTGTCAGGGTTGTTTTGTTTTGTTTTGTTTTGTTTTTTCCAGTTCATGGATGCATTGAAATATTCACAGTTTAATGCACTCAAACATTTATTGTTGCTTTTTTCATAAGTTTGAGATTTTTTCAGACTTTTTCTCTGCAAGTATGCTCACACCCCTGCTAATTGGACCTAAGAAAACAAGAAATCATTTTCAAAGGTCTAATGCATGCAGGTTATATGAAAACCCTCTACTTTGAGACCTTGTGTGAATATTCGTAACACGCTTTATGAGATAAACTGGCATATGTTTCATTTATCTTATTTTATAAAAGATAGGGAAGTGTGAACTGCAAACTAGGTATTTCAGTATGTCATGCCTTCCATGGTTTCTGATGATGTTGTATTTCAGATGGAACATACAACCATCCGTTTGTCAGCAGGAATGACTCTCTCTATGTCTTTTCATCGGATATATGCAGGTATGTCAAATCTGGTTCCACAGTGGGCTGATTTTGTAGTCATGGTTGGGTCACAAACAAGAAGTACATGTACTTCCACAGCGTGTCTCTTGTAGATGTGTGTTTTTGTTGATGGATACTGTTTGCACAATATATTTTGCAATTTGGGACTTGAAAGACAATTTAGCTAGCTGTTGAATTTGTGATAGAGAACCAAAGTGATGTGATGAAAAATATGGGTTGTTCATTTTCAGGAGAAAATTAAGTTTTGTTTTTTTCAACTTGGAAATATACAGAAAATGTGTGTTTTGGATGGCAATATTTTTGCGAGTTTCAAATTTTTCTGAAGGCATAACAGCTCTTAAATAAGTTCACTAAAATTGCAACAGATTCTGTATGAACTGTATCACAACAGATTTAACAAGCAGCAAAGAATTGCCTATAGGCTTTGTGAGAAGAAATATCAATACATTTCAATGCATTGTACAACTATTTTGCAGAACCAAGCCCTCAAAATGTGAAACAATGAATATTATGTTTCTCCAATCTTTCATTGTTAGGAGGTACATGCATTTTTACCGTGGAAACAGATTAATCATGTATCAAGTACAACTTGTGTTTTTATATTATCACTTTCTATTTTATTTTAATTCTGTTCCTTCACCACCCCTTCTCATAGATCAATATTTGCTGTGTACCTCGAAGATTGCAACACAAGGGGAATACCCACCTATAGATTCTCTCCACCACCATACCTCTTTGCCAACCACACCGTGTATCCGCCCAACATTGGTTTCTGCACCCCAAACGGGACCCATTGCTACCCTGGCGGACTCTTGAATGTCAGCTCTTGCCAATTTGGTGAGTGCCGCCCGAGCTGTAGAGCTTGTGTGTGGCTGTGGAAAAACTAAAATTTGTGTAAAACCTCTCATTTTCATAGATGTAAATATGTCAGCTACAAAACTGTCTGATCTTGCATTTGCTAAGTTATTACCATTGCACCAGGGTGTAAGCAGTGCAGTGTCAGTTAAACGAAAGGCTTAACACTAATGGATGTTCAATTTATTTGGACAACGTGATGAAGAGAAAGGAAAGAAAATGTATGAAGGAAAAATCCAAAAACTTGAGGAATTATGGCTGTTCTTGAGTTGAATTGCTAGTTTTGGATTTCCTTGCTTTTTGTCATTTTTGATTTTTGATTCATTTTTTGTAACAAAGGGATAAATTGTGTGTGGAAGTGATGTTGATGGGAGCCATGATGCTCCAGAGTAGATGAGTTCGGTATTCAGCCATTTTTTTTTTCTTTACTGGTATACCAGACCAAAACGAAACAAAAAAAAAAGGAAGATTTTGATCCATAGCCGTCTTTACAAAATATCTTTTCTTTCTCCCTATTTAAAAATTTTACCCTGCTTTTCCTTGAAGAATGATTTCACATCAGATTTCATTGATGATTATATCCCTTTGGGTTCTTTTTGTTTATGTGCCCATGACACAGGTGCCCCCATCTTCATGTCCTCCCCCCACTTCCTGTACGCTGACCAGTCTGTTCTGGACATGGTGACCGGTGTCCACCCTGTGGAAGAATTGCATAGAACGTTCTTTGATGTTGAACCAGTAAGTATATTACTGTAAAAGTGGAAATTTTCGCGGTGTTCAAATTTTCGCGCGTTTCGCGCAACCAGAAACTAGCGCGAAAATAAAAGCACGGGAATATTTTGCTTGCCATATGTGCCTGTGCGTGATGTCTTGATTCCGCGGAATTAAAAACACGCGAAACTCTTCCGACCCGGCCAAGCGCGAAAAATTAGTCACGCGAAAATATCCACTTTTACAGTATTAGGTGAAAAGTTCATTCCGAGCAGGATACAAAGAAAAGAGTATGATGTTAAAGATTTTCGTTTCTCTGATAAATCATTGCATGTTTGCAGTCATCAAACAGAAAATGCTATTGCCAGGATTGTTTCTTTTTAATGAAGATCAGTAAGATTTCAGTACAAGACAGATATTAAAATGCTGTTGGTAACAGTGTTTGGAAATTGGGAAAGCAAGAAAAATCTTTTTATCCCCTATCCAAAGAAAAATCACACCTTATAATCTGTCTGTGAATATAACAATAGGATTGTTGAACTTACGTAGTTTCTCATTCAATTCAAGTCAATGATGCAAATATAATTTTGAAATTGAATTGGAAGTTCAGTAAAAGATTTCATGCAAGATGCCGTGGAACATGATGTATATTTGTTCAAAGTTTATGTTTAAGTTTATGCATTGTAGCAAAATTTTCACATTCCGTTGTTGCTAGTTTCAGTGACTCATATGTCAACATTTCTACACATGGGTTATCTATATTTCCTTCATAGTATGTATGCTGTCCATGTTCAGCGTCGCTAGCATGCCCTTTTTTCCAAAGTATCTCGATATTATTATTTTTTTCAGAATACTGGAGGTCCTTTAAATGTGTCCAAGAAGCTTCAAGTCAATGCACATCTCAGAAGCTATGACTTTGCAAAGTAAGTACTTTAGTCACATAGCAGTCAGTTCTACATTGTTGTGAGGACATGACTGTATCATGACTTGACATAACTTTCAATACCTTGTTTTAGATACCTGCATCATTAAAATTACTGTATATGCCGAATATTGCGGGAGGTTTTTATATTCGCAAATTTTGCGAGTCAGGCGCTATTCGCGAAATTAAAGACACGCAAAAATATTGACTCTGATCCCGATGTGGATTTGACGTGCGCATGTACATTTCTCCGTTCAGTACAGGACTTCACGATCGTGAATTTAACCACTCGCGAAATCGTCGGGAATTCCCGATTCGCGAAAATTTAGACCCGCGAAATATATGGCATATACAGTATATCAATGATACTTTAACATCGGGGTTATTGAGAAAATTTCTTTTCCATCATGGTAATGACCTATGAGTAATTTGTATGTTTGTCAAGTTGTTTATTTAAGTTTGTTAGTGGAAGTTTCAGACTTTCTGATTTTTTAAATAATTTTGTGTTACTCTCAGTGAATGAAATTGTATGCTCAATCTGTATAATTATTAACACCAAGTGAAAAAGAAGGAACTGGCTTAAGATGTGAGCCAACACACCGATGTGTTGGCTCAGTGAGTAGAGCGGCTGCCCTCACAATCGGGAGGTCGTGGGTTCAAACCCCGGCCGCGTCATACCAAAAGACGTTAAAAGATGGGAGTTGCTGCTACCTTGTTTGCCGTTCAACAGTTGAAAAGGTTAGAGCAACGTCGATCTGGCGCTGCTCAGTGGCTGCCGGGCCCACGATCAATTGGGCAAAATGAATTTCCATTCTTGGACAATAAAATTTGGAGTTTATATCCAAAAACAATTATTATTATTATTTGAACTCCAACCCCCTGCTGCTTACTGGGCAGCAGCACTACCACTGAGCTGAAGCCAGTTCAGGCAGTGACATGATGATAATGGTACAAATACCCAGATGTTTTAGCGTTCTCATGTTTTAGTAGCAGAGCAGTGTATCTGCATGGAGAATGGATAACAAGTACTGGTAGGCATATTTCAAGTACACATTCATATTATACAGAATGATGAAATCTGAGCCTGGCATCGGGAAATGTTGAATCTGTTGATGTTGGGTCACATTTGCACAATGAGTTCTCAATGAATAAACATTTTGTATGGAGACAGTGAAGTCTCAGTTCCCTGTGTAAGGGCTAATCTATTTCCACCTGTTTGGTAACATCTACTACCATATTGGTTGAATGATATAGCTCTGTGACTACCTTGTCCTATATCTAAATACATCAATGCAACACCAATATTCAGCTTCTGTTGTGTTTTCCTTCTCATATACCAGATGGTATAAAGATGTCCCCGAGGCGTATCTCCCTCTCGTATGGATTAATGAGGTAAGTTTTAACAGAAAAAATGAGAGAGGCATTAGTGACAGCCTATGATTGCTATCTCTTTAAACATGAAAACAGGTGGGAAGATGGCCACTTTACTGTGAAAGCATCGAGGTTATAAAAATATATGAATAGCTGCGTTAGAGGGGAGTGCCATGAATTATGCGGTGATGTTTTTGAAATGCCTTTACTGGTGTCCAACGTTGACTCTTTGCCACAAACTGAAAATTTGACATTATTTGATATATGAGACGTCTACTACCTGCCGTGGACATATTCCATTCAAATGTAGTGTCACTAGCATATTAGGGAAGCTTTACCCCTATGTATGAATTGCCAATACTGTAGGCCTACCAACTGAACTTGAATTCTCATGGTCAGTTAATGATCAATCAGGGGTTATACATTTACTGTCTTGCTGCATTGCTGATACAAAAGTGTGTGCTTTGTATATACACCTTCGTGGCACATACGGGGTATGCAATTGACTTTACACAATGTGATCATGTGTTAAGGTTACTTGTGACAAAATACATCACATGAACACACCACATGAATCTGCATTTTGCACTGGCTGCATTCTTAGACAAGTCTTTTAACCTTTCAGCAACTGAAGATTCAATACATAATGGCTTACACACGTATTGTTCCCTCAGTGGAAGGTGCAGCAATATTGCTCTAATTTTGACAACTTTCTAAATTATCATGTAAACTAACTAACTGCATGTTTATTTTTGTCTATTATAAGTTATTATTCTTTCAAAGCATAGTAAGACTTTACCAAGAATATGGTGTGTCACAGTAGAAATCCTGACATACTTTTGTTGATCTTTGGCCTCTTTCAAATAACATAATTATATATTCTATATGGAAACAATAAAAACAGTGAAGAATAAAACTATTAAAATAACGGATGGGTGGTTACGGGCATTTTAGGGAGTAATAAGATGGGCGGTTTTGTGTGTTTCAGTGACGAATGGGTTAAAGCTACCATTCCCTCTCTTTTTTCTCTCTCTTTCTTTGACAGAGGGGTGCCTTGACCCAGGAATCTGCTGACCAGTTGAAGAAGCAGCTGCTGCTACCGCTGGAGATAGGCACCTACGGCCCGTGGGCAGCCCTGGGTCTTGGCTGCCTGCTCATCTTCCTCTGCCTCACCTGCTTCGCTGTGGTGCTCTGTAGATCGCGAGGAATGAGCAGTCTAAGTATTAACGTAAATTACATTTTTGGTTCTATTGTTTTCAAATATCGAAATGATTGTTACTGTGATTTTCCATTTTTTTTAATCCCACATGGATGAGAAACCTGGAGAGCTTTACGCTATAGCAAGGTATCTATCATATGTATAGCTGGGGCGACAAAACCTTGTATCTGAATTTGGTGAAAATGACTTTTTTGGATTAATGGTTAGATAATCAGTTAAGTGATGTCCTGTCCAAATTCTAGCTGACTGACCTAAAAAATGATGCCACCATTGCATGTCAAAGGAAAGACTATTTTGATACAGTGCTTTTGCTGCCATATTTTTTTGCTCTCCCGAACATGACATTTTGTAGATACGAGGTCTTGTTGCCCCAGTGACAATAAGTAGTTGTGATTGAGGAAGAAGAGCTGCTGGCAGACGTTGCAGTAGTTCACTTTGCCTCTTATTGCTTCCAAGCTTTCAACCCTTTTACAGGTCTTTTCAAGGGCTTGGGATGTAAACAAAAGTAAAAAGCAACCAATTTGCAAAAACTTGGACAGAATAAGGAGAAAACAAGGCAATATACTGTAAAATGAGTAATGTTCGTGTGCATTTTAATTTTGTGAGTTTTTCGAAATTTAAATGCACGCTTTAGATCTTGTCTACACTACATGTATATGCATTGAATGTTAGAGGCAACTCACAAAAATTTCAAGCCGCAAATAAGGCCGTTGGCTCCCATTCACAAAAATTTCATGCTGCAAAAATATTGTGTTTTACATTAAACGAGAGCCAAAAGAAAACCAAAAAGAAGAGTAAACAGCAGCATGACATTAGGAGACAGTCACTCCTACAGATCAACAATTTTATGACATACATTGTCATGCATGGCAGTGAAAGTAATAGGACAGTAGTAGCAGTATGGTATAAGTAAACAATAGCAGCAATTATAATTGCCATGAAATCATTCAAAATATATAAACCAGCAAAACTAAATTGCTCCAGCCATATAAAATAAAATACACTGGTTACCTTGGGTAATATACCTGTCAATGCGGCCTACAGTATGTTGGTAAAATTCAAAGGTCCATGTACACCCGCCTAAACAACACACGCTCTGAGATTATTAACCACAACTCCTCAAGCCGCAAAATTCTTCCCTACACAGTACACTTCAACCTACCAAACATTCATTTCAGGATGTACAAATCACAAGCATAGAACTCATCAAGAAGAAGGAAAGCCATCTCATACTCAAACAAGAATCGCACTAAATATCCAAATTACACACCTTACACCCACATAAAATTAATTTCGCCCATAACCCCCTACCCCTTTTTTAATCCCCCCCCCCCCCCCCATTTTTATAGGTCCTGCTATGGCCTAGCACCAATAACCTATGAAAAATTATGATGATGATTATTGAGTATTCACTCATGTTAATTGACAGTGTTAAGAGTGAAGGGGTTAAATGAAATGATGTGTATCATTTTCATGTTTTGGGGCAAGAGTTGTGTGTAATTATTTACCGCTGATTATTATATTTCATATATTCATGTAAGATTTAAAAGCACATTAATGTATTTGTCCACGTGTGTGTTTATAGTAATATGTTTGTATAATGTACATGTAAAATTTGGATCTGCATGGGCAATGTGTGTATGTGCGAGTGTGCATGTGTGTATGCACATGTGTGCACATGGTTACGTAATGTACACAAATGCCCATCATCCTAATCATGAGCATGGGTGTTTTATAATATGTGAGTGCCTTTTTACTGCGCACACACACACACACACACACTGATCATGAATAAAATATAAGAAAGAAGATGAATATAATAATTAATCCTATGTGCAAGGCCTTGATGGAAGTTTCAAGTTCTTATGCCATCAATGCCCAAAACACTGCAGTTTACACACTCACATTTCACTACCCCTACATTACGCTACGCTTGCGAACCCTATTCACTCACTCCACAGCCACTACACTCAGCAGGTACACCTCCCAACGCCTTAAACGAGGTAACCAGTGTGTTTTATTTTATACGATTCAAGCAATTTAATTTTGCTGGTTTATATATTCTGAATGATTTCATTGTAATTCTAACTGCTGCTATTGTTTTCTTATACCATACTGCTACTACTTTCCATATCCTTTCACCGCCATGCATGCCAATGAAAGTCAAAATATTGCTGTTCTGTTATGGCTTGTTGCTGTTTACTTTTCTCTTTGGTTTTCTTGTGGTTTTCTTTTATTTTGCCTTGTTTTTGCCTTATTCTGTTCTTGTGTTTGCAAATAGGTTGCTTTTCTGTTTACGTCCCTAGCCCTTGAAAAAGACCTGTAAAAGGGTCGAAAGCTTCAAAGCAATAGAAGGCTAAGTGAACTATTGCAACGTCTGCCAGCAGCTCTTCTTCCTTCGTCACACCTATACGTAACATGTGGCACCCATCTCTTGAGGCCAAGCTCACTCCACGTTACATACGTATAACCCCTACACCCCTAAAACTGTCTCAAGGGGTGACCAATATTGTACAAAGGTGATAATCATTGATTTGGTCTGTTAGCTTCTGTTTGTACTGTTCAGGGGTTAGGTACTCACATAGACATCAATCATCACCAAATTTCCAAAATTAAAAAAAGACTTAATATTCACAACAGAATGCGAGAAAATGACAGAATTTACATGCATATCACCAATGCTGATAATAGCATATTTGTGACCGTGCACCACAAAACGAACAAAAAGTCGCACACACTGATTTTGTGTGAGGACTGAAAAAAGGTGAAATGGGTCAACCTAACCGGTCTTGACTTTTTCATATTTTCTGGAAAAGCAAGTCTTCTTCTACATTATGCAAAAATTTGGAATCATAAAATGAGCAGGAAAGTGTATTTTTTAGCAGTTTATCTTGAACATTTTTTTGGTAGAATAGTGTGATTAGGTGTGTTTGTAGAGTCCCCTTTTCATTTCTTAAAAATCTTGTACACACTCTTCACTTTCAACTCTAATGACTTTTGAAAGGATGATGCTACTGCTTTGAAAGTTAGCATCAATTATGAACAGAATGTGCTAATAAGGCACACTCAATTTCAGTTTAATCTGATATTCCCTTCATTTTTGTTACTGTGGTGGTTTACATCCTGTCTTTTGTCCCATTCATTGCACAGCCACTGCGGCTTGGTAGCGCTTGAACAGACACTGCACTTCAGAGCCTCTTGTCTCAGTTCACACTTTTCCTGAGTGTGTGTTTTCTTTCCAATAGTTGGATAGGTTAGGAGAGTCCATTTGATTTGAGTTATACATCATTGTCGAGCCCACCGAAGGTGAGGGGAGACAAAGGGATCGCCTGCGGCGTCTGTCCGTCCGTCGTCCGTCCGTCCGTCCGTTGTCTGTCCATAATGCTATAAAAACTTGAATAACTCTGTACTCTGGGCTTCAATTTGAATCAAACTTGGAGGGAAGAGTGGTCATACAAAATTTTACCTTTTACCAAGTATGAAGGTCACCTCAAGGTTAAAGGTCACAGGCAGGGGTTAATGAACTTTTAGGGCCCAATGTTAAGTTTTTAGGGCGCGTTTCGATTATGTGCCATAACTATTTGTCCGTAAGTGTATTTGTGACCGAACTTGGGGGGTAAATGTACCTTGGGGAGTTGATGGTCACCACAAGGTCAAAGGTCACAGGCAGGGGTCAATGAACTTTTAGGGCCCAATGTTAAGTTTTTAGGGCGCGTTTCGATTATGGGTCTAACTTTTGATCCATAACTTCGTTTGTGACTAAACATGGGTAGTAGATGTCCCTCAGGGAATTGATGGTCACCACAAGGTCAGAGGTCACAGGGAGGGGTCAATGAACTTTTAAGGCCCAATGTTAGTTTTTAGGGCGCGTTTTGATTATGGGTCATAGCTTTTGATCCGCAAGTCTATTTGTGACCAAACTTGGATCATAGATGTACCTTGGGGAGTTGATGGTCAGCACAAGGTCAAAGGTCACAGGCAGGGGTCAATGAACTTTTAGGGCCCAATGTACTGTGCATTTAATTATGACTCCTAACTTTTGATCCATAGGTCCATTTGTGAAAAAAAAAAAGGTGTACGTTTGTGGGCGAGACACATTACGGCACTTGTCTTGTTTTAAAGCTTAAAGTCTGCTCTTTTAGATTGTGCTCTTAACGAAAATGTCATGTTTGGCAACTTTCTGTGCGTTTTATGATGCAGGGTCATATTTATTCAATGACCTGCCTTTCTGTAGGTCTGAAATGGGCTAGATAAGATCACAAACATATTTATTTCCTCTGAACACAATTGAACATTCCACTCATCACATAACTCTTCGTAACCTACAGGAGACTGTAATACCACCATCTTTAACACTTCTATGAGGAAGGGAGGGGTTTGTTAGTAGGGAGAAATGATGTTAATGCATGGTCGATGGATGAAGTTCTCATCTGCATGTCAATCTTGTCTGAGGGGTTGGGGCATCTGTTGAGATCTGCCTGCTTTCAAGGCCTCATGAAACACTTCGTCACCATTGGTGTCCACTTTGTCTATGTCGGATCATCGGATGGGGTCCTCAACATCTTTGAGTTCTGGCACCGGTTGACTATAATTTTGGAGTTTGTTGCACTTCAAACTGGCGTAGACCGAAATTCTGTCTTATTTCTCCTTGGGTTCTGCTGCTCACCGATTTTATAATAGTCATGTGGGTAGTCAGATCCTCATCACATTTACAGCATATGTCGGTGGTGTATTCAGTGTCAATAGAGATTAGTTGATTAATTTGGGAGGGACATGATGTATCAAGGAAGGGGAGCTCCTGATTTTTAACTATCTCTGTGGTCTCCAACTATTCTTGCCCCTTCTCTATCCCCTGGTCTCTCCTTCCTGTTCTGCATCCTCTCTATATTGCAGCTCTCTATTCTCTTCTATCTTTTGTGGCTCCTCTATATCTTCTAACTCTGCTCAAATATGTTTTTTTAATATGCAATTTACTATTTGTATCCTTTCCCTAAAAGTATTTTATTGGCTATATCTTATTTTAGGGTGTGGTGTTCACTGGAAATTAATCCTTTATTGGTCAAATGTTCCATTAGCTCCTTTCCGTTTCTGTGAAACTCCTTTTTGTCGAGCCTGCTGGAGGTGTGGCATCTGTCAGTCCGTTGTCCGTCCGTAACGCTGCAAAAACTTGAATAACTCTCTTCTGAGGACTTCAATTTCAATCAAACTTGGAGGGAAGAGTGGTTATACAAAGTTACACATTTTACCAAACTGAAACATGAAGGTCACCTCAAATTCAAAGGTCACAGGCAGGGGTCAATGAACTTTACGGCCCGATGTTAAGTTTTATGGTGCATTTCGATTATGGTCATAACTTTTGATCCCTGTGTCCGTTTCTAACCAAACTTGAATGGTAGATGTCCCTTGGGGATTGAAGTTCATCACAAGGTCAAAGGTCACAGACAGGGGCCAATGAACTTTTAGGGCCCAATTTTAAATTTTTACGGCGCGTTTCAATTATGGCTCATAACTTTTGGTCCCAATGTCCGTTTTTGACCAAACTTCCCTGGAAAATGGCCCTTGGGGAGTTGAAGGTGACCACAAGGTCAACATCATGGGTGGGGTCAATGAACTTCCTGGAGTCAGAAAAACTCATTTCTTCTATGTGAATGGGAGAGACACATTTTGGCACTTGCCTTGTTCTATGATTAGTTTCAATTTCTGATTAACTCACACACTGTCTATTCGTTTCTTTATCTACCTCTTTGTAACCACTGGTCAAGACTTTATTGTTTCTTGAATAGCAAAATAATAAACCGAATGTAAGCTCGTGTCCTTATGACATGACATCCAACGTCAACGGTGTTGTGGGTTGTTGTCCCTGAACTTGTCTTTGGAATTCCTGTCTGACCCACTCCACTATAAAAACTATAAAACAATGCTGAAATAAAAGGGAGAAATTCTGGTAGGAGAATAACCTTCCAGCTCAGGGTGTCATGTTGGGGGATCAGAGGGCAAAAACATGTCATTCCCCATAATTTGAAATAGGGCATTGGGAATGGAGAGTGCATGGAACTGACCACTTGGGGGGGGGGGGGGGGGGAGTAGCCATGTCAAACTCATAAATTCCAAAGAGCATTAACTTTTCTTGGGAGAGGAGAATTGACCAAAAAAAAAGTCTAGCTGGAAGCAAAATAAAGGGTTTCAAAAACTACAAGAAGGGGAAAAGACTGAGCATATTGACATCATAGGGCAACTAGGAAAACATGACTGTACTCTGAAATGTTTTGTTACCTTCTTTTCTATCTCATTCTTTGTGATATGTGCTAGTAGCCATCTGGGCTATTATATATATATATATATATATATATATATAGCAATAATAATGTCACATTGTGACTTTATTATTGCTATTTCTAGTACTGCCAATACGCAGAGCAACTACAATATATATTTTCATTTGTAGAGGGAGACAAAGTGGAAAAACTCAAACCTTCACCTTCACCCCTCTGAATAATATTTTTCTTTCAACTACAATATATATATATATATATACAGTCAAACCTGCCTTAGCGGCCACCTCTCTATAGCGGCCACCTGTCTATAGCGGCCACTGAAAAATCCCCCCGAGAGAAAAGCCATGTTAAAGACCCTGTATATAGCGGCCACCTGTCTAACGCGGCCAGCGGCCACAAATTTTGTTTCCCGCGGTAGATTTTAACCTGTCTATAGCGGCCAAAAACCCGATGGAGCCGTAGCCGAGCCGATAATTCAGCATGTGTTTCTGCTTTTTAGCCGTGCCAGTCATTCCTGGGCAACAATGAGTGATCGCCACTGCTGCATTCACCACTTATTCAGTCATAATAATGCACTAGTGTTAAGCTTTCTTCACCACTGTGCACATGCTACATGTATACTGTGCAACAATTTCATAAACACCGGCATTGTGTTATGCATGATACACACGTGTGCATTCATACACGCATACATGTACATGTAGGCAATGCACACAAAGTTGGATTACCTGTCTGTAGCGGCCACCTGTCTATAACGGCCACTTTTTCCGCATCCCTTGGGTGGCCGCTATAGACAGGTTTGACTGTATATATATATATATACAGTATATATAAATTTATAGTAATATATATATAAATATTTATGGTTGCCATCTAATATATGTACAGGGCTCCACACTAATTTTTTTTCTTGGTGGCCCGATGGGGCAACCAAATATCATCAATTTCAAATTTTTGATGGCCCGAGAGAAAAATATGGTGGCTCCCCCCAAAAAAAACTCAATAAAAAACATTAAAAGTCCTGTTTTTTTTGTTTTTTTCTAATGAGTCACACACTCACTGTATGCATTTATGCATTTCCAGCGCAAAAAGTTACGAATTTATTGACATGCATGTACTTTTCAAAAAATTTGGGTGGCCCGAGACGGGCCACCAAATTTGCCCTTTTTAAAAATTAAGTGGCCCCGGGCCACCGGGGCCACCGTTAGTGTCGGAGCCCAGGGGGGCATTTCATTATTAGCATTTTGTCTGACAAAATTGTCGGACAAATTTGCTCTCAGCCAATCAGATGCAAGGATTTCAGTAGCTTGTAACAGTTCGTCAGGAAAATATGTGACCAAAGTGCTTCATGAAATGCCCCCCTGATATATGTATATATATATATATATATATATATATATATATATATATATTAGATGGCAACTATTTTATTGTTGTAAATGTTTGTTTCTCTTGTTTGTTTTTTCAAGAATATATATGTATATATATGTATATATATAAATATAATATATATATTTATTTATTAAAGGACAAGTTCACCTTCATAAACATAAGGATTGAGAAAATGTAGCAATATTAGTAGAACACATCATTGAAAGTTTGAGGAAAATCAGACGATCCGTTCAAAAGTTATGAATTTTTGAAGTTTTTGTGCAGTACCCGCTGGATGAGAAGACTACTGCTGTGTATGAATAACTTAGATGTCACATGCGTACAACAATATAAGGAAAATATAAAGAGAATTTCACAAAATTCCATCTTTTGAAAAAAGTACACATTCCCCTGACTCCTTACCGACACATGTTATGGGTAATATTATTCCCACTGCCTTTAGAAAGAGGCAAGTCAAGTGCTCTTTTATTATGCGAAAAAAGTGAAAATATGTTGAATTTTCTTTTACATTTTCTTTATACTGTTGTACGCATATGACTCACAAGTTGTCGTAGTCTCCTCATCCAGCGGTTCCAACACAAAAATTTAAAAAATTCATAACTTCTGCATCGATTGTCCAATTTTCCTCAAACTTTCACTGATGTGTTCTACTAATATTGTTGCATTTTCTCATCCTTATAATTATGAAGGTGAACTTGTCCTTTAAATTTATCAATTTATTTATATATATATATATATATATATATATATATATATATTTTTTTTTTTTTTTTTTTTTTAATGACAGTTCGTATTACTTGAAGCAGTGAATATAATTTCATGAATTCCAAGAAACCCAGAGAAAAAGTAAGATAATGACATATGACTGTGCATCTCAGAAACGTGTAGTCTTGCTACATTGCAAACCTGTGAAGTAGTCATTGTATTCTATCTCCCGTCCCTTTGAGGCAATCTGTTCCTGCTCTTTACGAGCAGACCAAGCAACAAGGTGGACAAAACAACAATGACAAAACAGATTATTATCCAGATTTCCTAGCGTGGATGGAAGGATACTAATTGTAGCCATCAGTCCTTTCAGACAAAAGTTTAGCCCCCCCCCCTCCCTTTTTCCATCCGAATGTAATGCCAACTGTGGTATTGTTCTAAGTTTTTTGTTTCTTAATCTTTTTTTTTTTCAAGAAGAAAATGCAAATGCACTTCAACACCAACTGTAGCGCTCTTCTGAAGTTTCTGATGAAATGTGCCCATCTATTACTCAAGAACTGTATAAAAGTCTGTGCATTATGTGTACAGTTTTCTCATCCCCATCGGCACCTGTGCATGTACCCAGGTGTACCCAGGTGGAGTGAAGCAATGTAAAGTAATGTCTTCCTCCAACAATGCTAGATTCATAATTAGATCCAGATCCCAGGACCACTTCCCTTCTGTTAGTGATGTGGGCAATCTTGTTAACCTGTCGATGGCAAGCTGATTTTGCTATAACATGTTTTCCATACACACCTGCCAGTGTAAACTCCAGACTAGTCTTCAATAGATTAACTGCAACACCTCCACAGGGGCGGATCCAGGGATTCTATAAGGAGGGGCACCTGTACAAAATTAAAGGGGGTGCACATGCCCCCCCCCCCATTTTTTTCCTTTTATTTCATTGTTTTAACAAAAATTAAAGGGGGGCGTGCGCCTGCGGTGTGCCCCCGCCTGGATTCGCCACTGCTCCAGTTTGTAATCTCCCTCCACTCCCAGCATCTAACTGTTGATGTTTTTTTTTTTCCCTATCTATTCCTCTCGCAGAGTGGTGACAAGGAACCGATGCTTAACGGCGGCAGCGTACCCAATGATTATGTGGCTACATGAGCGCCCTGCCTATCCGTCTCCACGGGTACGGTTTCACGACAGAAAGTGCACATTCCGAGAATAATTCTCCTTTGGTGATGCCGATCACAAGTGCTTGACTGACTGGGATACTGCCCGCAAATTCTGCCTTTGTTGTGATTCTGCCTGAAAAAAAAAAAAAAAAAAAAACTCTTCTATCAACGTGTGTGTGAAATGACGTGTCACCATAATACTTATGAATTAAAAAAAAGTATTACATAAAACAATCTAGCAGTGCCAGTTTTCCAGAGTACAGTAACTAGAAGTCTGTGAATGAGATTACTCTTCTGCAGCAGGGTATATTGGGTCTTTGATTGGTATGCTGTAAAACCAGAAATTTTCCATACATGAAACTTTTCTGAATTTCTTGAGGAGCCAAGATTCATGAAAGTAAAATACACAGGAATGTTTGTTTTTTGTTTTTTTCACACAATGTATTGAATGCCAGAGGCAATTCACAAAACTTTCAGTCCACAAAAAAGGCTGTCAACTCCAATTTGCTGAAGTCTCATGCAGTGAATATTTCTGGTTTCACAGTGTTTTAGTGCATTAGATGATAATTCTTTAAAAGACAAAGGCCTCCTATGTAATGTGTGGTAAGATGTTATATAATAAATGTTTAAACAGATATGCACAATATTGACTGAAATACCTACATTCAATGGCATTTTTTAATGTATTTTTGCTTGGGGGAGGGGGATTTAATCCATGAAGTGTTATAGAGATTACAAATGGAGTTAAATTGTTTTTCGATCAAACTCTTTATTTGTCCTACTTTCATGTGATACTCTCAATCTACCAACACTCTATTTACTGGTATGGTTGGTTTGACCATAGCTACAATGTAATTGTAGGAAAGTGGCCATTTACTTGAGCCTGCTCCGTTGATTCATCACAAGAGCCCACTCCTCATCATCAAAAACAGATACGACAGCATCTGCAAATAATTTTAATAATAATTATGATTACAAATTAATTGTGTCAATCCTAAATCCTGAATGTATGCAAACATATAGGAGTGAAAGGAGTGGACTTTCATTCTGCAATAGGCTCTGAAGGAATTAATACTTTGATCCATATTCACCGATAGACAAAGTAAATATCATTTGAAGTTGTCATTATGCCAAGATTTCCAGCAGTGATATATTGTATTAAAATGTATAAAATATATTAAAACATGTGAAGCAGCACAAAACAAAATCCTACAGTGGCATTCTTCTATCCCACCTACATTGCCATTAATTACCTCCGCCAAGGGAGGAGGTTATGTTTTCGTTACCGTTGGTTTGTTAGTTAGTTTGTCCGTGTGCAAAATATTGGGATGAAACTTGCAGGAAAGGTTGAGAATGACACAAGTACTAAACGATTAACTTTTGGTAGTGATCGGAGAATTTTGGGGGAATTTATGAAGGATTTTTGACATTTTGGCAGGTAGGGTCAATGAACTTGGGAGTTCAGGCTGCGCGTATTTGAGGTTTGCCTGCGCGCATTTGAGGTTTGCTTGCGCGCACTAAAGTGCGTGCTCTAGCTTCTGCTGGGGTGTGGCGCGCTGTGCAGCTGAGTGTTTATGACGTAACAAAGGCTTCTATATTGGGAAATCTGGCAACTTTCAGCACACAATGCTATAAGTACGTATGGGTGGAAATCACTGATATCTCTACGGAAGAACAAGATCAGTGGTGAAAATGATTTGCATGCTTGGCGGAGGTCTGCGCTCTCAGCGTGCTTTTCTAGTTATTACTGCCAAATTGAACAGTGAGATGATGGTAGACTTTCTTACCAGGCTTCAGCCATACTCTTGATGTTGAATAAGTTCAGAGTATGCAGCTGTTATATGTGTCTGTATAGAAGGACATTGACTATACTTGATCCAGTATCGTAACTTCAGCATTTCATTGAAGTGGGTTTTACACTCTGAATAGTCCCTTTTGTGTGTGAGGGGTGAGAGTGTAGATTAACTTCTCTTGTTTAGTAACTTGGGTCCATTTGTGAAGGAAGAATGCGTACAACTACTTATACTTTAAAACAAGACATTTTTGCGTTCATTTTGATTGCACGAATTATTTGAGAGCAGAGATTTGCAAAATTGAAATGCATGTGAAAGTTCTTGTCTACATTATGCACTGAATGCCAGTGGCAATTCGTGAAAATTTCATGCCAGGAAAAGGGCTGTTGGCTCCAATTTGCGAAAATTCCATGCCAAAAAAAAATGACTTGCTTTACAGACGTGAAGTTTATGATGGTTTTGATACTGAGGTTCATCTCTATACTGTAAGGTGAAGATGGACACATAATTTCCATATTTGCAATGTGTAGAAGGACACTTTGAAATTGTGCACTGTCAAGAAATCATCACGGAAGGGTATGATATCTTCAAAGAAATAACATGATGCAGACTGGTTTCTTGATGAATAGACAAGTATTATACCTATTATTCAGTGAAGACAGTTCTTACATGATTTTAGAGGTAACTATGTACATACTGGGCATTTGTAAACAATACAAACTGTACTTTGTGTCGGACTGTAGCTTTAAAAAAGATGAAAGCATTTGCATTCAATGAAAACAGTACTCAATTGTAACGATTACATCCCATGTACAGGAGTACCTCCAACCAACCAAAGATAAACGAGATGTTTTGCAGGAATGTTGACTTTTGGCGTGTTGTAGTTATGTCATGCAAGATTTCAGTTGTTTTTGGTTGTTTTCTTGATCTAGCATCTTATTTCAGACACCATTGTCACATTAAGACACATGAATATATTTCAATACAGTGCACTCCTGTTATAACGAACACAGTTATAACGAAATTCTGGTTACAACGAAGTAAAAATTCTGGCCGCAACATTATCCACATTATCTATTTATTTTTATTGTTTATCAGTTACTGTATAACAAAATTTTGATATAACGAAAGAAAACTGCCAGTCCCAAGGACTTCATTATAACAGGAGTCCACTGTATATACCTGGGTACAGTGTATGTGCATTTGGCAGTTATGATTTTGCATGTCAGTGCATTTTGACATTTTATTACAGTGTGCTTTTTAAGTTTTGATTGAGGACTACAAAGAATTTGTTCCTAGTGTATTGAGTGATGATAATGACTAGCTGGACGCTCACCACTGTGAAATTAGAATGACCCATTGTGTTGTGAAAATACTGTACTCTCACTCTAATCATTGGTCAATAGTGGCCACTTCAGTTTGGTTATTATACAATGTAGTCATACAAAGTTAGTAATGGTGAATGGAGACATGTACTACTACTTTAAAACCGATTTAACATAATGCTTAAACTTAAACCTTGTGATGTTTTACCATAAAGAATTCTGCTGGTGATCTGCAATGAAAATTTCCACCCACCATGCAGACAAGGGGGGGGGGGGGGGGTAAGGAGAATGAAGCCTGGTCATAAGCAATAGTGCAGAAAAGTTGGCCCCCAGCTAATGCTACGGCAACCCATATATTGTAGCAGCTTGCACACTGCCGCTAGAGCTGTGTTCACAAATTCACCTGTGTTTTAAACACGAGAGTCTTTCGATTCAGTGTCGACTATTTAATAAACTGCTGAACCATTGTGACTTAAGGCAGACAAGAACAGGGAAACTTTTGCTCATGTTTTCGTCATTGATTCATTAGTGTTTCACTAGGAATTAACAAGAAAGCGATTTGAGTGCACGCAAATGCAACATGTACATCGGGATACATTGTATACCTGTTCACATCACATAATAAAATTGCCTTTGCTGTATGTGATGTATGCGTTGGTTAAAGGACAATTTTATAAGAAAGTTAATGTGAGCTCTTTTTTAGGAGTGTGCACCTTTAATCGAAGTATGTTTGTGAAGTAAGGTCTTGCAATATGATTTTCTTGTCAAGGAAAAGTGTTTGTATAAAACTCAATAATGTACGTGTATGTCATTCTTGTTATGTCATTTTATTCCCTTCAAGGTGCTGTTGATATTTCCTGACAAAGGTCTGTTTATGTATGTATCTGGGGGAAAAAAAATATTAGGACCACATTGTTATGGATATAGGGAATATGCAATAGTCTTCATGATGGTGTACTTGTAATGAAATGAATGACTATTTTTATGTGTATCTGGGGTAAGTGTTTGTAAGTACTTTTACTGATGAAGTCTGGAAAAAGAACTTTTCTTTTATGAAAATTTGTAAGATTGAAAATCATTGAGACATTTTGTACGTTTGTTTTTTGGATCAACATTTCAATTCAAATTTGATTTGTATTTTTATATGGTGTTGTAGGTGTGCAATGTTGCTCATAAGTAAATGTTATTATTAACTGATTGGTATTGTATTAAGGTTCTGGATTACAAAACTCCCCAGGGGTTTATGTACGTAGAATGTACATTGTCTTTCAATTAAAGATGGTCACAGTACATGTATCTTCGGTATTAAATTCTGGAGCACATTTGAGTGCTTGAACTACCGACACATTGTACTGTCTATACTGCAATATATTGGATTAATCAAAAATGTACATGCCATGTACAAACTTGAATGCAGTGCTGAATATTGTAATAATGATAATAATAATACAATACATTTATTAGGCACTAAATACAGACATTTCTAGGCGCACAGTTTACTGGAAAATTATCATTTACTCTTTTTTTTTGTGTGTGATACGATTGTGCCTCTGAACAAAGAATAGCTTTTAGACTAGCCCAAAGGCTAACTTGGAAAGTGCCTTGGCATATTGAAGCGCCCCTTTTGTATTTGACTTGCCTGAAAGTGAGGTGCTAACATACTGGGCACAGACTTCCCAACCATTCTGAATTTGGAGGAAAAAATCTTGAATTTTGACCATTCCCAGTTTTGTTTCAATAGGGATTTCCTGTTTTTCTTTATAATTTTACCACACACTCCAATGGGAACTGCTCTTTTTTCCCCCGTTTTTAGCCAAATCATCATTATTTTTCAACTCAGAAAGGTTGGGAAGTCTTTGAACATGCTCGATGTGGATGTGTATCCATTCTGTCTGATGTTTGCCCAAGGTTTGAAGGAAAATACAGCTGAGACATCGGCCTACCAAATAAACTACTTGATACTCCACACACTCAATAGTATTTGTGTGTGTGTGTGTGTGTGTGTGTGTGTGTGTGTGAGTGAATGAATTTTGCGAGTCGGGTGCTCTCTGAGAATTTAACAACACACGAAAATAGTAGCTCTGATCTGGACGTGAATGTGATGTGCATTTGTACATATATCCATTCATAACTGTACTCCATGATGGTGAATTTAACCACCAGCAAAACTGTAGCTAGGTCACAATTCACTAAAAATGGGCTCCCTAAATGTGACTTATGGAGTGTACAGGACATCAAAAACTTTGCTCTGGATCCTTCATCAACCCTTGGTGTTCCCAACAGTGCACGCAATAGCGTGTTGACAACATTGTTGCTGCTTATGATGCTGTAAGCAGTTCTAGCAGGTACAACAGAATACTACTGCCACTAAACCAGAGCTTTCGTCTTCATATTTTCTTTATATTGTTGACTTGCAGTGATATCACAACAATGGTGGCACAGAAACCTTGAAAAAAAAAATCATAACTTTGAAACAAATTGTCTGATTTTCTTCAAACATTACAGAGATGTGTTCTACTATTAAATATTGCAACAATCACTAAATCTTTCCAGTATCATCCCCCTTTAAGGCACAACCATTGCTGCCAGCTAGAAGTTGAAAACTCAAAGAATGAGTCAAAACAGCTCTTCGGTTGAGATAAGGTTTCAATTTTATTTCTCTTCTGCTTTTACATCTTCCAATACACTTATAAAAATGAGGTAAATACAAATTAATACATAAAATATCAGCGTAAAATATTACATGAAAGATTTCTTATGAATGAACCCTTCTATGTATACCCATAACACTGAGAACAAAGAACAACAAGAGGTGGAACCACGCAACATCTGTCTTCATGTACTATTTTTTGATACAATGTATGAGACAAGAAGGTTGCTAAAATTTCAATCTATAAACGGAAGGAAACTTGCTAGAAACCATGTGCGCATCAGAAATTTCCCCTCTTTGCCATCGAAAAAACAGCATGTTACCCAAACCATTTCAAACAGGCAGTTTGGTCTTCATTTGAATTACAGTGGTCTTAAAGCAACTGACTGCAACGAACATCATGTGAATTTCTGCAGAAATAAATCAATGAAAATATATTATAGAAATAAATTGTCAAAAAAGTCATTCCGTGCTCCTGCAGCAGGCTGCTTTCTTTGCTGATTAACAAAAAAATGTCCCCAAGCTCACTGACAATGTACCAGTCTTGCATTATTTGAAAAAGGCTCTTGATCCATATTGTGGGAATGCAGTGCTGATTTTTTGTGTGGGTTGTAAAACCTATGCCACTCCGGGTTTCAAGAGAGGGTGGTCATCCGATAGCTAATAAATTATGTGGCAAGTTACAGGCAGGTACATGGAAGAGATTATCAGCTTGGGGCAGTTGACTCTGCCCGAAACCTGTACCTAGCCACAACAGGGAGGTGGTCCGATGGAAAGGCGGCATTTGGACAGGCGTGGAGGGGCTTTATCAGCTCCTTGCTGATCATCTCTAGGACTGCCAGGCACTGGAGGGAACTGGAGCTGAACCACTGGTAGTCCAGTGCCACCTCACAGTACAGGTCCATCAGGGGAACTCTGGGGGGCCACTCCTCACCGTTGTAATCATCGTAGTTTGAAAAGGGAATCTCATGCCCCTGGATATAAGCAGAACAAGCCAGCAATATAAACAGCAGTGTCACAATTTGGATATTCTTCTGTCCTTTAGTGTAAGAAAGGGGGGGGGGGGGGGGGGGGGGTGAGGAGTTCACATCTGAAATTCTTCACAATTCACTGTACTGGTACTATCATCTTGGGATATTGTCTGCCTCTGAGCTTACCGTACATATATACAAACACACACCACACACACATTTTGCCAATGAGCCCTGTATCTGCCTGAAATCCCAATACAAAACATGACTTACGCCAGCCATGAAGGAAGCCATGAATTAAGTGTATTTGTGATGCTTGTCTGATTGGACACACAATACCATAGCAGTTGTATTTCAAAACTTAGATCGTTGCCTTCAGTTGTGAGAAATTTAATTTTTACATTTTCTATGTTTCGGATTTTTATTTTCATTTAAATCACTTTAACTCTTTTATTAAGGGATCTACATTCTGTAGGAAGCTGAATGGGAATGTTGTTGAATTGCCCCCCCCCCCCCCCATAAAATGATGTTATGTACTGTTATGTGAAAATTATTTGCTTCAGAATGGTCTCATATTCAAGTAATGTGCAGTTTAATGTTTCCAGGAAAACATGCCTGTACAGTGATGGGGCATTAAACTGCACATTACTTGAATATGAGACCATTCTGGAGCAAATCATTTTCACATAACAATAAATATATAATGTACTCTTAAATGAATCCCACAAGGATTGGAACAATCATCCCCCAGCATTCCCACTGATTCTCACTGATCAGTTACTAGCCATCCCCTTTAAACGCCAGTAAACCTAATGATGTACTTCAAAATCCACAAGTGGTGACTCTTATCATTCTCATCTGCAACCATATTGTATGCAGTATTTGTTTATAGATGGTGGTTCTGAGAAGGGTCAAGCCCAGCCCTCTGCTGATTGTTATAAAGGTCCTCTAGAGTACAAAGACTGGGTGTGAACTCACCAAGACTGCCTTGTAGGCACTCTGAAGGCTGGTGGAAGGATGCTGGAAACACCACGGCAAGATATCAAGAAGGCTCTAGATTGAAAAAAAGAAAAGAACCACACACACACACACAGACAAACAGTTCATGACAAACTACAAATTGCCACCAGGGGGGGGGGGGGGGGGGGCATTTCATCAACGAGTTTGTCAGAGGTTTTCACCGACAAATTTGCTATCAGCCAATCAGACGCAAGGATTTCAGTAGCTTTTAACAGTTGTCAGTGTAAATCACTGACAAAAAGTTTCATGAAACGGTCCCCAGGTATATGGATACACAGGACTCATGTTATAAGAAAGTCCTTGGAACCTGCAGTTTTCTGTCATTATACAGGAATTTCATTATACCTGCACAATAAAGTACAATTATAACAATACATTGTATATAGATGATGATTTTTGGGACTAGAATTTCTACTCCGGTATATCGAGAGTTATGTTATAACCGTGTTCATTATGACGGGAGTGCACTGTAACTCATTTTGCAGTGATTAATCTACATGTATTTTCATGGTGGAAGTTCCACAAGTATATATAATTGGTGACTCTTATTATGTCATGTGACATAGACCTGTCTGAGTGCATCGCCAAAATTTAGCAGCATACACTTCTTGTTTCTGTCTCTGTTAACCCACTGAAAACTAGTCCTAAGTATACTCATCAGGCAGGCGTCTATGGGAAATGCTTGTTGAACATAGCAAAATCAGCCCATCCTCCATGGGTTAGCTGACAATAGACTCCCTAATACTCACCTGACGAAGTGTATCCTTCTCGACCGGGTACTGTCGGATGAACGCTTCTCCCTCTGCATTTAGCTTCCCATCATGCAACAGTTGATATCCGGTCATATTTGGCTCCTGGTTGAAGTCACCACACAGGATATGAGGCTGGTGGATGCCTCCAGCAAACTCAATAAGAGCCTTAATGGCAAGACCAGCCTGATGATGAAAATGATACATACAGTGTAGCTTACATTTCATCCCCGGGGTAACAAGATCTTGTATCTCAAACAGTGTACAATGTATACTATAAGTGACTGCCAAGCTCAAAAACCACAAAACAAAAGGTCACAGATTACATTGTAGGATTCGCCATACAGTGGACAAGAATAGGTCACTTGGGTTGACTGACTCAAATGCTTTTAAGTTTGTTGCAGCAGGGAGTGTAATCTTTTCTCTATTTACTAGCAAAATTGTAGAAAAGAGGGCATTCGTTGTGGCCCACTTTTTGTGGCTATTGTGCTGGGCAATCATGTATTCAAAGAATTCCTGACTCAATTTTGAATATCAAAAGATAGGCTACTCATTTGAGATATAAAACAGAGCAACAATATATCTAATCCAAAACAGTTTTTTTTATGTTATTTGATATCAACATTGAAGCTACTTTATGAAAATGTCACCCCCCCCCCATCCCCCACCCAAAAAAAAAAAGACAAAGTTTGTTTGTTTTTTCTGCTTTTCCGACTTTCAGGATTTGCAATTCTCAAAGTCAGATGATGAAAATGATCCCCCTGCTCTTGATTTTAATATATGAAAAGACAAGCATAACTGCATACAATCAGAGTAACATCATACCGTAGGCCTACCTATACTTTAAAGGTTATCATTCATCTAAGATGATTATGCAGTGATAACTGTGCACACACACCCACACACACACACACATCAGTCAATCAGTTTTAATGCTGTTTCTCCAGCATGATATTACTAAAAAAAAAAAGAGGAAACTCATCAGCTCAACTTGAGTGAACAGTGCTGTCTTTAGAGATCGATTTTTCAACAAGATTAAAATGAAAATGTGTGCATCACAGACAAGCTGATTTTTAACTCACCTGGTTGACACACATAAGAGACACATCTCACATCATAGGGCATCAACATTTGAAGTCAATGCACATTCGGTTGGTAAATGCTAGTTCAGGAATATATACATGTATTCATAATAACTATTGTACACACTCCTTTGAATACTAGTACCTGCAAGGAAGTGATGTCAATGTTCTTGTAGTCATCAAACAATAGATGAGTGTTGCCAATGGAGACAGTCCTGTTGGTGAGGACATCACAGAGTTTTGTAAGAAGCACTATCTCTTCCCGCTTGGTGTAAACTAGCACCTTCTCTTGCACAACCAGTGACAAGTTGGCTTTATGACATTCCTTCAATAAGAAAGATGGGGAGGGAGGGAGGATAAATAATTGTTTGGATTATATCACTGTGGATGATTAAAGCTTAATTTCAATAAGCAAAGAATAACTGGGCTTCTGCCATGATGCATAATTTAGTGCATTACTTTGCCTCTCGAATGCCAAATTGAGGACAATAGTAGTTACAATAATAATTATAATAACAATACCGCAGTCGATAAGGCCAGAAGACTACTCTTAGATCAAGGTGCATGTAATTTTTGGCATTTTAGAGATTGCTCTTTGTCTCTTTATATATTGCTATATCTCTGTGAGTAATGTTGCACTCTTATATTTCATAGGGATACCAGTACAATAACCTACAATGTCAGAAAACTAAATTTCTGTGTGCAGATACACTTTAATAAAATTACATATGATTTCACAAGAAATGTTTCATTCCTGATAACCATGAAAAGAACCTGTAGATTGCAATGACACGTGGTAATCAATGGCAGTGTAATTAAACTTGAACAGCCAAATACCTTTTAATCAAGTGGCATGTTCTGCAAAGTTCCCTGTCACTCTTTTCACTAATACATCCACATGATTACTAATCACTTCTATTTGGCCTGTTGTCATTCCACTGTCACATCTATCTGGATTGTAGTTATTTTCTTATTCAATCATTTCTGAAACACCCTGATGTAGCTCTCTCTTGAAAGCATATGGTGTATTTTGATCCATCCCCAACACAAAGGAAAAAGAAAGGGCTAACATTTACTTACACATTGTCCGAGTATCATGAAAAGCAAGATATCATTCTGCAATTCTTCCAAAGTCATTGCTCAAAATAACAAGAGACCCGCGGGTCTAGCGCTCACCTGAGTATCGCAAGTTCACCTTTCACGCAGTCACTAATCTAAATTATTCACAGCTCTACCAAAATTTGACGAGGCATTCTCAAGTGGAAGATGAAAATGTACAATAAGGGCCCAATTTTTTCAAGATTCCTTAATTTGGGGGAATTGGGGCCCCTTTGGGGCCCTCTGGGTGGGGCATGGTGCCCAGTTTGATAAATTGAGATCCTGACCACCTAGGGATGCTACCTGCCAAGTTTGACAAAAATCCATCATGAGGTTTTCAGGAAGAAGATGAAAATGTACAATTCAGGCCTCCATTTGGACCCTTCCAACCACCCCCCCCCCCCCCACCCCCAAGAGGGGCACCCCTGGATCTCCTATGAACAAACTTGAAACTACAGTCATTACTGTACTCACTCATAGTATTATCTCAGCTCTATAACTTCTGATTCTAGAGAAGATTTTTAAAGATTCCTTCATTTGGGGGGTTTGGGCCCCCTGGGGGCCCCCTGGGCGGGGCATGGTGCCCATTTTAACAAATTGAGATCCTAACCCCCTAGGGATGCTACCTGCCAAGTTTGGTGAAAATGGGTCATGGGGTTCTCAAGAAGAAGATAAAAATGTACAATTTAGGCCTCATTAGGACCCCTCCTCACCCCCACCCCCCCCCCCCCCCCCCTGGGTCCAAAGGGGGGCACCCCTGATTCTGCCATGAACAAACTTGAAACTACAGTCATCAATGTGCTAACTCATAGTATTAACCTAGCTCTATCACTTCTGGTTCTAGAGAAGAAGATTTTTGCGGATTCCTTAATTTTGGGGGGTTTGGGCCCCCTGGGGGCCCCCTGGGTGGGTCATGGTGCCCATTTTAACAAATGGAGTTCCTAACCCCCTAGGGATGCTACCTGCCAAGTTTGGTGAAAATGGGTCATGGAGTTCTCAAGAAGAAGATGAAAATGTACAATTTAGGCCCCATTAGAACCCTTCCCCACCCCCCTCCCCTGGGTCCCAAGGGGGGCACCCCTGATTCTGCCATGAACAAAGTTGAAACTACAGTCATCAATGTACTAACTCATATTATTAACTTAGCTCTATCACTTCTGGTTCTAGAGAAGAAGATTTTTACAGATTCCTTAATTTTGGGGGGTTTGGGCCCCCCTGGGGGCCCCCTGGGTGGGGCATGGTGCCCATTTTAACAAATTGAGTTCCTAACCCCCTAGGGATGCTACCTGCCAAGTTTGATGAAAATCGGTCTTGGGGTTTTCAAGAAGAAGATGAAAATGTAAAAAGTTTACGCACGACGCACGACGCACGACGGACGACGGACGACGGACGACGCACGACGCACGACGGACGCCGGACGAAGGGCGATCGCAATAGCTCACTTGAGCCTTTGGCTCAGGTGAGCTAAAAATATTGGTAAACTGTTTTTTTTCTATGCACACATGATACTTCAGTAAATGCACACATGATACTTCAGTAAATGCACACATGACACTTCAGTAAATGCACACATGACACTTCAGTAAATGCACACATGCTAGTTCAGTAATGGCACACACACCTGTCTTATCAACTCGTGGAAGGTCACCCCATGCTCTTCCACCTTGTGAAATCGCTCCCTCTGGTAGAAGGTGGCCTCCCCTTCCGGGACCCCCTTCACTTTACAAAAGAAGGAGCCGAGGTAGCCCAAGGCTAACATTGCTGGATTGAGCTGGTTGACAAAATAATCAGTCCCCACCTGCCAAAGAAAAAAATTAGGATTAATGCCTATTATTTTAACTCATTGAGGAAGGGCTGATTTTGCTGTGCATTTCCCATAGACACTTGCCCGAGTATAGGCCTACTCAGGACTCGTCCTCCATGGGTTAATGAGGAAAAAAAAAGAATTATACTGTCTGGCAGAAAAGATCAAAATCACAAAATAATGCTTGCTACTATTACTTGTAGAACATAGTAAATCAAAAATGGATGCCTAGAAAATGAGGAACATGATATCAAAACAGGTAGAGGAAGACATAGAACAAAAGAAAATATAATGCATTAGCCCACATTTTTGCCACTTTGACACTTCTGAAAGAATTCAATTATATGAAAATGAACGATTTATAACAATCGCATGCTCTCATCTATTTCATATTATAGTACAATGTAACGGTATGATAAAAATTGAATACAAAGCATCAGATATCAGAAAGAGCCAATTTAATGTGCTCCAATATAACATAAATTATGTAAATTGCACAGCTAGCCATGGAGTAAAGGCCTTTCAAACAATTAACCAGTTCCTGTGAATTAGGATCTATATCAAACTAACCTCTTTGAAACCTATCACTAAATACAACTTTCAGAGGAGGACAAAAGAGTTTTGACTTGGGACGAGCTGATTTTGATATAAGACACGCTTCCCATTGACACTGCCTGAGTATACTCAGCACTAGTCTTCAACGGGATAAGATGGCTCAATTCTTTCAGAACATGACCTCCATCACACATAGGCATAAGCAAGCTTGAGAATTACATCAGTCTGCAGCACACACCATATAACTTGCAAAACCAGTGTGCACGCATTTATACCTCTTGAAAGCAAATGACATCAGGTTTATGGTGACAGATTTCTGCCATAAGCTGGCGATGCCTGTCGGCCATCTTGAAGCAATCCCTCGGACAGTATGGATACCAATCTTCCTTCACATGGCAGTCAGCTAGAATGTTGTAGTTCATGACAGTGAAAGAGTCCAAGTTGTCTTCTCTGTTGCCAGTTTCATGACATTGGGTCCAAACCCAATCTCTGCGTAGGTTCACCGCAAGTTCTGGATTCATTTTTATAGGTACCTGTTTAAAAGGGAATTCCAGTAAAGTCATTAGTTTGTATTAGAAGAAAGATTAATATCTTTACAGGTACAACAGTTAAAATTTGATCAAATTCAGATGAATATTAGGGAAGTTATGGAATAGTGAAGTTTTACTAATTTCTGCAGAACTGTTCTCATGCAGTTCATAGGAATATGCAAATAAATGATCTGATGATGTCATCACTTCACAATCTTCCATTCATCATGAAAAAAAAAAATCTGACAATTTAAATTTCCAAACTTTGGGCATAGGCTTATCAAATGTTCAGAATATCATGGATATTAGGAACATTTGTATTTCAACTTTCTATTTTAGGGATGTAGTGTAAGTATTCATTTATCACAGTGAATAATTTAGTATTTGGGGAGAACTGTGTGAATATTATGCTGTTTGTGCGAGAGTTGGTGGTCCTGCATAGGCCTACATACGATTATAATTACACATGCACCAGAACAAAAAAAAATTATATATCCCACATGCGGGCATATACACCCATAAATGAATATAAAATGAAAAAGCAATAAAAAACAACAACATTGTTATCACCCCATTCACCTAGCTGACGATACACATAATGTTTATAAAAATAGTAACTTGAATTGAAGGGTCATTTCATTTATCACGTTTACATATCCAACAAAAATGCACGAATTCTACGATCAAGCTGCATGCACAGACTACTGTCAATGACTTGGCATTCCTTTTGGATCTTTATCTAGATTTTAATATCTAGCTAGGCTAGCCCTTGAACCTTGAAGAGGTAAATTAATCCCTGTTACAGCTTGACATCAAAGCCTAAACTTTAAAGGCCAACGGATGGAGTGTATTTACAGGTAGCAAATATAATAAATTATCCAAATAAAAATTTGCCCGGTGCAAGTAAAAACCTGAACCAAGCCAGTGGATCTATAGCATGCTGGATCCTTCTCTAGCTCTGAGAGTGAGGGCTTCATGTTTCGAATAGATGGGATGGCAGCTAGCCTTTTGGAAAACATTGCATTGCTGAGTAAATAAGGCCAAGGGTGTGGTCTTGAAGCAACTGAGTGATAGTGATATCTGATGGTAGGCGGCTCCACGGATCTGGCATTCCTTTTGGATTTTTATTTTTATTTTGATATCTAGCCCTTCCTCGACTACCATCTCACAAAGTAATCAAAGAACTGTATGCACGAGGCATCTATCTCGGTAATTATCCACACCACCACAACAGGCACAGCTCAGTTGGGCCTCGTTTGGATATGATGCCCTGATGGTATCGTGTACAAGTCATGAAGTGTACTTACCGTACTGTCTATGGAAATGCGAGCGCCAGTGGCAGGCACGGGTTCATCGGCTTGGATGGGAAGATTCAGATGCTGCCATTTTCTAAGCGAAATAACTCATTACTTGGGCAAATCAGTGCGATGAGCGAACAGCTGTAGGGCTTGACCGAAAGATCGGTCTGTATCTGTCCGTCGGGGAATGTTCCGCGGAGACTGCGTCTGGCTTCACGGATCCCCTTCTACGGAGGACAGCGTTAATGGCAAAACATAAAAGAGTCCTCCGGACAGACGGATCTTTCTGTCTACTGTAGGGCCTACTCATTTAGCTGTGCCTGGGGCCAGGGGTTGGGGGAGCCGAGTCAGATATGATGCACGCACATGCGCCGATGCTGTGATCCTTATGATACAGAATGGGTACGGTACCGCCGAAAGGCAGGGGGACATCCCCTAATTTGTTTCTTATTATAAACGTTGGGGGCAGCAAATTACAAACCAAGCCCAAAGGCCTATCAATACCTATAGATGTGAATTGTGAAAGCAGCAATATTTAGCGGAGGACATATCTATAGTAAAAGTTTAAGGAAAAACCGGACTTTCCGTTCAAGAGTTATATTTTTCCCCCAATTTTCGGTGCCGTTATCGCTGGATAAGAAGGCTACTATACTTCATTGCGTCATCATATACAACAATACATCATAAAGAAAATATATACAATTATCATGATATAAGGAGCTCACATATTATAGCATAATTTTATTGAAAGAGAAGTCTTTTCTTACCGCTTTGATAATACATGTGTACGTATGTATATTACCCTCAAAATATGTCAGTAACAAGTCAATAGAATGTGAGGGCAACATTGCTCAATTAGAGATGACTGTGGCACATGTCTGGATTTGGAATCGAGCCCGGGTCCTTTGAATCTGGAGGTAATGAACGGCTACCGACTGAGCCAATCAGCAACTTCAATTCCAGCAATGTGTACTGTTAATGAAATGTAGGATATGTTGTTACGTGGCATATGATAAATTATGATATATATATATATATATATATATATATATATATATATATATATACGGGTGTCTCTAAAAAAAGTAAACCCAACTTCAACAGCAAATTTTCAGAAAACTATAAAATATTTGCACATTATTTTGTCATGGTTAGATAATCCAATAAGTCCTCTATCCAATGATACCACGTAGGTTATGTAATTCTCATGCATGACTGAGCATGATTCAACTTAATAGTGAATGGGTGTGAAATCATCACTGTGGCAAGTTATTTCTTGCTATTGTCATGCATTCAGGGCATATTTGAAGTTAATTTTTTGTCACATGTTAGGCCTATGATTATACATAACAACTTCAGCAATGGTTGTTCCTGACACATTCACACTTCACATGCTTTCCAAACATGGTACAGTTGACAATTGAGCAGAGAGTATTCCTGGTAACTCGATACCAGGAAACAAGAAGTTTCGTGGAAGTTCAAGAGGCTCTTCGCGTGCAGTTCCCCGACAGGCAGCCTCCAACAAAAAGAGCCATCTGGTACAATGTGAGAAAGTATGCTGATCACGGAACTTGCCACAGTGATGATTTCACACCCATTCACTAAGTTGAATCATGCTCAGGACATGAGAGTTACATAACCTACGTGGTATCATTGGACAGAGGACTTATTGGACTATCTAACCATGACAAAATAGAGTGTAAATATTTTATAGTTTTCTGAAAATTTACCGTTGAAGTTGGGTTTACTTTTTTTTAGAGACACACTGTATATATATATAGAGAGAGAGGGTATTGTTTGTCATTGATTACATTGACATAAAGAAAACAGCATGATAGGCCTATTCCACAAGAAAAACGATGGTTTATTCACTACATGGTCTCTAAATCAATGAGTTCAGCTTCCAATGGTAGCCACGCTCTTCATCATCCTGCATGTAATGGGGCTTCTGTTTATTCAGACGATTTATGAAATTTCACACCACTATAACCACTATAATCAACTGTGTAGGTCCGTTAAAAATGTGGAATCTATTGTACCGGCCTAGTCCTTGATCAGTCGTTAAAACACTAATGTGAAAGCAACGATGAGACCAGGCAGCAATGCATTTTTGTGATGTCTATGCAGGGTCAATGTAAACTTTCTATGAGGTCAGTTGCTTGTCCGCTTTTCGGTTGAAGAAAACCTCCTGGGCCCCCGGTCTATAATGCACTGAACAAGGATGATGACGTCATACAAATAATAAGGGACTTGCGTAATGTTATGCCAGTAGTGTTGCAATGTCATTCCCTTACCTCTTATAGAACGTACATTTTATATAGATATACATACATTATATTATGTGAGATATGACAATCGAAAAGTGCGTACCTTGGAATTATCATTCCTCTTACTGATGCTCCTTTTTTTTTGAAGAAAAAACATAATCTGTCTCCGCCAGGAATCGAACATGGGCTCTTTTTAAACGAAAAAAAAAGGAGGAACACTAAGAGAAATGATATTTCCAAGCTACACATCCTCTTTAACCTCCTTCGTCATAATTATCTCACACCAAGTATCTAAAATTATTTTCAGAAGCCAAAACTTGTATGTATCAGTGACCTCTCTCACAATACATTGTATGCATATCCACTCAAACATAACATTAGTTAGATATACATATATGAAGAGTTTGTTTGCAAAAGGGGTTAGATCCACTTTATACCATTTCGAGAAAATCAGGCTTTTTTATTTCTCCCATATTGCAAACATTTCATACAAAATGAATATGTCTGGATATACTACCCTACCATATGAGTACAAAACCGAATATAGAAAAAAATCTACCGGTCTTCATTTTCTAAAGATAACATTTCAAAAAAAAAATACTTTTGTGGATCTAACCCCTTTTGCAAACAAAACATTAAACAGTCGACCAATGTTAGTGACCTATGAGTTGTTCTTACATCTTTGCCTATGATGGGTGAAATTTAATCATAGCGAAAAGAAAAACCTTCAGTGATGACGTTGTTCGGATAGTGGGTGACTGGGGTTACCTTCCCCCTTAACCACCCCCTCCCCCCCCCCCCCAAAAAAAAAAAAAAATGAGCGTTTTCTTTCTTTTTTTAACTGAGTTTTCCCCCATTGTAAGAATCTTTTCATTTCCATTTTTATTTTATTTGTGTCCCAGACACACAGACACAGACACACACTCACTCTCACACACACACACACATAAACACACACACACACATACGCACATGCTTACACACACCCACACACACACAAACAAACAAACACACACACCCACACCAACATACACACCCACACCAACACACACACTCACACACACACACTCACACAGACACACACACACCCAGTCACAGATGCTTTCAAACACATAATATATACACACATTCACTGTTTTGCGCCGCTTTTCCTTCGCTCTGCTTCATTCCTTTTCATTCCTTTGACTTTTTCTTGGATGATTTGTGATCTAAGCAAGCTCTTCTCCCATTCCCTCTACAATTCAATCCCCCAAAAATGTAATTTGAGGGGAACAGCTTACCTCACAAACGCCGTGATCATAGAAAGCTGGCAGGCAAAAAGCCTGTGTTAATCGTATTGGTCAGTTGGAGCTAGACCCTTTTGCAAACAAACTGAAATGGATCTAACCCCTTTTGCAAAGAAAGTGAATTTCCTTTCCCATTTTTGTTAATTTTTTGATGAGAATTGAAACTTTTTGTTGGTATCATCATAAAGAGCCACTAAAAATCAACACATTAAGACTAAAAAAATTAAATTTGATAAAAATGGATCTAACCCCTTTTGCAAATGAGCTCTTCATATATATATACATATACGTGTTATACCGGTAGCAGACAAAGAACCAAAACACAGGTACGCCTAATATGCTCTGCTTTACAGCATTGAGCACTTTTCAATCCTTAACAACTATATTCCCGACCCAACGGATATGTATATGTAGGCCTACATGTATATGATTATATATATATATATATATATATATATATATATATATATATATATATATATATATAATTTATAATACGAGCATAAATTATACATTTTAAACTGTGTGTGTATGACTTGGAAGACAAAATAAGTGATGCTTTTCCATGATGCCACACTGAAGCATTTTACGAGCATTTTTTTTTTCAATACAGTGTTCAAATATGATGTAGTTTTTGGTCCTTATAGCCCGGCCATAAATATAAATAATTTCGCCATTTGGTTGTAATTATATCCGTTTATCTTTTTTTCAGTGTTGTACCGTCGACGACCATCCGAACCGTCGTATATGTCAAAATTCGGTAAATTTTTCGAATTTCAGATTTTGCCGTTTTAAGAAAGCCCAGCACACACTCTTTCTACTCACAAAATTTTGGAACCGGATTTTGTGTTTTTAACAGAGAAATTGATATACGTCATTTTGCCTGAACGCGAATTGGCTGAAGGCGTTCATCCGAACCGACGTATCGCTATACGTCGGTTCGGGTGGACGCGAAACTTCGAGTCGCGTTCAGAGAAGGTGTCGTATCATTTATCTTCATTATTTCATTGAATTGACTAACAATAAGGGTGCTAGGCCATGTGGGCATTGAAGGGAGGGATCGAGTAGGAATATATTGATAGTCGCAATGCTTATTTAGACTGATGAAAATGATGAAGCTGAAAATATGCAAGAGATTTCGTGAAGTTGTTGATGGATTGGTGACATGAAAAAAAAATGTATTGATAAGTGCAATATGGTGGAGGAAGATTGCTTGTGGTAATTTGTATACGACGGTAATACGAGTAGCAATCATGGTGATGATGATGATGATAAGATGACATCCAGTTGTGAAATGATAGTAATGATGTTTATAGTCGATCCCACAGAACTCTTTTCTTTGATCGATCCCTAAGTTTTATAATCTAATTGAAGCAATGATGGTAGTGATGATTGCTTGATATTAAAGGAAACCAAAACCCAAAAGAGCAATATGGATTGAGTGAACGCAGCAACATTAGTGAAAGTTTGAGGAAAATCCGACAATCGATGCAAAAATTATTCATTTTTATAGTTTTGGTGTTGTAATCACTGGATAAGGAGACTACTAGAGTCCATGACGTCATGTGTGGACAACAATGTAAAGAAAACATGAAGAGAATTCCACAAAGAAATCATTTTTCATGAAAATTACACATTCCATTAACTTAACTGATACTGACATAAGTTATGTTAAAGGCAGTTATCATTCCCCCTACTTTCTGAAAGCGGTTTTTATAGTATCCCCTTATCCAGTTGTACCAACATCAAAACGTTAAAAATGCATAACTTTTGCATCTTTTACAATTGTGCGATTTTCCTTTAACTGTCACTGATGTGTTTTACTAATATTGCTGCTTTCACTCAATCCACATTTCTCTTTGGGTTTGGGTTTCCTTCACTGATGGTCGTTTTGGTAGAGGTAACGAGGCACTTGATGAGGAGAACTATAGGGTTGGCAATGATAAAGTGAACATAAAAAAATATAGACCTATATATCTATATTGATAGATCAATTCAAACCGTACGTGATATTAGAATGAAAATGAGTTGCTGTTTGCTTTATAAATGCTGTTTCAAAATGCCTTTATAAAGCTGATTGAATTAACATATTAATATAGAGATTTTATCGATCGAAATCGATGATTACTCTCCCCCAGCTTCTCTTCCCTCCCCATCTTCATCTTGGATGTTAGTACATGAGAATTTAATCATATATCTTGATCTACATGAACCTGAACTAAAAAGGAGCCTACTACGCCTTTCTGAATCATTTTTTTTTAAAAGCACAATCATCGTGAGGTTGGAGAAGTATAAACCCAAATTAACCAAGTAGTGTATTCATGTTACCCAATTAGACCTAATGCCCACTTCGAATCTGATTCTGCGTGGCTTAATAAACATGATCAATGTTAACAATAGCAATTGCTACAGTTGTACGCCTATATAGGCCTAGATAATACATATATCATAAATGGTAATTCATTCCAAGCTTAGATTTCCAATTTACTTTTGCAAGATATTGATGAAAACTTCGAGTTTGCATCTTAACAACAATTTGTACTCCATGACTGAATTTCTCTTTTCTAATGTTTTCATCGAGACACTCAGCGCTTAGAAACATTGTAATAAGCGCTTTATAAATGATATTTATTATTATCATTAACAACGCAAGTCTTGCGAGACAAAGGAAAAGTGTCAGCAGACGGCGAACAAAACCACAGGAATACCAGTAGTGTAAGCAGACGGCAAAGCAGAACGCGATGCCGATGGCGAAGTGGAAACACGCACACACACACAACACAACACACACACACACACACACACACACACACACACACACACACACACACACACACACACACACACACACACACACACACACACACACACACACACACAAAGCCGTTGTTATGACAGTTCACAAGGCGGCGTGCCATTCTCACATTCTAATCTGATTCTGTGGTTAGCAGACGACCATGGTACTGTATACAAGAAAGCAACACAAGTATCGCAACCAACTACTAGTAGTACACTGATAGTCTTTGCTCAAGTGCCACAATTGGCAATTTCGACGCGTTAGGGTTACGGAAAAAAAAATCGCGCCCCGGATCAGCCAGAACTGGTAGAAGCAGACGATGGAGCGTCAACTGGACCCTCCCCAGGACCGGTGAGTTTTATTATGAGTAGCTATGAAATCATGCGATTTCAATTAAAATGAACAGACCCAAGCAAGTTCTATCCATAAGATTGTCACTTGTCAAGATAAATACGCAGATTGTCGTGGGTTTCCCCAAATATTTCGTCGTGTTGTTAGGTGTAGTCCTGTGTATAGATAAATATGTGGGTACAAAGGGATACTCTAGTAGAGTTTAAAATCATAGACCCTTACTAATCTAGAAGAAAACAGCGTTCACAATGATCTCATTGAGTTGGCTTTATGTGCTTATGGTCCATATATGGACCTCATACGTAGTGGGTGTGGGCAATGCCAAACTGTTAACACTTCAGGGTGAGTTGTTTTGGAATTACCACAAAAAGTACGAGATTACTAGACGAGTCTAACAATTAAAGTTACGTAGTCACAGCCAACAATTTAGAGCCGCTAATCGCTGGTTCATCATTCAGTGTAGGACTCTAGAGTTCTGATGATAGGTTCTACTTATATTTTTATGGCCGATTGAGCCCCAAGCTTGCAAGCACACATAAAGAAAAACACCCAAATCTGAGTGTAATGTATCTCATGTGAATTTGCCAATGTAAGCCAAGGATCTAGTAGTAGAAGGGCCTAGCATAGGCTATACTGGCTATAGTAAAATGAACGATTATAAATTACCAACGTCTGTAAATTCATCTGATACTAGGATTCCTAGGACTCTAGGAGTAGGATTAAATTATGCTGGCCCATAAATACATGTGTGTTGTTCAGAGATCTAGCCAACTGCAAATGCTTTGTACCGGTACGGTACCGGTACTTATGAGTATGAATTTTTATGCATTTTTATGTCGCTGTGAGTGCCAAGTCTCCATAATATTGAAATCACTGCAATGAAGGCTTTAGTGTGTTAACATGCCAGAGGGCAGTACCGGTACTTGAGTAAGCCCCTCCTGTGATATCTTATAGTAATACGTTGATGTTCTACAATTAAAATATATAAATTGAGGTCTTAATGCAATGTTCCAATTGTCAGATCTAGCCTAGCTAGGCTATAGGTGCCCACACATTCTAGAGAGTAGTTTTGCAGTACCATAAGCACAGGGGATCTTTGCCCTCTATCCGTTTTATAATATGAGTTGAATTGTGCTTTTGCATTTTTATGATCAATGTAAAAATAGACCACTAGATAGGCTTGAGGTAAAACATTTCTGCTAAAATTAAAAAATATATTTTTAATACACTTGTAGTGAATGTGTTTGTTTTTGTTTGTTACAGCTCTTTGTCCTCAGGGAAACCAACAGATGTTGAAGTCCTTTGGGACAAAGATGGTACAAGGAATACCGTAGCTGTTGATCAACTGAAATTCAGGAAGGGCATGCTTCCCACGACTTGGAGTTCGTGTGTCAATGCGATGGCACAGGAAACTGTGGAAAGGCACAGTTACTGCTGTGTATGGGGGAAAGAATTCTGAAAGCAGTAGCGATGATGGAAACACAAGCACCGCAGACAGCAGTGACGAAGATGATACTTCTGATGATGACGATGATGACAACATTTACCTGGCGAACTTAGGTAAGATTGTGCGCACACAAACGAATACATACTTGTAGTAAAAAGTATGGACAGTATATAGTGTGTGTGTGTTTATTCAATGCCTCTAATAACTTCATAACTGTGCTGCAATGTTAGAAGTAGCTTACTCCATACTGTATGAATGCAATGAAGTAGTGCCTGGTATATAAGGTTTTCATGGTGTCAACTCATAGACAGCACAACCTGGTATACCAAGTTTTCACAATAAAGACATGAGCGTGTACTTGTGTAGCCTTAATTTATGTTTATTTGTGTTATGCCTAAAAAAAAAAAAAAAAAAAACTTTAATGAACAGATTACACCTTCTATCAGTTTCTTTTCTTTTTCTGTGTCACATCTGCTTGTATTTTGTGTTGGTTACTTTTTCCAATTTCATAATGCCTTGTTTTGCTGCAAAACTGAAAATCTATGTGTGTAGCCAGCAAGGCTGAGTATAAAGAATTTTGGCTTACTGACCCCATTCGGGTGCCCTATACGTAACAAAAGAGTTTGTAAGCCTATCAGCAAATGCTATTTTTGTGCCTCACTTCCAATGTTTTTGTATTCTTCATAAGCACATGCAATTGACTGTGGAAAGAAGATGCATGTACCGCTTGACTGCTTATGCAGATCACCACAGTCTGTCAGATCTCTGCTGATGGGCAAAATTAAAACTCTTGTTTGTGGACATTTACATAGGGCTATCTGAAAATGTGGTATTAAAAGGTTAATCTTAATTTTTAAAAAAAAATCATCTTTAAAAAAAAAATAGGATAGTAACAGTGTAAAATGTATGCACTATGTATATTTTGTTTTCCTCATTTACAGTTGGCATCAAAAAGGACATCAGCTGCATTCTAGAGATACCAATGCTAGTATTGAACAGTGAAGGAGAACCGTTAGATCCATCCCAGCAGAATGTCAGCTCTGACCAACTTCTCAATGGTGAGTGTTTGTAAAGCCTTAATCTTGTTCAGAAACCCAAGCAGATATGGTTGAATCAATCTTGTTGGCATATCAATTAGTAATCCGGATTAAATTATGCTATTGCTGTCATATAATAGCAAATAAAAAGAATGACATCAACTATACACAAGCAAAGACTGTAGCATCCTGGCTACCATGTACCAGTATTTTTTGCAGTTGTCAGGGGTGGGTCAAGGAATTCTGTAAATTGGTGGGGGGGGGGGGAACACATGCACATCCTCCAGTTTTTCTCTGTTTATTTTTTGTTTAAAAAAAGGGCATCTTAAACCCCATGTGTCCCTGCGCGGATCCACCATGGGTTGTAATCTGGATGACAAAGAAATGATAAAGCCAATCTTTCAATAAATATGATTTTTTTTAAATGCAATATTTATGCACCATGTGTATTTTCTTTTTCTTTTTGTTTTCTTCATTTCCAGTTGGCATCACCAAGGACATGGACTGCATTCACGAGATACCAATACCAGAATTGAACAACGAAGCACCAGGAGATCCATCCCAGCAAAATGTCAGCTATGACCAACTTCTCGCTGGTGAGTGTTTGTAAAGCCTTAATCTTGTTGGGAAACCCAACCAGATATTGCTGCATTAATCTTGTTGGAATATCCATAATAGTGATTAAGATTAAATGATGCTATTGCTGTCTTATACACTTTAATAGCAATTAAAAAGGATGACATAAACTACACACAAGCAAAGAATGTAGTATCCTGGCTACGATGTGCCAGTGTTTTTTGCAGTTGTCAGGGGTGGGTCCAGGAATTCTGTGAAGTTGGGGGGGGGGGGGGGACCACACGCATGTCCTCCAGTTTTTCTGTTCATTTCTTTTGTTTAAAACAAAGACAAAAATAAAGGGTATCTTACACCTGATGTGCCCCACATGAATCAACCACTGGTTGCAATCTGGATGACATGTTATCCTTCTTGTCATATTGTAGCAAATGGCTAACACACAACTGGAGAATGTAGCTTGTCTGCAAATTGTACCTGGACCTTCCAAGCAGAGTGATAATTAATCTATGAGCAATTCTCAAATGAGGATGCATGTACCGTTTGACTACTTTTGCATTAATGCCGATCAGCAGTCTGTCCGATCTCCGCTGATGGGCAAAAAAACCCCTCTTGTTTGTGGACATTTAAATAGGGCTTTCTGAAAATTGTGGTATTAAAAGGTTAATCTTAATATAAAAAAGATAAATTCAATCTTTAAAAAAAAAAACCTGATAGAAACAATAAAATAAACATAGGCTATGTATATTTTGTTTTCCTCATTTACAGTTGGCATAAAAAAAAGACATCAGCTGCCTTCCTGAGATACCAATGCTAGTATTGAACAATGAAGGAGCACCGTCAGATTCACCCCAGCAGAATGTCAGCTCTGACCAACTTCTCAATGGTGAGTGTTAGTACAGCCTCAACCTTGTTGGGAAACCCAACCAGATATTGCGGAATCAATCCTGTTGGAATATCCCTTAGTAATCCAGATTAAATGACGCTATTGTTGCCATATAATAGCAAATAAAAAGAATGACATCAACTATACACAAGCATAGAATGTAGCATCCTGGCTCCCATGTACCAGTATTTTTTGCAGTTTTCAGGGGTGGGTCCAGGAATTCTGCAAATTGGGGGGGGGGGGGGGACCACACGCATGTCCTCCAGGTTTTCTCTGTTAATTTTTTTGTTAAAAAAAGGGGGGGGGCATCTTAAACCCTATGTGTCCCCGCATGGATCCACCATGGGTTGTAATCTGGATGACATTTTGTCCTTTGAAAGAAATGATAAAGTCAATCTTTCAATAAATATGATTTTAAAAAAAAATGTAATAGTTATGCACCATGTGTATTTTCTTTTTCTTTTTGTTTTCTCCATTTCCAGTTGGCATCACCAAGGACATGGACTGCATTCACGAGATACCAATACCAGAACTGAACAACACAGCAATGTCAGCTCTGACCAACTTCTCACTGGTGAGTATTTGTAAAGCCTTAATCTTGTTGGGAAACCCAGCCAGATATTGCTGCATTAATCTTGTTGGAATATCCATCAGTAATTAAGATTAAATGATGCTATTGCTGTCTTATACACTTTAATAGCAATTAAAAAGGATGACATAAACTACACACAAGCAAAGAATGTAGCATCCTGGCTACCATGTACCAGTGTTTGTGTTGTCAGGGGTGGGTCCAGGAATTCTGTGAAAGTTGGGGGGGGGGGACCACAGGCACGTCCTCCAGTTTTTCTGGTTGCAATCTGGATGACATGTTATCCTTCTTGTCATATTGTAGCAAATGGCTAACACACAACTGGAGAATGTAGCTTGTCTGCCATTTGTACCTGGACCTTCCAAGCTGAGTGATAATCTATGAGCAATTTTCAAATGAGGATGCATGTACCGTTTGACTGCTTTTGCATTGATGCAGATCACCAATCTGTCCGATCTCTGCTGGGCAAAAAAAAATTCTTGTTTGTGGACATTTACAAAGGGCTACCTGAAAATTGTGCTATTAAAAGGTTAATCTTAGTAAAAGAAATTATAAAGTCAATCTTTCAATAAATATGATGGAAACAAATAAAATGTTTGTGCACCATATGCATTTGTTTTTCTTTTTGTTTCTTCATTTCCAGTTGGCATCACCAAGGACATGGACTGCATTCAAGAGATACCAATGCTAGTATTGAACAATGAAGCACCGTCAGATCCATCCCGCAGAATGTCATCTCTGACCTGCAACTTCTCACTGGTGAGTGTTTGTAAAGCACTTAATCTAATCGGGAAACCCAACCAGATATTGCTGACTCAATCTTGTTGGAATAACCATTAGTAATCCGGAATAAATGATGCTATTGCTGTCATATAATAACAAATAAAAAGAATGACATCAACTATACACAAGCATAGAATGTAGCATCCTGGCTAGTATGTACCATTATTTTTTTTTTTGCAGTTGTCAGTGGTGGGTCCAGGAATTCTGTAAAGTGTGTGTCTGGGGGGGGGGGGGGGGGGGGGGGGACCACACGCACGTCCTCCAGTTTTCTCTGTTGATATTTTGTTCAAAAAAACAAAAACAATAAGGGCATCTTACACCCCATATGTCCTCGCATGGATCCACCATGAGTTGTAAGCTGGATGACATCTTGTCCTTTCAAAGAAATGATAAATTCAGTCTTTTGATAATATGATAAAACAAATGTAATATTTATGCACCATATGTATCTTGTTTTCCTTTTTGTTTTCTTCATTTCCAGTTGGCATCACCAAGGACATGGACTGCATTCAAGAGATACCAATACACACTTTGTACCAGAATTGAACAATGAAGCACCATCAGATCCATCCCAGCAAAATGTCAGCTCTGACCAACTTCTCACTAATTATTGCTTGCCTGTGGTGCCTACAGTTGTTTGTGCATGCAAAAGCAATTTAGTCTATGTATTCAAATTTTTGATAATTTATCACTCCGCACTATCTCCCCACCACAATTTGCCATGTTATGATTTGTCTATTCTATAGCTATCAAATATTCTATGATATCATAATAAGCTTTGATATTTCTTTAACAATAATTGTCATATTTTTTCCTGTGAAAGATGTACATGTAACAGCTTTATTCCTCCTTTCAAATGTGATTTGATTTCTGTAGGACCGTTGCGTAGATATTACCGTTATATCGAAATGAAAGTACAATCACAAACGTGCACATTTTGTAATAACAACTCAAATCATACAATGTACTTTTTTTTTAGCCCTAAGACCTGAGTTATTAGAGATTCACTAATATTAGGAGGAAGTTGGCCTTCTGCTTTAAGCCATTTCCATCTGATGAATGTTTCAGAATGTTTTTCAGTATAAACTGTATTGTGTACAATTTTCTCATGTTAAAGTCGGTTTAACAATTGATTTAGATCAATATCTATTTAACCAAAGACATTTTGATTTGTACATTTAAAAATGTTCGAGGAAATGTAACCATTGTATTAAAGGACATGTTCATTATCAATGAATTTAAATCAATATCTATTTTACCACAGACATCTTGATCATTCTGTAAATTCAAAAATTTTTAATGAAATTTTACCATTGTATTTAAGGACATGTTCATTCCTTTTCTTTTCTTTTTGGATGGGATATATGGATTGATTTTGAAATAAATATTGCTGCATTTTAATGCAGCCTTGTCTCAAGACTCACTTTCTTTGTTTTGTTTTGTTTTTCTCTTCTATGTACTGTGACCTCATATCGTGAGGAAATCATATTATGCACACTAAAATGTCAGCATATATAATTGGAAGTGAAATGATATTCATAGTACTACTTGAATATCATTTAAGTCTGTAGGACAATACACCTTTTATTATTTGTGTGAACAAGTACAATCCATGTTTGTGTGTGTGGATGTTTCTGCGTAGAAAATTAATTTGCATCTGTTTCAGAGTCCTGAACGTATATACATGTATAATTATATAAAAAAAAACAATAATGTGAGACAGACGTGTGGCTAAGTAAATTTTTTGCATGTTATTTCTGATGAGCAAGCTGATAATTGAGTTTTACCCAACTGAATGATCATGAATTATGTCTGCCATGCATGTAAGCTATAAAAGAAAATCTTTATTCATGGGTTAAAATGTACAGTATTCATCATGGCAGCTTAGAAAGAATGAAAGTTAGGTCATTGCAGTCATGATTGCGGCATGAATTATCACAAAGAATAGCAAGGCTTGGATGTGTGATTTTGGTTTTTGTTTACAGTATTGGAGAGTGGGAGAGAGGGTTAAAGCGTGGCAAGGGAAAGAGAAGAGGTGGAGGAGAGCAGTGAGAAGATGAAATGAGAGGAAAAAGAAGAGGCAGGCTGCAATGAAAAAGCAATAATTTCATAGGCCCCACCTCTTTCACAATACATGTATAACCACTTTTTGCGTGATACAAATTAGATACAAACTGATCAAAGATAATGTGTCCTAAACATGGAGTGGGTTTTTTGATTGTTTGTTTGTCTGTTTGTTTGTTTGTTTTTTACATCAAAGGAACTCTCGTCTGATGCCTGAAGCGTAATTCATGTCAAAAAAAAAAACAAACAAACAAACAAACAAAAAATCTGCAGAGGAATCTCCCCCTCCCCTACCAGTGTTTCATCATGCATGCCAAAACTAGACCTTGGACATATTTGTACTACATCTTATGAAATTATGACACAGAATAGTTGCATTCACACAAAAATCTGCACGAAATCACTCGTTTTACAGATAAATACCACGTAACCATGCATATCGCATAGACGCGCGTGTTATAAGAATAGGATACGTCGGTTCGGAGATCGCACTTTCGGTACGCGCGTTCAGCAAACTGACGTATCACCCCGATACGTCAGTTCGGATGACCGCGCGTACTGAGAGTGCGATCTCCGAACCGTCGTATACCTGTTTTTCGACTCTTCCTGTGCGGAGGCCTTTCTTTTTGTGAACGTAGCATTAGTTTTATTCATACATGATTTTAAATACATATATTATACGAATCGTCTGGAATTTGCCTTTCTTTTCATATAAAAAGATCGGGAATAAAAGCAAGAAATTTCTTTACACTAGACTTCAAAGGACCACCAAACTTCAAACGCGTTTTTCTCGAAAACGTGTTCTCGCACGCCGCTGACAGATACGACGGTTCGGATGGTCGCCGACGGTACTCTGGGTTGCCAAAAGTTTGATGAAAGATTTTTTTTTTTCTTTATGAAAGATCCTTTCGCAACGATGATGCTATCAGAGCAGCAGTCTTACAGCACACACACTACACAAGTTAGTGAACTCATACGTGTCGCACACAGACGGCTGCACCGCGGTATATGGCAAACAACGACACTCGTGAAAATTCTGAAATAAATAAGTCAGTGGACAAGGTTATGGATTATAAAATAAGAGCACTCTGAGTTGATTTTCAAAGTAATTACATATTTTGAGAAATGAAGGAGCAATTATTATTATTATTATTACTATTATTATCATTATTATCATCATCATCATTATCATCATTATCAGAATAATAATTATCATTAATATTATTATTATTATTATTATTACTTTCATTATTATTATTATTTATATCATCATTATCATCACCATCTTTATCATTATCATTATCAAATTGTTATGTTTATCATCATTTTCATTACTAGTATTACCATTGTTGATACTACGGTTTTAAATAAATCCATGACAGGGATATAGGCCTATTGGTATTGGATGATATTATCGCAGCGTGATAGTTTGTCGGCCATGATCGTATCTTATGAATATGCATCTTCCGAGATGACGTCGTTCAACATAGTGCTTGGGAGGTGTGACGGTACCCCGGGGTACCTCATGGTACATCATGTGTCACGACAGGAATATGACCAGACATTCGGGGGGCTCACTGGTTACAAAAGCCATATAATTAACATCGTAACATATTCAAATGAGACAAACTTAACTAAAGTCTTCTTGTGCATGCCCTATACGCCATAGTTTTTCCCATGTCACGGAAATAATCATATGTATTTATTTGATTTGATTTTGATTTGATTTGATTTATTGGTTTCTGCATTATCATTACACATGCAGATACATACACATGTCATTCATATTCATCGTTGGTGCCATATATATATACATAAACATTACTTGTCAACAAAATAAGTTTCTTCATTGCCTTTACAATATACAGCAATACAGTTTCTTCATCGCCTTTAATTAATTTGTTAATTGAAAGGTATTTATTGAATAACATCCATTGCAGCTGAATTGCGGACATCTTACAAGAATCAGCATGAATACATTCAAATACAATGTATAACAAAACATATCGGTGATGCAATGAATAATACCGGAGGGTTTGATTTGCATGCAGCCCTCGTATTGACAATAGGTCTGCATTATGTATGTAAAAACGACACATGTGCTCCCTGAATATAATACATTGACTGAAATCAGTCGAAGAGGTATAAAAGTTCCATGAGATCAAGCTTAAAATGAGATCGTTATGGCAAAAGTAATTTGGCATGTTGGATCATTCCGATTAAAAAAGAATTTATATATACGTGTCTATATAGGCCTATTACATGCGAAATACGCTATACATTTTTTTTACTGTTGATTTCATGTTCAAACGGGAAATTTCGAATAGATTTACTACTATATTATGTGCTTGTCTGATTTTGACAATTCATTGAACCCAACTTAAATCTAATGTGCAATTGCACTAGATAATCTTTATTATCTTCGGTTCAGATTAACAAAAATAATAGGGAATGTCAGATATACTGAACTATAGGGTGTGTCTATTTTTTGTCTCTCTCTCCCTCTCTCTACCTCTATTTTTTTTTTCTCTCTCTCTCTCACCCTCTCTCTCTCTTACAGTATGCTGTGTCCAGTGACTAAAACAATAGTTGCATAATGATTTATATGAATGCGATAGCAAAAAAAAAAAATCCTAAATAGAAGCAGGTGTCGAGTATATATGCGTATGCATTTCATAAAAATCATTGAAATATCGGTATTACTTACTCGTTAGGTCGTACAGGTAAGCCAAAAACCTCCCTTGCTGATTACTATTATAGCATCTGAAATTATTTTCTAAATGAACAATAGAAAGCAAAACAATTACTGTTTCAATACACCTGCAATGGATTTATTATATAGTCACCTTGTTGTCCCGCTGATATCATTATGTCTATCTCCAATTTAACCTGCGTTGAAGATTTCACACTTTGAAAAGCAACAATTTTATTTCCATGAGCGCTTATAAGGGTTCCATTTCTGGATTTTACCTTCACCACACGTCTTTACACATGTCATGCATAAAATACTTTATATATACGTTAATGCCCTGACCAGATATATGTTTATTCAAAATCGTCACATGCTAAAAGAGGTTTTTAATTTATAGGAGTCACACTGTCCAGAAAATGAGCAAAGATGGACACGCGATGAAAGAAATGTTTAAATTCGGCCCCGATCGTGATACAAACTTCGGGTTATTCGTGAAAGCATCTTAAGCCATCTTATCACCGCCGATGGAGTTTTTCAGGATCATGCAGTAACTTCGTGAGCTAAGGAAAAATCTTTGGCAAGCCAAACATTTGCCAGAAATAACCCAAATATTATCTTGCCGAGGTTTATTTTAGGATGATGAAGATTCACATAATATTCGTGTACCCTTCTAGTGCGGTTGCCGTGTCTTTGTGTATCCTTCTGTAGGTACGCGTATTCGCTTCGGCTGCTGATTGGCTTCTAACCAAGTTCGGGGCCAACTTCAAGCGAAACTGAAAATAACAATTTCGTATAATGGCTATCTTGGGTCAATTTCGACTGGACAGTGTGACGCCACACTTACGCACGCGTCACATTGTTCCGAAGTTGAACAAAGATGGGCACAAGATACAGGACATGTTCAAATTCGGCTCTGATCGTATAAACATCGGGTTATTTGTGATGGCATATCGAAGCCATCATAACTGCCGGTGGAGGTCGCACTTGCAATGTCTTTTGATCAGCCTTTAACGAAGTTCGGGGCTACTTTCGCACGAAATTGAAAACTTTATATATAAACCGTATGTCCCCCCCCCCCCCCCACCCCCTTCAAAAAAAAAATTACAACGGGACCTTCCGCAATGATAACGTTAAAAATAGTGAATCAATTAATATACGATTTCAGGGTATGAAACTATAGGCCTAACTCATTGCCCACATCTTGCAGAAAATCCCATCCGATTTGCTTCAGTGGTCAAATGAGGAGTTTTGTAGACCATGCAAGGAATTCCTCCCCTCCAAGTTCTGTCCATTGTGTTCACACATCGATATGCAGTTCCAAAAGCATCCAAGTGCATGCTGGTACTTGGAAGAATCAGATCAATGGCATGCTTTGCAACAATCCACATTTCTCTGTGACCCTCAACCAAATGGAATGGGGTTTTCTGCGAAACAGAGCTAAGATGCTATATTTTAAGACCCTGAAGCAGCATTTAGACAGTTTAATCATATTGGGTGTTATCAATGCGAAAATCTGATTGTATTTTTTTTTTTTTTTTTGGGGGGGGGGAACATACTGTATATAGATCGTATGGCCCTCTTATGTATATTTCGGGACAGTGTGACGCCAGACTAATATCACATATACGAAGGCAAAGACAAAACTAAGCTAAAAAGACCACAGCTAGACAGTCTCATAGTTGAAATAATTCATGTGCAGTTCCCTGATAACCGAAGCATTGATCCTAAGAACCTGAAAGCTTGCATGCAGCTTACCTGACAACGCAATGATAACGCAAGAGAAAATACATATATATTCACAAATTTGAAAACGTAGTTGATTTCAGGTATATAGGAAAAGGCACACATCAACACATCACGCAGGACCTGATATTTCATACAATGAACTCGTATCTAGTCAGCTGCGACAGGTGGTCGGAGGGAAAAGACTGGTTTGGACAAGCATAGAGCTGAAGCAGGTCTTCTTCCCACACCATATCTAGGACGGCGTTGCATCGTAGACTGCTGGAGCTGAACCACTGGTAGTCCAGAGTAGCAATGTACAGCCTGGAGCCGTACTCGCTTGGGTCATTGGTGTACATCTTCCGAGGTCGCACTCTGCTGCCCCCACCTGTCCCATTTTCCCCTGGTTCATGGTTCTTTTTAGGAGACCATCCCGCCCCAGAATACTCCTCAAAGCACGAGAAGGAAACCTCGTGGCCCTGGGGAGAAATCATACGACAAATTATTGATGGTATCTTTTGGATGGTATTCCTTTCGCGAACACATCAACCATGATAAACAACTATCAATAGAGGTAAATGTAGTCTAAGTGCATATTTTCGTTAATCAGCGCCTCATTAATTGCCACGCCCAGAATCTATTTACACCAACTATATACGACAAGTGTAAATTCGAGTAATGGAAGGAGTATGATGCACTTTCTTTCACTTCAATTCACATCATACTGCGCAGTCAGTTGGGCTTATGAGTGTATAAAGTCGCACCTCCTATCCTAAATGAAAAACAAAAATGATGACTTTTGGCATTTTCATGCAGGAATTTAAAAAAAAAGTATGATTTAGGTCTTGAAGGAGGTCTATGTGATCCTAAATGAGCAGGTACAGCAATGTTTATGTTTACAGTTTAGTTTGATTTCGGGGATTTGGTGACTTTGTTCCACTGACAGAAAAACGCATTTCAAATGGTTAATAATTATGAAAATGTATATATTCTTGGCACAATAAACCAGAGCGTACCACATTTACGTTTACTATACTAATCAATCGAAATCGGGTTAATCCGAAAGTTAACGACTAACGACTAGGAGTAATAATTCTAAGGAAATATTAGCTTTGCACAAATCATTATAATAATTCAACACGAAAGCATAGCTATACGTTTCTCTCATATACATTATACGTTGTGTATTTTTGGTAACTTGACGCAATTGACGCAACAAATCAATAAACAAATCTACAAGCCCGCTCCATCCCTCGCCCTAAACTTTTTGACCAAAAACAAAAACAAAACAGAACAGAACAAGACAACACAAAACAAAACGGACGTCTTGGAAAAAAAAAACCCATTCGTCCTAACATACTGCAACGCCATTGCCAAACAACCCAAAATTCTCAAACAGGGAAAAAATCCGGACGAATCAGCATCACTGTATAAAGAGATAGAAGTTTGCAAACCGACTCCCTCGCACTCGCCGAGACCATTGAGCTATACAGTACTATGACACTCAGCTGACCCCAAAACTGACTACCTATAACGACCCCAACCACAAACAATTTTATATAATGAAAAGCCAAACGCTGCATGCGCCATGGCTTTCGTTCTAAAGCATTGTCAATGACAAAGAAATCCCTATTAGATACAAAATACATTGCAAATCGGACGGGATCACTGATTATCTGATATATCCTGCACATACACACACACACACACACACACACACACACACACACACACACACACACACACACACACACACACAAACGTTTGTAGTTAGGGGACCGTTACTTTCATCACATTAGACCGCATCTGTTCTATTGATTATCATTGAGTTCTGTCTGATATAATGGAGACAAGGGTAATGCTCAGCATCACGAAGATAGGTGTTATGGTTCACATTAATTGACTATGAAAACCAAAAATTTGTGATATACTATGTTCTATAATTGACTATGAGCAGGCAAAATAAAGTAATATAATTTGTTAACACCTTTCGAAATTTAAGTATTGTTTGCTGCACTCCCATCGTATGATAAACAACAGCAGTGATGATCCCGCATCACATTGTAACACTTTAGTCAACAAATTATGAGTCCCTTTATGATAGAACATCCCTGTGATATACAGGACGACTATAAGAACCCAACGATTATTATCTATTCCAGGAGCAATATAATAAAGTACGTTCGATGTAACTTGCAACGTAGTCACTACTAGGAATTTCAATTTGTTTAGCATGATAGACATCATAAGAGGTAACATTAGATTATGTTTATGCGTTGAAGTATTATTGATTTCTGCAAAGGTAATATTTCAGAAGTATATCACTCATATCACATAGATATTTAACAGAATAGATGATATTGTACTGTACGATGCAACCTGTATTGCACTTATTATGACACATTTACAAGTGTCATTTAGACTACGATTGTAATATCGTTCTCTTGGTAGAAACTGATGAAGGTCAGTGGTTTGATTTACGTTATAGCAAGACCTGGGAGAAACGTCCGCATCAAACTAACGTCATTTCATTCACATACATTTGTATGATGTAGATTTACATTATGCTACAAGAGACAAGTTCACATTATTCCTATCATGTCTGCATGCGTGCGGGTGAGTCTACAGATGATGAGGAATACATACGAGGTGGGTCTATAGCCATCAGCAATATCTAACATTACTTGATATTAGAAATTTAGAGAATGAAAGAGAGGGGGCCATTAGAGATATTATTTCAAAGTGTAAATATATACTCTGCAATGACTGAGCTGTTTCTTTTTGTATGTGTGAAGGTGTAGGCCTATACGTAGGGTGGGGGGCGCTTCGGCTTTTGTATCAAACAAAAAGAAGAAAAAGAAGAAAACAAAGGAAAAAAATCAAGAAGAAAAAATATCACTCATATCACATAGATATTCAACAGAATGAATAATCATAATTACATATATTCCCTCATTAACTGATTTGTGTTACCGACTTCTGCTATGCATGATATTTATGTAATCTCACCAAGACTGCCTTGTAGGCACTTTGAAGGCTGGTTGAAGGATGCTGGAAACACCACGGCAAGACATCAAGAAGGCTCTGGGAAAACAGACAAACGGGAGTGCAGAGTTCAGGTCACGTCAAACTCCCCTACAGTTAACTTTGTATGCATTCGCTGTAAGAAATTTGTGCCATTGCATCTAAAGAAACGAATAAGAGAACGGCCTTAGAATGTACTATAAGCAGTCAAAACCAATTAATCGTTTCAGATAAACTGTACAGTACTGGTTGAGGTAAGGGATTCATGTTTTGAACATTTCTAAGTGAGATAATGAGAAACCTCATATGAAATATGAAAGAGCATGTAATTTTAAGAAGGATTCAATGTTTATTTGATGAAAATTGGTTTTGAAATGGCTGAGATATAAAAAAGTGATAATAATAAAAGGCGACAGGCCATAACTTTATTAGGATCTCTTTGTTTCACCTTGTTTTTGGATATCTCATCTATTTCAAAACCGATTTTCATCAAATAAACGTTTGATACCTCTTAGAATTGCATGCTCTTTGACATCATTCTCATAGAGTGGTTTCTGAATATCTCGCTAAATCCTCACCTCGACCAGAACTGTACACACCCTTTAAAGATAACTTATAGATCATCGGAATCCGCCCCCTCCGGTTTTAGCATAGCCAAAAAAGCCCGGCCTGATTAGGGTTAAAGGAGAGCTCCGGATGATTACATATGAACAACTATGAATTTGTTATACCGAGTACAGAGTTTCAGAATTTATAGTAATTGGGTTGAGGAATTAGAATGTTTTCAAAATTTACAACAATTGCAATAAACAAGGATGATGACATGGCAGCCTCACCATAAGAATACATGAGTTGGGGCTCAAGGAAGCAGAACAAAAGAAGATGGCATGCATACATTCTACACAGGTGAACTTGTTAAACAGGTGGTATTGTAATGGAATTACACTGCTACATTTCTGAAATGCATGAGGCTCCTATGTCATCAAGACTGTTCAGTGTAATTTGTTTAAAATTTTTCAGAGTATTGTTTCTCTGCTTAAGGACCACAATAAATTCCTCAAATCTATACATGGAGCTGTCGATTTATGTACTACATGATGTGAGATTATGAAAATCGTCTGGAATGCCTCTTAAAAAAAAAGAATGAAGCGATAGGTCATGAGATTGGTAGGCCCTGGGGTGACGTCACGCAAGTACTGCTCTTCATTGTACACAGACGAAAGCACGCACATCATTTTCATCTCTGAGGAACAGCTACAGTAGGTCAAATGATTTTTATTTTTAGGGAGGGGGTATATATTTTGTCCTTGATTCATACGGTCCACTTTGAAAAAGATATATTTTGTGCAATTCTTTTTACGTTTTTTTATAACATCGTACTACCACTGTGACATTGCAGGGTTTTCATCTAGAAAGGGCAGAACAAAGGAATCAACAAAAAACAATCATTTTTTTTGAACGGGTTGTCTGATTATGTTTTAATACCACAACTAATTCTTTCATCATAGTCTGCAGCGAAATTGTTTTTATAGTCTTATAGAACATCATAACATTGGTTTGAAAAGCTATTCAGTGGAAGGAACGAAACCGACTGATTATTTTTTTTTCTTTAAAATTACCTAGCTCATGAGCATGACACATTATGTATTCCCATATGTTTGATGCAAGGATTTGTTATTTTTTCTGACCTCCATTACTACTGTTACTTAAAGGAGACCTCCGGATGATTTTCATATTTTCATATTTAAACAACGATAAAACATCAATACTGAATTCTGAGTTTCAGAATTTATAGTGACTGGGATGTGGAATAAAAATGTTTTCAAAATTTATAACAAATTGCAATGAACAAGGATGATGACATGGCAGCCTCACCATAAGAATGTATGAGTTCGGATTCAAGGAAACAGAACAAAAGAAGAAGGAATGCATGCATCATACACAGGTGAGCTTGTCAAGCAAGCAGTATTGTAATGTGAGGCTCCTATGTCATCAACACTGTTCAATGTTATTTGTTTAAGATTTTTCAGAGTATTGATTTTTCTACTCAAAGACCACAGTAAATTCCACAAATCAATACATGGAGCTGTCGATTTATGTACTTCATGATGTGAAGTTTTGAAAATCGTCTGGAATGTCCCTTTAATGATGTCACAACTTAATACATCAATAACATATCGCACATTGAGTAGGCCCTATTGTTATCCAAGTCACAACTATTAAAAAGTACGTTAATGGAGAAATAATCAATGACGTGTAATTGAAGGCTATAGTGAACGCCCAAAGGAATGAATAACTGCAATGTTGGTATCTTTAAGCCAGGCTGACACTTGCACGATTCTGTGGCACGCATTGGCACGACTCGAGTCGTGCCAGTGCGCAAACTAGTCGTAAACTGGCGTAAAGTGTGCGTAGACCCGTCGTGACCTGCGTGCCATGTCGGGACGAGAATTTTGAATTGTTCAAAATTTTGGTCACGACTTGCCACGACAAAATCGTGGCCAAAAGTCGTGCAAGTGTCAGCCTGGCTTTACTTGCAAATCATGGCTCCATTTCAGGCGTTGAATGCGAGTCTTATATTTGCGTATGCCGGACTAGAACAAGTCAATGGGGTTTCACATGACCCGTGCCAGTAGAAATAGCATAGTGTAGGCCTTATATAGAGTCTTTTTTCGCAGTTTCTGAGCTGTATTTATTTCCTCTCTTTGACCCGAATTCGTTAAGGTGACACAAGTGGAACCATGGTTTAAACCATGGACACTTTGTATGGAGCGCCAAGTGTCGCATGGCCTATTTCGTTACGAAATCAATCATTTCGTCGACAAAATGACCATTTCGTCGACGAAATGTTCATTATTTGTTTGGTTCATTTTGTTAACGAAATGACTGATTTCGTAACGAAATAGTCCATGCGACACTTAGCGCTCCATACAAATTGTCCATGGTTAAGGGCTCACACCTGTATATGAAATGGAATGTCCCTGACCGCTTCACAAAATCGTACCAAAGATACCAAGATAAATGAAAAAAAAGAACAATTAAAGATCAGAAATGCAGTTTGGCAAAAAACTGAATAGCTGCAGATATTAAGTATGAATTCCTCGACAAACTGCATTTTGGTTGAAAGATGAAACCTTTTCTCATGGAATTTGAAGGGACTATATTGGGTGCATGTACAGAAAATAGGCGATTTTTTTTTTTTTTTTTGGTGAAAAGAACTCGTACAGAGTTTGAACTGAAGAACCCGCCTTGAAAATTTGATGGATGAAAGGGTATATTTCACTTATCCAGGTTAGTGAAGATGAAATACCTAATTTCTCCCAGCTATTTTACAGATTTTTTTTTTCTAATTTTGAATTTTAACGCACATCTATATGGGAAAATTTACCCGTGTGAGCCCTTTAAACCATGGTTTTTATTGTACCACCTTCGTGAATTCGGGCCTTACTATCTACAGCGTACACGAGTATGAGTGTGTACACAGGGGCCATGTATGGGGAGGGGAGGGACGGACACACACACACACAACAAAAACCCAACGCAACACAACGAATATCAGAGGCTTCGGCTGATGATATTTATTATTGTCAATCAACCTTCCGCGACCTCTGTATGGTACTTGAATTGTGTGTGTATTGTGTCCATGCGATATCTGTTTCTACTGGCGATCGATCAACAAAAGAACTGCGTGGTAGCTCTATGGATCAACCAGGGAGGTGCTGTAAGATCAACAATGCACACGTAGGCCTATAAACTGGTTATTGTGCTAAGCTATGTGATTTCTTCATAATACAGTTGGCATACTATGTACGACCAGGGAGCTGTTGTAGCGCCATGGTACAACAAACTCTGCGTACATTGTGCTGCCATTGAAAAACGAGTTTGTTTGCTTTCTTCGAAGAAGCTTTTCTGCAGTTACTTTAAAATAAATGTTAACAATGATAGTGTGATATATAAAAAGTAAAATGATCAGATCGTAAAGAAATTACACAGTTAACGATATTCAATACAAGTAAAAATAAAATGATGTAAATGGTGTAAAATTGGACACAAAAATAAAATCGTACGGTATTATGAGTGAGCTGAGTGCGAATCTGGATGATGCAACTTTTACATTCTTGAGGATTAAGATACTCATGATGGCCACCAAAAAACTGAAATTCCCATTTCCTTTGCAACGGTGAAAAATTGGAAAATTTGAAGGTCTCAACCTTTTTCGGAGGTGCTGAATCCGAATCTGGATTAAGCAACTCCGTGAGTTTTTGAGATATCCAAAATGGCCGTCGAAATCTAAATTTTGAAATAGGTATTTCCTTATAAAATTTGAATGAATTGGAAATGAATTGATGGTTTTCCCTTTTTCGAGGGTGCTGAATCCGAATCAGGTTGATACAAGTCTTGCATTGTTGAGATTTTTGAGATATTGAAGATGGCGGCCAAAAACCTCAAGGATGCAAGAGTTTCATCATCCAGATTCGGATTCAGCTCCCTCGAAATAGGGTGAAACCATCGAAAAACATTGGGTGGACGGTAAAACAAGGTTAGGCCCAAAATTTGACTTTGGCACCCGGACTAATATGAAACTAGACAAACAGTATTCTCGGCTTGAAGTGAAGTTAGGAAATTCTTTTTTCAGCAGTATAAAGCTGTCGATTTATGGAATAGTTTTCCTGAATATGTCAACTCAGCAACCATAGTTTTAATGATAGATTAGACAAATACTGGTCTAAAACCATGATTAGCTTAATGAACCATTTGGCCTATTATTTTGCTCATACACCTTTGTCCTTTCCCACACACTCAACTTGACAAGTCCCCAGAAAATGTATAGACATGGGGATTGAAGCTTTGATCGATGAACGGGCATTGTACTAAATCATCGTTGGATTAGAAAGAAGGATTCACATGATTTAATTCATTATCTGATACCATATTACAGTAATTTGTTGTTAGAAATTAATTAGAATCATTTCGTTTGGAACTAATTACTAATCAGTCTATTGCGGTAGATTGTTCTCTAAACATTGAAAATGCCAGTTTGCTTCAGGTACATACGAGCACAAACACCATTATGCCATTAAAAGCAACAACAAAGCAAACAAAATAATTTGCTTTGATCACCCGATGCACGCTTGAAAACGAGAAGCCCAAACAAAGATGCTATCTTGGGTGTTTGTTTTTATTTTAATGAGTGCTTGTTGACTGCAAAACTAAGAATGGCTTAATATCAGTTTAAAGCCCGTGGACTTACCAAATCTACTATACATAATGCATGTGTAATATAATTTTCAATTTCCAGCCTTAGGGGGATGTGTCAAAGAAAGTAGTTCAGTGGAATTTTTATTAATAAAAAAGCACGAATTTTAATTTTGTCAGACGGTGCAAATTATACTTTGCTATACATCATATCATATTCATACATTATATTATTATGTATTTTTAAACTATTATATAATTACATCAAAATTCAAATCCGAATTTGCTCGAAAATGAGTGTTTTATCATTGGTTTCAAAATTGTAATAGGACATTAAAAAATGCTATGAAGAAGAAAAATATAAAAACCTACACACACGCTAAGTCCTATGTTTTAGTCATATCCAAATATAGGCCTATCGGGTTTTCTTATCAACAGGTAATTGGATGAAAGATTAGTTTCCCAAGGGCACAGATACGACCGTTAGGAAAATGTAGAGAGAAATTTACAAAATGTCTTTTTTTTTAAGAGTGTACATTTCCTCGATTTGCCACTTATTCCCCTACCTTCAGAAAGAGGCATGCCAAGTGTTTTTTTTTTTATTATGCGATAAAAGTGAAAATATGTTGAATTTTCTTTATGGTTTCTGTATATCGTTCTACACATGTGACATCACAAACTTTAGTAGTCTTCTCATCCAGCAGTGACTAAGCAGAAACGTCAAAAATTCATAACTTTTGAACAGATTGTCCGATTTTCCTCAAACTCTCACTGATGTGTTCTACTAATATTGCTGCATTCACTCAATCCACATGTCTATCAAGGTGGATTTGTCCTTTAATAAAAAGCTGTCGGAACAAAAAACAAACCACTATACACTTTGTTCATGAAATTCATGTAATACATTATATATACACGTGTGTGTGTGTGTGTGTCTGTGTGTTGTGTCTGTGTGTGCGTGCGTGCGTGTCTATGTCTATTCCATGTTGGCATTTTGAGAAAACCAATGATCACATCGTCATTCATAGACGCTGCTTTCGTTCATCCTGACAATTTCCAAAATAGTGATAAAAAGTTCCAAATGAGTTTAAAGTATCAAAAGATAGCCATATGTTTGGTTTACGAACACAATTGTACCCACAGGCAGCTGAAGCTTTATCGTTTCTAAAATAACCTTCTGCTGAGGTGATAAGTGTAAAATCATTTATTGAATGTGAATCTTGTCTTTGACACAGTTTGAAAAAATGCAAGTCCAATTCGAGGACAATGCAAGTGATCTTTAAAACCAATATGTAAATCATTCTGCTCTCTCTCTCTCTCTCTCTCTCTCTCTCTCTTCTCTTTCTCAATCTCTTTACACTTTATATACCTCGTTTAGTTCATCATTCTCAGTCGTGTATTCCCTAACGAGCTTTTCTCCATCGACGTTTAGTTTCCCATCATGCAACAGTTGATATCCGGTCATATTTGGCTCCTGGTTGAAGTCACCACACAGGATATGAGGCTGGTAGATACCTCCAGCGAACTCAATAAGAGCGTTGATGGCAAGACCAGCCTGCACGTTGACAAAGATAGCAATATGATAGCTATTAGTACTATTCCTCGCAATCTGTCCTTGAACTTTGTCTACGCTTTGACTTTCTTTTTCAGAATGGAAAATTACCAACTATTAACTCAGCATTACAGTTAAATGCCCAAAGTCAAATCCGTTATTACTCTGGTCAAAATTTTTGACTCACTCTAATGTATGGCTTTCTATACATTATGTTTATACCTCTGCTCTATTTCTTAAGCACTTTAACGTTCCCAGTTTGACAAATTCTATAATTTGTAAGTTTACAAATTGTAAATTTACAAATTCTATAATTTGTAAGTAATTTCACTTCGTAGGTTGAATGGATGAAAGGTGACATATTTAGCCTTGTCTATTAACACTTAAGTTTGAAATAATAATCCTCACAATCGTCTCACCTGTCACATAACGATTGAGTACCACATTCAGTGACAGTATATCCCAGGAATCTGGCATACTTTGTAAGCATTAAGATTATAAGAATAAAGCTAACTTGTGTTCTTCACATTTTTTCTGAGGCTTTACCTCTTAAAACATAATACAAATTTGTCTAGATGCTTCTTATCACACGCCAAAAAAAAGTGAAAGCAAAAAGAAACAAAAAGTAATCACAGAATGGAATACAAACTCCTTGCAAATCACATTTCACTCTGATAATTTAGGCAGTCGGTTTAAAAACAGTATTATGCGGATAGCTCGGATTTTTTTAACATCTGAAAATGTTATAACTCTATATAATGCATTTATTAGCGATTACTCCTTAATGGAGAGTTACAGAAAAAAGAAATGTACTCCTAGCTGCATCATTCACTCCCCACAATACAGAACCCACCCATCCCCCCCCCCAAAAAAAAGACCCTTACAGTATTCAGTCAAAAGAAATAGTGAAGGAAAATAGCCTCCTATATTACACCTGTAAAGAAATGATGTCCATGTTCTTGAAGTCATCAAACAAGAGATGCGTATTCCCAATTGAGACGATCCGTTTGGTGCATGCATCTTGAAGCTTGGTAAGAATCACCAGATGCTCACGATCAGTGTAGGCAAGCACTCTTTCTTGCAAAGATTGGGACAGGTTCGCCTTTTGACATTCCTTGGATCAAAAACCAGCAGGATAATCTATTTTTGGTTATGCTGCTAATTGCAATCCAACTTTGTTCCGCCCTCTTAGTTGGCAACGGTATATGACTTGCTTAAAAAATGTTGAAGCATGATACTCTCGCCTTTCAAAGAAGCTTGCATCTGAGGTAGCAATCTACGTATATAATCCAAATAATTTAATTATTGCACAACATTTTTCCTACAGACAAAAGTGAAGCCTATATTGAAGCCTATTTTTCAACCTTATAGTGTCACGTAGAAACCCAAAGGTGCATTTTCTTATGATTCTTGAAAATATTCGTCACTGTTTATACTTATGACTATAAAATAGCAAACTTTGTGCACAAAAAGGCACTGCATTGTCGCAATTGGCATAAGGGAAACGTTCACAGATAGCGTGGCTTCTATGAAACAACATTTGTCATGCATGGTAAATTAATGATGATGTCATGGCTGAAATCCAACATGCTTACAGAATCCACTTTGACATGCCCAGCAGAGTGATGGTCGTTACCCCAACCCCTCTTCCTCTAAATACGTATGTGAGGACCATTATTTTTGATAGCTTGAACACAATCACCTCTCACCTTTTAGGAGACACAACACCACAAGGAGTATACTGTATTCAAACAAGAGACCCGCGGGTCTAGCGCTCACCTGAGTATCGCAAGTTCACCTTTCACGCAGTCACTAATCTAAATTAAAATTTGACCAGGCATTCTCAAGTAGAAGATGAAAATGTACAATAAGGGCCCAATTTTTTTAAGATTCCTTAATTTGGGGGGATTGGGGCCCCTGGGGCCCTCTGGGTGGGGCATGGTGCCCATTTTGATAAATTGAGATCCTGACCCCCTGGGGATGCTACCTGCCAAGTTTGACAAAAATCCATCATGAGGTTTTCAGGAAGAAGATGAAAATGTACAATTCAGGCCCCCATTTGGACCCTTCCAACCACCCCCCCCCCCCTACCCAAGAGGGGCACCCCTGGATCTCCTATGAACAAACTTGAAACTACAGTCATTAATGTACTCACTCATAATATTATCTCAGCTCTATAACTTCTGATTCTAGAGAAGATTTATAAAGATTCCTTCATTTGGGGGGTTTGGGACCCCTGGGGGCCCCCTGGGTTGGGCATGGTGCCCATTTTAACAAATTGAGATCCTAACCCCCTAGGGATGCTACCTGCCAAGTTTGGTGAAAATGGGTCATGGGGTTTTCAAGAAGAAGATAAAAATGTACAATTTAGGCCCCATTAGGACCCCTCCTCACCCCCTCCCCTGGGTCCCAAGGGGGGCACCCCTGATTCTGCCATGAACAAACTTGAAACTACAGTCATCAATGTACTAACTCATAGTATTAACTTAGCTCTATCACTTCTGGTTCTAGAGAAGAAGATTTTTGCGGATTCCTTAATTTTGGGGGGTTTGGGCCCCCTGGGGGCCCCCTAGGTGGGGCATGGTGCCCATTTTAACAAATTGAGTTCCTAACCCCCTAGGGATGCTACCTGCCAAGTTTGGTGAAAATGGGTCATGGGGTTCTCAAGAAGAAGATGAAAATGTACAATTTAGGCCCCATTAGAACCCTTCCCCACCCCCCTCCCCTGGGTCCCAAGGGGGGCACCCCTGATTCTGCCATGAACAAACTTGAAACTACAGTCATCAATGTACTAACTCATAGTATTAACTTAGCTCTATCACTTCTGGTTCTAGAGAAGAAGATTTTTACAGATTCCTTAATTTTGGGGGGTTTGGGGCCCCCTGGGGGCCCCCTGGGTGGGGCATGGTGCCCATTTTAACAAATTGAGTTCCTAACCCCCTAGGGATGCTACCTGCCAAGTTTGATGAAGATCGGTCTTGGGGTTTTCAAGAAGAAGATGAAAATGTAAAAAGTTTACGCACGACGCACGACGGACGACGGACGACGCACGACGGACGACGGACGACGCACGACGCACGACGCACGACGCACGACGCACGACGGACGCCGGACGAAGGGCGATCGCAATAGCTCACTTGAGCCTTTGGCTCAGGTGAGCTAAAAAGGCGAAAGGAAACTTAAAACTGTAGGTTTATGGTGTTGTTTGTGTATCTTTTTCAAAGTTTTAGCTCCGAGAGACTCATGAGCCGATGTGTCATGCTATCGTTACATAGAATTTGGTGAAAAAAGGGGGGGGGGGGCTTTAAGAAGATATTTATTTATCCTGCTATAATCGACATTCCATTCCTTATATACACACTTTCTATGTATGTGACCGGAAGCAAACTTTTTCTGATTAGACGTAATTTTCCCGGAGAAAACGGCATTATTTAGTAAACCAATGTTTGACAGAGATATTTTTCCCATTTGTTTGCCTATACACTTACAGACGAAATGCCTATATACACTTAAATATATCTGCACAATTTCCATGCAGTACATCACCAATTCAAGGTTTACGCACCTGCTTTACCAGCTCATAAAATAGCACGAAACGCTCTTCCACCTTGTGAAATCGCTCCCTCTGGTAGAAGGTGGCCTCCCCTTCCTGAACGCCCTTCACTTTACAAAAGAAGGAGCCAAGGTAGCCTAGGGTGGCCATTGCTGGATTAAGTCGTCCATTAAAGTAATCGATCCCCACCTGTACAGAAGTTTCAACCTTCTTAATAATACGTGGAATAAAAGAACAAAACTCGTGCATACAATGTCAACAGCCTATAATCTAAATCACAGTTCAAACAATTCTTTCTTCATTCTGACAACCCAATCTTCCACCCCATCCCCCCCCCCCCCAAAAAAAAAAAACACCACATAGATTATTTAAGAGAGGAAACGCAATGCTTGTGGTTAAAGATTTTGATTACCTAGACTGTTTTTTGTCTTTGACTGAATTGAGCAATCGTGCAGTCCTATAAGAAAGGTGTACACAGGATAATGCACAAATAAGTGGACATATCATGGAGGCTCGTTATTCCGAAGATTCTCTTTTCCGAAGGCTCGTTAATCCAAAAATCAGGTGTTCGTTATTCCTAAGGTTCGTTTATCCAAAAATGAAATAAAGTTCGTAATTCAAGGAATGAAATAAACTTGATTTAGTGGGGTAGTGACAAAATGCCGTGTTGTTGTACAAGTTACAGAAAAATGGTAGGATGTTACGCAATGAAAATTGAATGAAACACATACACAGACACACACACAAACAAACAAACACACATGATATACATATACTTACTGACGAAATAGAAGGCAACCTTAATTTGTCATATTGTTCTTGGTGCCAAAAAGTGAAGTATTTTTCTCCTCCGTATATGCAACCCTTCATCTTCTTCTACATCATCATTAGCATGAGCCATTCTTCACCACAAACTATTCAAGTTTAGGAATAATGAACCTCATTATATTTTGGGGATTTACAAAACTCATTTCATTTTCGGATTAACGAACCGTATTGCATTTTCGGTTAAATTTACCTTATAATTTGGGTTGATGAATATTGGGAATACAGCAACGAACCGTCGAAAGAAAGCCACGTTAATGTTCGGATTAACGAACCCCTTTTTATTTTAGGTTAACAAACTTCTTTATAGGTATGGGAAATTTGTGTCTTCCACGGAAATAAGCACCTTCGAAATAACGAATGTTATTTCATTTTTGGATTAACGAACCTTCGAAATAACGAATGTTATTTCATTTTTGGTTCAAAGAACCTTCGAAACAACGAATTTTATTTCATTTTTGGATTAACGAACCTTCGAAATAACGCATGTTATTTCATTTTGGGATTAACGAACCTTCGAAACAACGAATGTTATTTCATTTTTGGATTAACAAACTTTCGAAATAACGAATGTTATTTCATTTTTGGTTTAACGAACCTTCGAAACAACGAATGTTATTTCATTTTTAACGGACTAACAAACCTTCGAAATAACGAATGTTATTTCATTTTTGGATTAGCGAACCTTCGAAATAAAGAACATCACGTGACAGATAAAACCGAGGAGTGTGGGAGTTAAATCTGTGATTTAGAATTGAATAAAAAAGAATCGTTACTTTGTAAAATATTATGAAAAATACCCTCCCTCCCCCCCCCCCCCTCCAAAAAAAAATAGAACAAACAAACTTACACTGAGATGGGGATTTTAATGAGCTTTCCAATTTTACTGTCAATGAAAAAAAAAACAACTTAAGAACATTGTCATTCGACCATTTCAATTTTACCATTTTATTGTTCAGGTTTGGCAGAAATTCGGTGATTTTCTATTCAAGTGTATAATGAGCAATTTTGTAATCATCACCCTTCTTCAAAGGTTCATACGGAAGCATTGAAGGAATTATGAAACCCAAATAAGTGTACATCGAGTGAATGCAGCAAAATTAGTCGAATACATCAGCAATGTTCAGGAAACTCGTACGATCCTTTGAAAAGTTGTAAGTTTCAGTACAGTCATCGCTGGGTGAACAGACTATAGTATACAATGTACTAAAGTTCCTTGCGTCACAAAAATGGAAGACGATGTAAAGAGAATATATAGAAAATTCAACAAAATTCATTCTTCATAGAAAGTACACATTCTCTCGAATGAAACTGACACAATAATTATAGTTCGATATTCTCCTCCCTGCTTGCTGGATGAGGTAAGTCAGTACCTTTTTATTGTGCTAGAAAAGTGAAAATATTTTGAATTTCCTCTTTCTTTATATCTTGAAAACGTTACAAAGCGTCCTGGTCTTCTCGTGCAACCATGACTGCATCAACACTTCAAGAATTCATATTATGATTTTTTTTTCAAAGGATTGGTCGATTTCCTTCAAACGTCAGTGATTTGTTGTTGCATACCCTACATTCAGAGTTTCAGACATAATTATGCATGTATTTGTGATTAATTCTTTAGTGTCATTCTTCTTGACAACATTGCGAGATATGTCACCTTGTCAAGTCAATTTGATATATATCCATATTGTTCGTTTGCTTGATTTCATTTCCACCCGTACGAGACAAGACGGCTGGATCGCTGATATTAAAGGGTGTGACAGTTCTGGTCGAGGTGAGGATTTGGTTTTTTTAACGTTTTGCGAGATATTCAGAAACCACTCTATGAGATGTCAAAGAGCATGCAATTCTAAGAGGTATCAAAAGTTTATTTGATGAAAATCGGAAATCCCAAAACAAGGTGAAACAAAGAGATCCTAATAAAAGGCGTGGCCTGTCGCATTTTATGATTATCACTTTTTGGATATCTCAGCCATTTGAAAACCAATTTCATCAAATAAACGTTGAATCCTTCTTAAAATGCTCCTTCATATTTCATAAGAGGTTTCTCATTATCTCACTTAGGAATGTTCAAAACATAAATCCCCACCTCAACCAGTACTGTACAGTCCCTTTAAACTGCATTATCGTACTGCTGATGGTCTTCCATTAGCCTTTTGACAAGGCATCGTGTCAACAGAGTGGACATTTTACATCTCGCCATGACATGTTGGGGAAGTCGACATGGTAAGATATTTTGTCGCCATGACGACATAATCCTTCTTTGGAAGTTGATTTGGTAAGATATCCATGTCACCATGGCGAAATGAACTTTATTCGTGAAGTCGACTTGTCAATTACAAGCATGTCACCATATTTACATAAAACTTTGTGGGGGAAATAGATTACTGATAAGATTTTTTTCGTCATTTATGACGACATGATTTTTTTTTTCCTTCATGAAGTCAACTCGCAAGATATTGTGGTCTATTTCAACAAAACGACATAATATTTTTGGAAGAACATTAACCCTGTAAGATAACTCATCTCGCTTTGTCGACTAACAAAGGTTGAATATAATGATAAGTCAAATATCTTTACATGTCGACTTGATAAGAAGAAATATCTCGCCAGGTTGTCAATTCATTAAAATTGTTAACTCTTCAGGCCAGAAAATACACAACCAGACCCGAGTTGGTTTTCTAGTTATAACCGGGTATTAAACTTTACCATCTCTGGCGCATCCATACCTCTTGAAAGCAAATGACATCAGGTTTATGGTAACGGATTTCTGCCATAAGCTGGCGATGCCTGTCGGCCATCTTGAAGCAATCCCTCGGACAGTATGGATACCAATCTTCCTTCACATGGCAGTCGGCTAGAATGTTGTAGTTCATGACTGTGAAAGAATCTAGGTTGTCCACGCTGTTTCCAATTTGACAACTATCGGTCCAGACCCAATCTCTGCGCAGTTTAATGTCAATTTCGCTGTTCATGCTGTTTGAAATTCCTGTGTCCTGTTGGAGGAAAAATATATCTATATAATTCTACATCATTACTGCTTTCAGTTAAATTTTTGAGCTAGAACATTGGCCCGGGTAATAGGCCCTACAACATCGACATTGAGATTATCTCGGATTTTATTCAACTTTCGAATGACAGCATCTTAACTGACTACAGTGTATAAGGTTACAGCTATGACACTGTCATTGACGTGTCTAGGCCATGGAGACGAGTGTTTGCGGTTCAAAAGTCGATTGAAGACTTTGACAAGTTTCTTTCTTGTTGCTATCTTCCCAGTCTTCGATAACTTGTAAATTTGTATTTCTACTCCGCAATTTAGTCTCTCGGTTGCCAAGGCAGTAATTTTTTTTAAACCAGATTGTTTGATTGTATTAATGAATGAAATATACGTACAATACACATTGGATGTACTACTGCACACCCAGGGATACACACACAGTTATACCTGCGTTCTTGACACACAAAGAAAAAAAAAACGTCAAAAAAAAAAAGGTCAACGTTTATATGCTGTATTAGTTGCGTCTCAAAAAGGTGTTCCTGGAAAACTGCATTTTTACACACATACATAATGCAAAAAGGAATTGGTTACACATGTTTTATTTGGAAAAGCCAAATTTCACTCAAATGTCTCCCGATGGATAGAGCTCTTTGTAAAGAGAATTTTTACACACTGTTCTCCTGACGGAGTGATTGTGATAATACTAGTAAAGCATAAGCGTCATTTACATGCACCCGAACAATAAATATGGCTGCATTACCACCGAACGTTTAGGAGTCGAAAAGAAAAAACTGCTGAACCCTGAACAGAGTAGGGCCTATAACGTGCCTAAGTTCGGTACACATAACGGTTTTCGCGCTATAGTTCCAAAATAGATGAAGTCTTGTGTGTATCTTTTGGAACATTGTGTGTCAATAAAATGACATTCTAAATGCATATTTAAGATATAAAAATCATAGAAGAAATTTTGCCCCAAACAATGTTTTTTATGTTACCTTCTTTGGTGCCATGATTGGTGTACAGCGCGTCCTTGATTGATACACACCCAATGTCATGATTTGTATGCGCTGTATAGTACAACTCATAAGAATCATGTAGCTGTACCAATCAGCCAATCATGGCGCAGCGCTGTCCGGAGGCACTGCTGACAATAAACGTTTTATGTAAATATCTCTGTGAGCTCACTAGTCATCAGTAATCTGGCTGCTGTTGACTGAACATTTTATGATACGACCAACTTCACTTGCACAAAAGATGACTACTAGTATTCACCATTCAGTGCGCAACAACTGGTAAATAGCGGTCTAAAATGAAGACCGCGTCTCTTAACTCGCCTGCTAATTTCCAGCTTGAAATCTATAGTTTGGCAGATGTCATGAAGATCAAAAACTTTTTGTGAAGCTTTACTGGTCTTTGCTGACCTGTTTACTGTGAATCTTAAGAGAAAACAGGCTTCATCTTTCAAACATGATATACATACAGGCTATATATGAATTATTTACTAGCTTCAGAAGTGTGTCAAAGAATACCAGGCCTAGTTATAGGCTGTACCAATCATGGCAGGGGCCGCGGAAGCGGGGGCTGCAGCCCCCCACACTTTTGGATCGTGAAAAAAAAAATCAAAGAAAAAAAAAGAAAGAAAGGGGAAAATCGGGGGAAAATCACATTACCCGAATTTCTCACAAAAAGTGTGCTTCAGATCGCTTTATCTTGATTTCAAAAACGCAAAAGCTCCGTCGATTGGGAGAGGGCATCCCCCTCCCACACTCTCCCCCTCTACCTCATTAGACTTTGTACATACACACAGATGATGTACACGCGGAATAAGAGCTAAATGCCGTGATTTTGCTATTGTATTAACACTTTCCTGAAAAAATCTAAATTATTTCCGTAAATATATATTTTTTTAGGGGGGGGGGGGCTGGGAGAGCTAGAAAAAAATCCAAGCATTGAACCAAAAGTTTGCACCAGATCGCTGAATTCAGGTCTGAAAATGTAAAATTACCTTCGTGTAGGAGGAGAAATATCCCTTTTGTATATACACTCTCGTGAGCATGTCTTTTCTGTTTGATTGCTTAATAGACAACATTCATGAAATTAATTGTAACAATAAATTTATACAAGAAGTTTATTCATATGCTACCACTTTATAGGCAAATTGTTCAATAATAATCCACACCAAAATATCCTGCTATACCTTAAACAAGCAATAGGCTTGATTATTGTAATGGGCTATTGTTTGGTTTACCAGATTCACAGATAACCAAGCTTCAGCGTGTGCAGAATGCATGTGCGAGACTTGTGTCCAGTTCGTCAAAATTTTCACATATTACACCTGTTTTGAAGAAGTTACATTGGTTGCCAGTAAGACAGAGAATTGTATTTAAAATTTTGATACTCGTTTATAAAGTATTGCATGGTCAAGTACCTGGTTATTTATCAGAATTGATATCAATGAAATCACACTCATATTCTCATAATTTACGAAGTACACAGGATAAGTTGCTTTTAAAGCAATCTCACTTAAAAACGAAAGTAACTTTAGGGGACTGTGCCTTCAGCTGTGCTGCTCCAAAACTTTGGAATAAATTACCTGAGAAACTGAGGAAGGCATCATCACTTGTTGTCTTCAAATATTTATTGAAGACTTATCTTTTTTCAGAAGCCTTTGATTAATTTGTTATTTATTTTTCGTGTGTCTAATCAGTGACAGGAGCTCTGTTACATCACAGCGCAGTAGAGTATATTTACATAGAAGCTGCGCTATACAAATTTCTCTAATTATTATTATTAAACAAGTGGGGCCGTTTCAAGTCGATAAAAGACGGAAAACATGCATCAAAATGGACCATTTACAACATAAAAATGCAAAAAGTTCTCACCGTGGGAGGGGGAACACCCCCTCCCACACCCTTCCCCCGTTCCCTAAGCTCGCTCGGGCTCGGTTGCTTCGCTCGGGCTCGGTTGCTTCGCTCCCTGGCATAGTAGCCACCGCCCTTCCAATATCACAAGATCATTATCCAGGCTACGCCGGTACGTGTAAGCGGGGATTTCAAGTATTTATAGGCAAATTGTTCAATAATAATCCACGTCAAAATATCCTGCTACCTTAAACAAGTGGGGCCGTTTCAAGTCGATAAAAGACGGAAAACATGCATTAGATTGCACCATTTACAACATAAAAATGCAAAAAGTTCTCACCGTGGGAGGGGGAACATCCCCTCCCACACCCTCCCCCCCCCCCCCCTTCCCTCCGCTCGCTCGGGCTCGGTCGCTTGGCTCCCTCGCATAGTAGGCCTAACCGCCGCCCTCCCAAGGAAGATCATTATCCAGGCTACGCCGGTGCGTCTAAGCGGGGGGGGGGGGGGGGGGGGGGGGGGGGTGGAGGGGGGGGGGTTGACCTTGATACCCCCCCCCCCGGCTGCGCAACCCCCCCCCCAAAAAAAAAAAACAAACAAACAAACAAACTGAAAAACGTTCCGAGGCCCCTGCATGGCGCTGTACCAATCACGGGGACGTTACTCTTTGTCTTATTTTTGATAAATCATTGTCACAAGGAATTGTGCTTGTACAAGTTAGAAGTAGCTAAGGTAGAGATAATAATTAGAATCTTATAAATTACAGACCAACAGCTCTTTTACCAATCTTTTGAAGATCTTAGAAAAACTATAGTCTCCAAGCGTTTAATTATATGATTGCTTATTCTGCTCCTGCAACAGTTTGGTTTCTGTAAACGTGGGTGTTTTTAATTTGTTATATTCTATCATGAAATTGTTTGATAAATGAAAGTTTTGCTTAAAAATTTTTCAAGATCAAGTCAAAGGCATTTGACACCTTAGACCACACCATGCGTTTGTGTAAACTTGAGCGCTATGTAGTGCGTGGAATAGCATTATCATGTTTTAAGTGCTGCTTACTAAAACGATCACAGCATGTGGTGGTCGATGGTGTCAAATTGCAATCTGGTTACATCCAGTATGGTGTGCCATAAGGGTCAGTGCTTGGTCCTTTTTTATTTTTGATATATATCAATGATGTTATTCACTCATCAAAATCACTTTCACATATAAATCATTCAATATTCGCTCACACCCTGTCCACAACAATGCCAATGAAAAGGCCTTTGCCCTTCACAGATTCGGGTCATCCCACAAGACCGACACCCACAAGTCACAGGCCACAAAATTACACAAAATTTCTTTGTTAAAAAAAAAAAGAACACAAAGAATCGACCAACGTAAAAATATTAATCAGTATCATCAGTGTTAAGTATTGTTGAATACAAGATGTGAACAATAGTTGGGCCTATAATGAATTGTTTTTGTTATTGAGAAAAACAGTATTATCTCTTTATGATCAATAAAGGATTTATTACAAATATTGATGGTACGATATCTTGTGATACAAATACCCGTAATTATGAATCTAGATAAATGTGATAACTCAGAACATTTTTAAATCAGTACTCCCAATGGGGCTCTAGAAAGTCATTGCTGTGCATTTCTATCATTATGTTTTAACGATTGATGTAATCAAATGTTTGTTTGTTTGTTTGTTGTTGTTTTTTTTGGTGTTAGATAAACTTCACTTCACTTCTTCATCAAGTAAACTTCCAAACGAAAATGAAAAAAATGAAGACGCTTACATGAAGCCATTAATATAAAAATAAGATAAGGGACAAAGGAATTTGTAAATTCTGATACAATTTGAAGTCGATTCTGAAAACATTAGATAAAACTAAACAGGGAAGCCAGTGGAGCACCGTATTAGCTGATCTTGACTATACTATACAGAGACTCCAGCTCTCCCGTTTTCGACGGGAGATCTCCCGCCGAAATCCCATTTTTGCAAAATCTCCCGTTCTCCCGCTTGTGATTTAATTTCTCCCGCCCTGGCTTTGTGTCTCCCGTTCGAAAGGATTTCTTACTTATTGCTATTGTATGTTGAAAAGATAAGCCTTAGATAGCACCAGAGAGCATCTAAAACCCTAGGAACTTGGCGCTTCGCACACATCAACTTGGAGTCTCCCGTTTGCTAGGGGTTTCAGGCAGGAGAATCTCCAGATCAGAAGGTGCTTTGGGTTGGAGTCTCTGTACTATAGCGTATTCGATACCCGGAAAGATCGACTTTATGCGCATGTTAACGCATTTTCCTCATCGGGATTCGATTCCTCAAAGACACTGATCTCGCTTACGTCGTGAGAGGGCGTGAAGAGCAAAACAGAGAGCTTGCTAAAATCTACCTCACATTGCACAGAAATAATAGGTTCTGTGGTATATCATTACGATCCCACATACAATTGCTGCAGTAGAAGTCTAACTTGTTAGAGAGAAAAATTCATCTGTCTGGAGGATTTTTTATCATTTTTTTTTTTTTTTACATTTACGCCTCTCCTCGGTAGGACGGGATTCCGTGAAGGCAGACGCAATCCCAGCGGAACATATTATCCCCGACGGACACGATCAAACACAGACCGACTCTTAGGGCTGCTGCATCAGAAGTGTGTGGCTGTCGGTACGGGGTTCTTCCCCCGGAGATTCCCCGTACAGTGACTCCCTTTGTCCGGAGAGGCCATTGCTGAAATGAACTAGAGTCCAAGTCAGAGCTCTTCATTGTCTGGACCTATGGTATCTCTCTCTTCTCATGTGCTTCTTAACTAACGTTGGTACAGCCCTAGCCCCAGCCCTGGGGGCTGAACCATCTCATTTTATTCATTCATCGGCCTCCCGCCCTACTAGTACTACAGAGTAGAGTACCGGTAATACATCCTTATTGACCTTGTGTCGTCATGGTCGTTCGTTTTGTTCTGTGAAATGTTGTCATGTCACGTTGTCATTGTTGAGGGGGAAATCCTAGATTTTAGGGGGCTTGAACCTTGAGAAGATAGTGGTGGATTCAGGGAGGATCGCAGCGGGTGCACGCCCTAACCCTACCCCCCCCCCCCCTTTTTTTTAGTTGAAACAAAAGATATTTAAAAAAATGGTGGAGGGGTGCGTGCGCCTCCCCCCCCCCCCCCCCCCTTTTACGGAATTCCTGAATCTGCCCCTGGAAGAAGTAGAATCTCTAATCCCTGTTGCAGCTTTTTGTAGGAAGCTTTACTGGGATGGTAAACTACATGGTGACATCAAAGGTCAATGGAGTGTATTTACACTACAGGTAGCATTATACAATGTATGTCTATAATCAATTAGAATCCTATACTTAATTAATTACAAGTAAAAATTTGCCATGTAAGGTGCAAGTTAAAATCAATCCGGTGGATTTATAGGCACATTCTGGATCCTACTGGGGGGCTGCACGTTCCGAATAGATAGATGGGAAGGCAGCCTCTTTGAGAGCAGTGCGTTTAATAGCATGGTTAGGTGTTCTTGAAGTAACTGCAGAGTATGGTAGGCAGTTCCACTTACCACAGTTTTGTTGCTCTTGGGGGAAAAACAAGTGTTTGTATGGATTAATTGTGGCTGCCAGGACTGTGTATTTGAGGAGGTGGTCATTTATAAGTTTTCTGCCAATGTAGGCTGCTTGGATTATGATGGCTGAGAAGGAGATGTTCACCAGGTTGTGTTGTATTTGATAAAACATTGTTGCTTGCGCGAGGAGACGGCGGGTGTGTAACAGCTAGGTCCCAGTCCATCTTGGAAAGTAATGGTGTGACAGGAGATGAGCATATAGTCTTGGTAAACAAAGCGGGCAGTGTAGCTTGTTATACCTGTCCAATGTTCGGTGTATACAGTAGGCCTAAGTAACTGCTTTGAACGCATTGGATGTTATTTTTCCGCACTCAGTGGTGCTGTAATTTGAAATGCGATACCCCTACAACCCGTTATAACAAACACGGTTATAACAAAATTCCGGTTACAACGAAGTAAAAATTCAGACCGCAACATTATCAGCTCAATGTTTTTTCATTGTTTATTTGTTCAGTTATAATGAAATTTTGATATAATGAAAGAAAACTGCCAGTCCCAAGGACTTTGTTATAACAGGTGTGTACTGTATGTGTGAAGTGCATGTTATGCTTTTCCAACGTGTATTAATGATATGACTGCATGACTGCCCATAATAATTCTAGTACATGCATGTATCAGGGCCGGCAGAGCGTTTTCAAAAGTGGGGGAGCCCACTTCCAGGTTTCATGAGTTAACAGGCAAAAAATAAAAATAAATAAATAAGGTCTTCAGTGCAACTTCTTGTGCCATTTCCAGGTTTCTTCAGCTGACATGCAAAAAAAAAAAGGTATACAACTAGGTATAAAAACATAACCTTACCGCGCTCACACTTCAAGATCGCTATCTATTTCTTTCTAGTGTAGTAGTGTCACTTATGCACTTCCGGGTAAAAACTGTGGGGGGGGGGGGCCCAAAGTGTTGACACCTAAATGTATTCCTGTGCCTTTGTATGGTGCAAAAACAAAAAAAAAGTGGGGTCCCAAGCCCCCCACTTTAACAACTTTTCAACTTAACATTGAAATACTGACAGTGATTAACATTTTTACATATTTGGTTATTTCTATTCCTAGCTCACCTCTGATTGTAGAACTATTTTGAAGCACTATATAGCTGGGTTTTTGTTTCATCTGCAAATATGGTAAATAATGCCTTCAAGCTAGCATTACAAAATCAGGGTAGCGTAGAGTGGTATGACAAAATGAGTAGAAATACCTTGTAGGCCTGGCAAGAGAAGAGTGTGCCAAGACTAGCAGTGTAGCAGAATCTTTGAAACAGATTTATTCACCATCTTCTCCCCTGCACCCAGATACAAGATGTCAACAAGTCTGCTATGTCCACTGTCAGCGCATCAACGGAACAATGATGGAAGTAGTAAAAGTGACCTTGCCACCTTGCTTCAGATCGAAATATCGAGTCATGCTTTGCATTCTTCTAGTGCTGTTTCTCCAGCTACTGTTGTGGATCGTGGTGGTGACAAAGCCGACAAGTCAAGTCACAATCTATCTGGAGGACTCTGAGCTCAGACGCAATCAGCTGGAGTTTAATGATGCCGTTGTTATTGACATTAAGAGAGAAACCCGATGGGAGCCAGGTCGTGATAAGCTCAGGAAGAAGAGGAAAAAGAGTGGCTTTTGGGCCAAGCTCAATGAATTGAAAAAACCAAGAGAGGGGTTGACTAAGACTGCAGCCGGCAAAATTGGCCTGGAAAGTAATGGTAAGCAAAACCACCTATTCATGGAATCCCCAAAAAGATGGATGTGATCTAGGAAATTCTTACTTATTCTATTACACTAAACTTTATAGATGACATGTGTTTACAATGTATTTGATCAAGTGATAATGATCATGGTCATTATTGATCACAGAGAGGAGATTGTATCTTTAATGCTCAACTTCTTTTCCAGCTTACTGGTGAAGTTCTCTCTTCATATAAAAAAATTCACATTTCTATCAGATGTTTTGTGTGCTACTATGATAGTGGAATATTTTCATTGTGGATATTTTCTTGAATATGGCACGCAATTGAACTTTTGCAAAAACAAGAACTCGCTAATGTCTTTCAGGTATTAGATTTTCTCCTCTGCAAAGTTATAAACACAGGAAGTTTACTAGTATTTTCCCAGTAAAATAAAAGAATAAAAACAAAAATATGATTTTGTAATAAGTTCTAGTGTTAGAGTATTGTTCCATTCACTTTCCCAAGATTCCCATCCAGTCCTACAACAGAGAGAAATGCTCTTTCAAGGGATGTGGTCTTTAAGCCTACGGCAGCACGTCTTGGACAACTTGGAGGAAAGTCTTTTTTCCCCCAAGATTTCCACCCTGAGTGACAGCTCCTGCCCAATTATTGAGATGGATGCTCCAGACTCACTCTGTAGACACAACTTTGGTTGGGAGTGCAACCACAGTCCAACATATACCACTCACTTCAGACATAATAGGTATGATTGTTAGTATCATGTGTACCCAGTAATCTTTTTATTTCGTTTAGTAGTCTTTATTGCAAAGCTCAATTTGGATCTGTATCATACATGTGTATCTTTAGTTCCCTTTCAGTGCCCAAGTGCGCTCTAATTTTGATGTCGTTAACAATTGATTTTTAGAATATGATATTTTGTGGAAGGAGTACGTAACTGTGATGAAATTTGATTGACTTAACTTCACCAATCTCCAAATTTTATCTGGACATTTACGCAATGTGATGCTGCAAACATAATGATGCTGTCTGCGTGGATAACTCACATTTGATGTTCTGGTGCTTGCTTTCCTTGCAAAAACAAATTTGCAGATCTCTAACAATCAACTGCCCAGGTGACTTCAGAGTGGAATGGTACTTTGAAAGAAACGGCGGCTTCACAAATGAGACAATGAAGACATACACCAATCAGTATTCATCTTGGAATCATGTGACACAGCCGATCAACATTCCATTTCCGACGCAGTATGCAGATGTCTTGTGCAGAGTAGAAACTTTGAATGGGTGAGCATATATACATTTAACTGAATTTCATATTGTATATGAAGTCGCAGTGTCGTCAGAATGTCTTAATGAGTTCTGTATAATGCCATATATTTAGCATTTGTATTTTTGGGGGGAATTCAGACTTCGCAACAATTTTTTGAATAGTTTAATGTTTTGTAGTGGAGTGCAGTAACAAATGGAGAAATTTATGCTCATGCATGGCACATTCATGTCGGTATCAGAGTTAATATTTTTATTTGCTGTTAAATTTACAAAAAGAACCTGGCTCACAAAATTGGCGAAAATAAAAACCCCACGTAATTATATGATTTATATGGCAGTTAATTGTTACGGGCTGTCTTATGAACATGCAGATCTCTAATATCAAGTTCCAATAACTTTGAAAAAAGAATCTGCTGTCTGATTTCCTGAACCTGTTAGGTAAAGGCATTCACAAAAAAAGAAGATAAAAATAAATTGTAAAATAATGATTCGGAATAGCCTTTCCTATTGTTTTTATTCGAGGACATGAGGTATGTTACAAAAGATTTATATAAATCCTTGAAATTTCCAATAAAATCTTTGTTATTCCAATTTATCGATGGCAAAAATTAAGATTTCTATCGTGTCTGCCTTGATTGAAAAGGTTAATACCTAGTGGTGGGTTTAATTCAAACTATAGGTTACAATAATTGTTTGATTTATACCAAAGTTTGGTGTGTATTGATTTTGGATAGAAAGTTGCAAAAATGAGATTATTATTTTTTGTGACATCCTTGTTGGTTGAATTTAGCAATTATCTCACTCCTTTTCTTTGAAGTTTTAAGGTTTTCTTCTTCGTTTCCTTTCTGCGTCAGTACCGGAATTCACCACAACTACAGAACTCAGTTTATTCCCAGTGCCAGTTTAGTTTCAAGTCAGAGGAAATTATTTGACAAAATGGTAAGAATGTGATTGCACAGTGATTTTCTTTGACACATTAATAGCAAATCCAGGGGATTTATCGTAAATGATTACAAGCAAAACTTTGTTTTTTATTCTCAGCCTGCATTTGAAAAACAATGAATTGGGACTCAACCAACCAACCTAAAATCAGTGCATGCAAGAATAGTTAATTATAATCAATTTCAGCAGAGGTAAAATTTTGGAACTCTCAATTTCTAATGTCAATTTTCCTTGGGTCAATCACATTAATGGGAGATATTGTAAGGATTGTGAATACAGTATGCATAGTAAGAACGATTTGACCAATGTATGCTTAAGGCCTGTTGATAGATGCATCCAGTGACATGCCTATTGAAAGCAGGGGAGTCATGTACAATATCTATAGAGATTTTAAAGTGACATAGCAACAGAATAATAGTATGATGTGTTATGTGGTGGCCTGGGGCCACTAAAAATTGATGTCAGGCCAGCAAGTTTCCAAAAAGGCTGTCTTTTGGTGGCCCAACCAGGCAGCTAGAATTATATTTCCTTTAATTTCAAGCGACCAAAATTTCAACTTCAAATATTTTAGGCGCCTGAGCCCAAACAGGCCACTATGGGAAAAAAAGTGCGTTTCTAGCCCCGTATTAGAAAGTATATAATGTTATTACCAGAACTTGAACAACAGAAAACTTGCATATTTTTGACATAGCAAAATTTGTCAACAGAGTGATTGGTCATGATTCAAAAGTGTGTTTTCAGGCATTGAGCTCCCTCGTGGCGACTTTATGAGGTCCTTTGTGGAGACATTTGATGGTATATCTGATATTGTTATTTTATACCTTTAAGATTTTTTTATGTTTGATTTACAGTAGCATTATCTGGGGCAAATTATTTGTTATATAGGGTCCCACTTTTTTTCTCTCTCTCTTCTTTCTTTAAAACACAAACACAAATTGAGTTTGGTTGTAGTTAGAAACCCCTCCCCCTTCAAATGGGATGTCTCCTCTTTTTTCTATTCTTTTTCTAGATCTTTTTGACTTACCAGTAATCTGAAGTGAAATTAGGAATTTATTGGCACTTTCTGTTTCTTGATAATTAGGCGTGTTGTAATTTTGTTTTTATTTCCAACATTTTGTTCTCAAAATGAAGTTGCAGATGCAATAATGATCTTTCAATGCAAACTTCTGCATATTCACACTGATGATAGAAACGGGAGCGTAAAGACTGGCGTCCACTTTCTGTGCTAGCAATCAATATTGACTCCCTCTCAAGAGCCCAGTTCCACCGCTCCTGCGGTCTGCCCCAAACACGCCAGTTGTTGAGGAGACTGTTCAATGCAAGTAAGTGGATCCGATAATGCTACTCCTCCTGCTGGCCAGTAGGTTTGGGACTAGAGAATTGTACGGTATGGCCTGCAATATCGATTCCCTGTGGTCCATCATAATGGACCTGAAAAAGTTCCTATTTATTAATAAACACAGTAATGGGACTGGTTTAACCATGCAACTGACAGCAAATACATATTTACGACATGTGACTGTGTAGGGAGTTAATGAGAATAAAATTTCACAAAACTACTTTAGCCTTTCTGCAATAGAGGGATCCATGATATTTGGCTTGAGTTTTTTCATGGTTATTCACTTTCTGGGTAATTTGTGTAGAAAGTTGTCATAAAACTTCTGTTAAGTGTTGATGTATTATGTATGCATGCAAACAAAACAGATTTCCAGTTCTAAGCAAACAAGAGAATTGAATTGAATTGAATTGAATTGAATTGAATTGAATTGAATTAAAATTATTCAAATCAAAATGTATAATTGAATATCTTGTTTCATAAGCATATTAATTTCATTGCTGCAAATGTTTGTTTGTGTTTCTTGGACGACAACCAACAAGGTGCAGATTCATCCCATCAAGCCTTCTTATTCAACCGCCTCAATTCCATCGGTGGTGTGACTGCCATGAACCTTACGCCCCTCTATGCAGGTGAGACACCATCATCAGAAGTATTGCAATCAGTGATTAGTGAAATTGTAAACGAAGATCAAACTGGTTATATCTAAAATCGATTATCAGCTTTTAATATACGAATGACTATTGATATTATTGAATACATGAGAACAAAAGGGATATATGGTGCAATAATGATAGATTTTGTATAATTTACTACCAGTAAAAAAGAATTTGTATAGATGGCATATCAAAAGAGATGGAAAATGTCAGCATTGCGGTGTAGATGAAGATAATCTACATGCTTTCATTGAGTGTAAATTAAATAAGGTTTTCTTTTCGTACTTGACAGTTATAATCAAACTTATATACTGCCTATGATATTGATTTTGAAATAACGGGAATGCATCTGTTAAAAGCCCATAAGGAGACTGAACTAGATATATTTTTGACAATTACCTTGTGGTGTATTTACAAATGTATATTTTTAAAAGAAATAAAACTGGAAAAGAATGGCGTGAAATTGATTTGCAATATTTGTTTGAAAGAGAAATTTGCAAAAGAATTGAGGAAGATTTGAATAGTATGAAAACACATCATAATTTACCAAAACAAATGATGTACATTGTGTAAATAGTTTGTGATTTTTTAATCTCAAGAATGTCTTTCGAAGTTCAGTGTATTTTCTTTTTCCACTCTTTATGATGTGATATAAAATGTTGAATTATGGAGGCAATGAATACCCTGTTGACCCCCCCCCCCCCCCAAAAAAAAAAAAAAAAAAAGAAAGATCATCAGAAGCATTAAAACTTTTCTAGTCAGGCAGTAAGATGATGAAGGCTGTTTACTTGTCTGATGCTCACAGGTATCTTCTTGCACCGCACCCAGTGAGCTTTTGACTTGTATAGATGTAGGTAATGCGACAGGTGTCTTCACATTCTACTCTCTTCCACGCTTCTGTGATTTTTCATTCCCATGCCTACAAGGAGAATCTGTGTGTTCTACTACTATCACATACCATCTGAGCCATGCATTTGATATTTCGTTTTATGATTATTCATTCAACCAAGCTTCATTCCACTCTACGGAATCCTACTTCACCCAGATGACTGAAAGTACTGGTAGTGTTGTTATAGTAGGCCTGATTGTCTGAGAACAATAGACAGATAGTGGCAAAAAGAAAATAGTTGAAAAGGAAATCCAAAAACATATACATTATGATAAAGATATCTATAATGCATAATATGATTACTCTCTAGTCTAATGCAGTTTTTAGATGTACTGACACTTTACTGATGGCTTTTTCAATCAACAGGAGTATATTTCAAGAGAGCTGATGAGGAGAAACGAGTACTGATTCACAGGTACTGTAAAAACAAATTCATTGCAAGATAAAGGCACAAAAGTTCTAATCTAAAAGTCTTTTGGGGGTGATTCCCTGTGATTCCCCCTCCCATAAGGCCATACTTGTAGTTATAAACAAACAAATGATAAAGAGGAAGGCATCTTAGTTGGCTGCATACAGCAGTAGACTTTGTTCAAATTCACTCTAAAGGTGTGTGATCATGCATATTACATGGTCACTCACATACCCTAAAGGTGACTTCTAATCACATCCTAAACCAACCCTTTGCCTACTGGACCCTGGTTGCTGTCAGTATGAATTTATTAGAAGCTTATAATCTTTTTATTGCAACTGATTGATAAATTGCCATACATCAACATAGATAAGCACTGAATTGATCAGTGTTTTAGTAGTAGCCATGATAAAAGAAATCATGGGCATACATACTCTAGCAGAATTTGAACCTAAAACCTCCTGATCTCCAGACAGGTGTCTTATCCACAAGACCACCAATCTTCTGCCTGACAGCAAGCATTGGTTGTAATCCTTATAGCATTCAGCAGGTGCAGCATAATTATTCAAATTCTTGAAAGAAAGTTCTCAGGAAGTTTAGAATCTTAAGTAAGAAAGAATTTTAACTTCAGTTTTACTCTGGTTCTTTCTCTTCAGGTACACCAAGCCAATCAAGGAGTGGATGTGGGACTATGCCAACCAGCATGGCTTCCTCACCAGCTATGCCATGGACACAGGAAACGGCATCATGGGAACACAAACCATCTGTGCGGTAAGAAGAACAGAAGTTCTCTCTACAAGCTGTAGTTTCAACCATCTGCTGTTGGCAACAGTGATGAGTCATGCATTATCCATATGGGGAATTATAGTTTGTCACAGACAAGAGGTAATAAGAGACACTCTCCAAATTGTCCTCCAAATCCCTGTATCATTCTCCTTGGCACATTCCAAAGTTGTCAACGGAGAAGGGTGTGGAACAAGAAGGTCAAAGTGAGAATTCAGAGTTTGATAGTTTAGATTTTAATCTGATTTCAGACTTTTTGTACTCTGCCGAAAAGTCACATTTCAGACTCTTTTTGCAGTTCAATGACATTTAAATGTTTACAGTTTAAACTACTTCAGACTTTTTTTTTACAATATTCTGATTTTTTTTTCTACAAGTAGCCTACGCTCACACCCCTGTTGAAAGTCTTTCTTTTAATCGTGACAAACTTTCATCCTATGTGTAAAATACTCAGAATTACATTGTATCCTGTGTTTGCAAACATGACAGAGTTGTTGTGGAATGAAAAGCCCATCACCCCTCCCCCCCCCCCCAAAAAAAAAAGCAAGTCTCACAATGTCTTAAATGAATTTAGAGTAGGAAACTGCTGACTGCAAAAACACCACTATTTTACTCCTGAGTGTCCTTAACTGCTAGGAAAAATAAAATTGAAATAAAGAGAGTGTTTTTGCGCCTTACGAAGGATCACCCATGTTTCTACAGTTTATGCTCTTTACTTTGTAGAAGAAAAAGAACAAGTTCTTGTTCATCTCCTGATAGTGTGTCTCTTTCACTTCCATTATAGTATTTTACATCTCATGCCGCACCACACTCTTTAGTTTCTTTTCACACTTCTAAGATTCTTGACTTGTCATCTGTACTTTGCTCTATTTTGTCATAGCAGAAACTTTGAGATAAAAATGATATATATTTGTAGCTGCTTATCATTCTCTTGTGTTACTGCTGTTGTGATGTGCCTGCCCGCAGTGACGTGACAGAAATTCTTGCTGCACGTAACCAGATGTTTGCCGTAATTCTGAACTCGCCCACTTGCGACAACTTCAGACATTCCACACTTCACCCTCCTCATTTTTCTATTCTTTTATGCTGCCTACCTGTAAATCCAGCTGTATATAGTAGTTGGATGTTATGAAGGTAGCTATTATACCAGAGCTTCTGTTTGTGTTTGTTTGTTTTTAACTGTTTGCTTTCTGTCTTCAGGAAATGTGACAAAATATTTGTATCGTGTGTGTCATCATCCATAATTCAAAGACACAAAAAGTCAGAATTCATTTCATTTTGTGTGCTACATGTTGCCATCTAGAATGAGTGATAGACCATCACAATCATCTCACACAGTCAACAGTCCCTTTCATCTGTCTCCAAGTCATCATCGCTGCAAGAAAAATTCATCTCTAGTCTGGCTTTGTGGAGGTAAATATTATTGTATGCATGTGATTCTGTGTAGTTAATGTAGAATCCCCAAGCTCAGGTAGTGATTTGCATCTGCAGAATGTCTTCACCCTCTGTGAACAACATATGTGCTCAAAAAAGTTAAAATTATGTTGAATTCATCCGAAAAATCTAGTTTTGCTTCATCGTACAAGGCTTTTCTCTGTCTCTTATTTCCTCCAAGCTGGAAAGAGAATGAGCACATGTGTAATTAGCATAGACTACAGTCCTGAGAATTGCAGAGTGCAACCCTTTTTGACAAGTTATGCAACTTCTCACTGCAGTAAAGCATCTTTTCTTGGTTTCACACCCAAAACCTTGCTCCCTATGGGGGCAGTTTAGTGGATAGGAATCCTTTATTTTCTAATGGGGGTCTAAAATTCAAATCCTGCCAAGTGCAGACCTCCCAACTTGTCTGGATAATTTTGGGAACTGCTCTTTCTTTCCTACTTTTGAGCCACGTGATCCCTATTTTTCAGTCAGAAAGGTTGGGAGGTCTGCAAGTGCTCATGTTTTTGTATGAGACAGTTTTATCCACGATGTCCCTCGTTTGCCAGGTATAGAAATATTAACCCTGTGTTAAAAAGACCATATCATTACATTATTATCGCATTTCACCGAGATTAGTAACAAACCACACTAAAACCTTAATAGAAAATATCTAAACTTTACAGCTAGGTGGACCATTATTTTGTACTTCTTCAGCTAAGACAATGAACAAGCAAAAGCTGGCATATGCACCGTCAAGTTACGTATCTCCCAAACTTGCAGATTTCATCCTTTCTCTTTCCTTCCTGTCCACACAGACGTGCAACCATCTACCGGCAGAGTTACCGCACTGGGAACATGGCTGGGTGCAGCTTGAAAACAAGGAGGTGAGTCTCAGACAAAGTACACAACTGATTCACTGCATCATTCCCACTGAATAGCGCCATTGTCACAAACACCAATTCCTTTTACATTGATTGCCTCCTTCAAAGTGTAACCCCTGAGATACTAGTAGATGATAGCTTTCTGAGTCACATTCTGTTGGGGCGCTACCACACAAGATTGTCACCCTGCCCATTCCCAAGTACTGGTTTGTGGCTCTTTCACATGTACATGGTAGCTTCATTATGTCTTGTCTGAAAAAATGGAGGAGTTGTCACAGAATGGTATATCCTTATCACAAAATGCAATATAGAAGAGAAATATAGGACAAAAAACATCAGTATGACATGCGCCCCCCCCCCAAAAAAAAAAAAAATAATAATAATAATAATAATAAAAAAATAATAATAATAAATGAATAAATAAATAAATAAAAAGAAGACAAAAGAAGACAAACAAAACAAGGGGATAGGGGAGAGAGATGTGAGCCTAAGTTAATGTTTGATGTTGGCTGTGTTCAATAAGTTGAGGCAATTATTGTTTCTCTTCAATGCTTTGCAGATATTGTCAGTTCCTGTGGGGGAAAAGTGTTCCAAACATAATTTACTGTTGCATTGCATATTGTGAATCATATAATTATAATGATATGTATGCAAAATGAGCTTTAATTTAAAGGGAAGATAGCCATAGTTGTTGTTCAAACCCTTAATAGAGGTGATTGCAAGCATGGGTGACCAATTGGTTGTGCACTGACATCAATAATATTTTGGAACATATCGTAAGCTATCGAACCTGAACGGTTAGCATTTATATCGTGTCAAAAGTAAATATAGTCAGTTGGTGACCGTAGTCCATTGAAGTGGAACCAGTGAGGTCCAGGGAAGTTTCCTCTTGCCATCTGGGCTGGATGCTCAAAGACTCCATGAAGCCGTTCTTCAATCTTCTTCCATGTCCCCAGGTGCGGCCAGGTGTTCTGAGTGGTCTGTGTGATGGGGACACCATGATCCATGAACACATCATGAACTACACCAGGGATTTCCTGAATCTTGAGTACCCAGCAAAGTGGGCGGGGTTCGATCTCAATGCAAAGCACAGGCAAGGCAACAACTGCTGCTTTCTTCACATTCAGCCATGTATACTCATCAAGTCCAGAATTCATAAGGAATTTTGATATTTTGTTATTTAAAAGTCCTGTTTACCTTTGGGAGCAGTGATTTAAAAAATGTTCAAGATATCACATTTGATGCATATGTGTAGGTCAGTTGTATCGCAAAACCTCCTCCCATATAAGAATTTTGCAATAGAACCTAAAATATAAGGAGATATCACTATTTTTCTCAATAAACCGTAAGTGTAGACGGTTTAGTCTGGAAACGTTTTTATCATAACCATTGATCACATTTTGTGTATCATCAATTCTTAACATTGATTATACTAATAAACATTTTTACATTGGTTGTTTCTATGCCTAACTCACATTTTGGAACTATTTTGAAGCATTAATTCTGGGTTTTTATTTCAGTTGAAAATGGTAAACTGTGCCTTTAAAGAAACGACAGCTGAGGCTGATTGGCTGGTGCTGGTTTTGCCAGTAGGGAACATTTTGTCATATTCCTTGTCCTACTGTGCAATCACATACTCTGTGTGATGCAATTGTGATACAATTGTGATACTGTTTTTTTAGTATGGAGAATGTTCATCACCATGGTAGGAGTTGTAGATACTGTTTTTATTTGAATGCAGTTTCCGCGACCGAGACTAATATTTCATCTGCTTTGTAAGTGAATAACAGTGGTATGTTTCTCTAACCCTTTATACTGTGATTTGATCGCTGATCGGCACGCATGTTGGAATGCTTTCTTTGCCGGTCAGCACAGATGATTGTAAAACTAATTGTCACTGAATAGCGGGCACATGATCCCCCATCCCTATAAGCCAGTTCGTAGTTAGCTCATGGGCTCGTTGGTACAAATGACCTTTCTTTTTTCTCAGTTGGGTAGGCACTTCAGTTGTTTTCAAAGAGACATTACGCGTACCGGTGAGCTTGCGTGACGTAACAATTCATGGAATTTTTGTTCAAACAATGAATGAACTTGCATAGACCAGGTGACCAGAATGGTCCATCAATCAACTGTCGGGGAAGCATCCATTTCATTGTTTTGCTTTGAACGCATTAAAAAAAACTGTTTTTATTCATTGCCAAATACCAGTCTTGCTGTCAGGTGGATGTACTGGCAAGCAACGTTTACAAGGATTGCATGAATAATCATCCTATGACAGATGCTTATCTCAGTGAATTTAAAAACCGACATGCCTTTTGGTGCAAATGACCTTTTTCTGCTCATGCGCAAAGTGGAACTGCGAACTGGCTTATTGTGTCACAGTGGCCTTCCTGATGGAATTGAGGCACACTGTTACACCTCCATTAGACTTGCTTTACACGTAGGGAAAGTTTAAGATGGATTACCAATCGAATGCACATGGTGAAAAAGCTCGCAAAGGTTTAGCTATGCATATAAAGGGATACCTGGATGGCCAGCCATTTGAAGTGAAAACAACATATTAGGGGCGGTCAGACTGACAAAAGATCGAAAAGTTTAACATCGCGAAGTCTTTGCGATCTTTTGTCGTGCGTGGTCACACTGGCAGCCAAACTTGGATCAAGAAGTTTGGGTCATTGGTACGCGCGCGCAAGAAAGAAGAAAGAGCGCACCGTCCGATGGCTAGTGATTGTGACGTAACAATGCACATCTGTACATGACAATGACCTCGCACTTCGGAGACACCGCCCGCAAACGGATCGAGAAGTTTGTCTGGAATGAGGGAAATTTCACAGGAAGTTTGCAGTCACACTGGCAAAACTTTGAGATCTTAAAGTTCATGAACTTCATCTTCTCAATCTTTTGCCAGTCTGACCACGGCAATTGATAACAATAAGCACCACAGAGATGTCATCATCATCGTGTCAGCCAAAACACTAGTAAGTGAGAAAAACAAAATGATGCACCAGAGGTAGTCTATGGCAAGCATGATAGGAAAATGTGGGTATCGTGAATGCTTGTGTTTCACTATTGATGTTGCCATTTTGCCCCCCACTGTTTCAGACCAGAGCAAGAATCAGCAAATCAGGTGGATGCTCTTTTGGCAGCAACGCTGGAGTCTTTAATGCAGACCCAGCCCGATCTTGCAGTAGTAAGATATTCTTCACTTTCTTTAAACCTTTCACCCTTTTAACTCATTTGCCTGGGCGATGTTGGGTTTTTTCCTGAAGAGATATTAAGTGACAGTAGCTTTCAAGCTCATGTCAAAGATAATATAATATAGGGACATTAGAATATATATAGGGAAAATAATCAGAAATTACTGAATGTGAATTTGACCCTTTCCATGCAAAAAACAGTTTTCAGTTTTTGCTTTCTGGCATTCTTTCCCTTTAAGTTACCATTCCAGTATAGATATGTTTTGCCCTGCCACAATCAGATCTAATAATCTAATAATTTAGAACCGAAACCAAAACAATATGAAAAAAAAAAAAATCAATGAAATTTTAGCAACAATAAAGAAAGTTTAAGGATGACAGGAAGAAGTCTATTTCTACAGTAACACTGATATTATATTTTGACTGGTAGTTCCTCTTTGGGGATCATGGAGATCGTTACCATGGTGATGATGCCAACCACCCTGGTAGCTACATGGAGATACTCCTACCGTTCCTAGCTGTCATCCTCCCAAGGCATGTTCTGGAGACACACCCAGAGTGGGAGAGGAACATGTTAATCAACAGCCAGAGATATGTGGTGAGATGCAATTTGGTGGAAAGTTTGGAGGATCAATGATGAAGGAAACTATTCTCCTGCTATGAAATGTCACTAAATGTCAACTGAATTGTCATTATACAAATGACGCATAGGTCTGAGGGGCCTCAGTCAAAATTGTATGCATAAGGTAACTATGGAATGCTTAACCCACAAGGCGGAGCCAAGTGAGTTTAAGCTTCATTCCATTTTTGCAACATGCACACTATTCCGACTGACGCACGAAAAGACATGTGCGTCTTCTGTGTTATAGAATGGGTAATTTTCCTACCCCAAAAATTCATTTTTCTGTTGTACTATACGTGATGGCAAATTTACTGGATGCATTTCCTTTTGGCTTGCCATAGACGACAGCCCAAAGATCATGCATCCAGTATTTACTGGATGCCTGGAAAAAAGTACTGGATGCATGACTTTTTTAGCCAATAGGTGTCTCGTACTGAGTGCACTAATGCTTGCTTAGTACGCAAAGCTTTGCTGCAAGTGGGCGACAACATGTTTACCACTGTGACTCAGCCTGCAGCTGGTAAAAAATTGACACATAGCTCTCAACCATTGAAATCACAGGATTCTCGCTACCCATTCTATAATTTTGATTGACAGATGTGTTGGTGGTGTCCAAGACGCATCCCTTGTTATGATGCTCATTGCCATTACATGTATATTGCCTTTAGCATTGCCGGATAGCTCATTCTAATTACCTGAGAAAAGAAATACATGTAGTTTTGGCCTACTAGTATCTCTTCTCCAAGAGGGAAAGAAGCATATCAGTCTGTGCAGCACATTTTGTAATCATTCGAAGGAAAATGGTACGACCCTGGAAGTAATATTGCTCATCTTCAGAATGTCTCAAATAAAGCCTGGTGTACTTTGCAAGTTTGTATTTGGCATTGAGACACATTAGTTTTCTTGCATGCCACCATTATGGTGACATCTTACCCTGGAAATTTGACCAACTTGACATCTTGCATCCCCAGATATTTGGTTCAATAGATTTCTCCTCTTTTTCTCTCTCGACCAACATGTCAATACATGTATCTCACAAGAGAATCTTGTGGCATGACAAAGACATTACTATTTTCAGCTTTACTTCAAACTGCATGTAGAAATTCTCTCACTTTTGAATGCATTTAGCTTCTAGAGAACAATGTAGATTGTGTCATGCAAAAAGAGAAAAATGCCCATAAGCTCTATCTTTCAAGTTTACTGCTGCCATCAATAAAGATCTGAGATCCAACCTCAGTTAAGATCTCAGAGCCATTGCTGATCCCTTGAACCAGTTGCTGAAGAATGCTCCTTAAAAGAAACCCAAATCCAAAGAAAAATGTGGATTGAGTGAAAGCAGCAACATTAGTAGAACATATCAGTGAAAGTTTAAGGAAAATCAGATGATCAATGCAAAAGTTATGAATTTCTAAAGTTTTGATGTTGGAACCGCTGGTTCAGGAGATTACTAGAGGTTATAACATATGTGTGGACAACAATATACAACCAATGATAGAATTATAATTCTATCAGTTAATAATCCTGCAAAGATTAATCTTGAAAACTATCTGCTGTATGATTTTGAACAGGGTGCATGTGCAGGATACTGGTATTGCAGGTGGTACAAACTGTAGCTCTTGACATAATATGTGACCCTTCACCACAAAACAAACAAAAAGTCGCCAGACATGAATTTTAGTTAAGACCATATTCTGAAAGAGCAGACGTTAACCTTTAAAATGGTGTATAACTCAAATCAAATGGACTCTCCTAACTTATCTAAATATTGGAAAGAAAGCATAAACTCTGGAAAAGTGTGAACTGAGAAAAGAGACCCATTTCACTTATTTTCAGTCCTCACTCAAAATCAGTGCGTGCGACTTTATGTTCATTTTATGGTGTACGGTCACATATACAATTCTGTCTTGGACTGTTCTGAGGAGCTGTTTCTGCCACCTTGTGTGTTCTTGTCGGGTTACAAACTATACAATGATGACAATTTGATATGTCACCACAGATAAGAGAGTGTACACGTTGTGAAAGTTGTGGTAATATGTAGTTCATGTGACTTTCATTCCTGAATTTAGGTTCATTATGACTTGCATCAAACCATGAAGTCACTGATGGACTATCCTCATCTTGATCAGGTTAAAGGTCATATTAAGGAGGACTCTTACAACCTGCTAACCCAGGAAATTCCGAGGTAAGTATCTATGCTCAATGCATGTTGTAGCCAATAGTTTTGACAGGATGGACATTCATGGCATAGTATTGAAATGATGGGTAACTAATGCTTTGTCTCCTTTCCAATATCATTTGAAATCAATCCCTTGGTAACTCTGTCAATTTACAATGGCTACAAACACTGTTATTTGCAGAGGCCCAACATATACATCACAAAATGCATATATATATAAACTGGACAGCAAAAGAAAGTCCCCACTTCTGTCAAAGGCTGCACACAAAAATTCACCACCTAGAAATAAACAATTTTTGTACACAGGTATGCTGCAATATCCATTAGTAATCACATACCCAATAGCAAGTGATTATCTTTATTACAAAGAAAAAAATGACATGCACAGCATCTTGGTCACTGAATCAAAAGTCATAAAATGTAACAGAATGAGCCTTACAAGCCTTACGAGAAGTGGCATAAATTTCCTAATGGAAGCTTGCTAAGACCAGAGTAAAGTAATGTCCAGTCTAAAGAGCTAACTGATTTCATTCTGAGAATTAACGTAATCAGGAAGGATAGCATCCCTAAATACAGAATACACTCATTAACATCATTTTGACAAAACTGGTGTTCACTTTGACACATTGGTTGTTTAAAAATGTTATCCATTCAGTGGCCTTTTTTGCATGGTGGAAAGTGCTGTTGTGTGGGACTTTTGATTCAATGACCAAGATGCTGTGCATGTCAAGTTCTTCTTTATTATGAAGACATTCACTCGCTTTAATATGTGCATGTGATAAGTAAGGGGCATTGTAGCACACCTGTGTACAAAAATTGTATATTTCTAGGGGGTGAATTTTTGTGTGCGATCTTTGACAGAAGTGGGTACTTTCTTCTGCTGTCCAGTTTATATATATATATATATATAATATCTATATATTTACGTATGTATATCCACATGAAAAAAAGGAATTAAATAACACAATACATACATTTGATATAGATACAATGTAAGGTCATATAAAGTAAAAATCCTCAAATCCCCTAATACCTGGGCATCAAGCTTAGCATCCATCGCCTGTATGCTGTCTTTCTGGTCGCTGACCTGCTTTCGGATGTCAGTGAGCTCTCTGGACTTTTCATTGTTGCTCATTTCAAGGTCCAGTATGACGGCATTTTGTTTCTCTATGGTTTCCTCCATTGCTTTTATCCGCTTGGAAATCGTTTCTTCTACCAAAGAGATGAAGCTTTTGTTTTGTAGAATGTCTTTGATGACATCTTGTGTCAGCTGGGTGGAGTCAACCCGGTCAAGTGTAGATTGGGATCTGGTCTTCACAGTAGGCTTGTCAGAGGACATGTTAGGCACAATGCAGTCTTAACGACCAGATTAGGGCAATAACAATGCAAAGGATTCTTCAAAGGGGCATTCAGAGAGGTTCTACGGTCCAGTGACTAGCACAGACAGAGTGTTAGTATGCAGTCTTCTCCAAGATACTCCAGCAAATTGATCATGTGGGACTGACACATATATCCTCTCAGGGAAAGTAATTTTGACACACAAAAATGAAGCAAAGAATAGGCTCAGTCACAACACATATATATCATAGTTCGACTCCTGGTGGATGACCTCTCTCCACACAATGTTCACATATCAAAGTTACTCACACAAATTGCTGAAAACTAGCTCAATTATGATGAACTTCACGAGCCACTCACGAGCCACTCTTCGCCACTCTTCGCCACCACTTCATACCTGCTCTCTTTTTAAACAATTTAGCCATCCATCCAAATAAAACCCAGTTCAAGGAAAGTCAACACTCAACACATTTGTGACAAACATGTCTTTTTGATTTTTTGTCAATTTATGTGAAACTGTTATATCACATCATCAAAACGTACTCTAGACCAACTGAGATGGGATACTTTCAGTCCTTACCCATTGATGTGTAGTAGCTTACCTGGCTGATTTACATACACTGTACTCTTGAGTCGAGTCCGAGGCAGTGGGTGAAACAGATGACGGTCCAGTTTTCTTTTTACCATGCCTCGTCTTTTTGGGTCTCACAAGTCCAAGGGTATATAATTTGTTTCCTAAACACTCAAGGTAGCCTTTGAGACTGTGACATGTAGTGAGGGGGGTTTACACTATGACGAAATGTTGTATCTTGACGAATAATCCGAGCGCCAGAAGGCAAATGTGATTACATTATGGTGGTGTACTGGTTTTTTTTTGTTGTTGTTTTTTTTTTTCTGATGAGATTTTCATGTCTCGTTGCATTTTGCATAACATGGGGTCCTTGAAGAACAATATTTCCATCGACGTTTAGATTGGCTGCAGCTTTTGTACAATACTTCCTATAAACAGCATCACATTGTAGCTAATCCCTGAAAGCTTGGGTTGATCAAAGAATAGGTGAAGGTATTAGGGAACTCCATTGTTGAGTTTTGCAACAGCTGTCCCAGACAATATAATAAGGGGCCTATATGCTGAACATGTATACATGGCATGTTAATACCATGGTGAACTTTGGAGTTTCTCAAAGGACCCATTGGTTGCTCAGTTAAGTAGGTCTGTAGGCATGGCACCTTTAGTCAAGCATGTAGAGCCAGGGGGGTGTTTCACAAAGCTGTTTTTAAAGTTACAAAGGACTTAAGAACGACTGGTGATCAGTTCTTATGTGCTATACTTATCAGAATCTCAATGATTTAGCACAAGAACTGATCACCAGTTGTTCTTAAGTCCTTCGTAACTTTAAGAACAGCTTTATTTGTGAAACACCCCCCAGGTGATGGAAAAAAAAAATATTTAATTCAACTTAGCCCTACACTTGAACATTGGACAGCCCTGGTGGATCCTGACACAATACACAACAATTTGGTCATGAACAAATACCACAAAAACCCACTGCTCAGTACATTGGAGCAAATAGAAATGAAGCAGTGTGGGGAACTGGGTAGACACTCACTCTGTCACTCACTCACTTGCTCACTCAAACACGGAATTGAATGAAATGGAAATTTGAAATGCATGATGTTATGTACTTGTATAAGTCCAATGTTATATCATGACATCAGTTGCACACAGTGTTTGTTTTTCATATCTAATTTATACTTATGAATAACATCATGATTTTGAATCAAGGGGATGAATGTTGAAACATGGGTTTTATTGCAGACAAGGAATGTTTCAGGTTGTGCAAAGTACTACACATTTGGAGCAATGCAATACCACTGTCTGAAGCTGTAATCAGTTTTAACATCAAATTATAGTCAGCGATATTAGGAACAAACAAAATTCATCTTGCCAAACTGAGTGTAGCAACTAAATCTAATGGAAATTTCCACTCTTGCAGTAGTTACAAAAAAAGTTAATTCTTTTGTTTTTTCAACAATCTATTAAGTGCATATACATAACTCAAGAAAGTAATCTGTAATACAAACTGATTTTATCTTTGGTTTAGAAAACGCAGCTGTGCTGATGCCAGCATTCCACATTGGAGCTGTGCTTGTGGTGGTCCAACTGTAAGTCATTGGTTACCAAAACACATATTTAAAGTGTATCTTTAGTCAAAAAATATATTTTTGATATGTGAAAGAGATGCATTTTAGTAATCTGTTGCACCAACAAACAGAAAAAAAATGTTATATATAAATGAAGAAAAAGTATATTTTGATATAGAAAATAAGAACTAAATCAGTGAGTCTGAAAGGAAAGGCTATCAACTTTCTTTTGTTCTCAGGAACCAGCAAGGGATTTATAAGGAACCAGCATGAGATTAGGCAGCCTGGGAACAATAGCAAAGTTATAGTCTTCTTTTCAGACCCATTGGCTTTAGTGGTATGTTTATAACTTTAAAATTAGTGTATTTTTCGTTGCGAATATTGAACTTTTTTTTTTTTCTGATTCTTGGTGTAATAGGTTACTGAAATGTAGCTCTTACACATATCAAAAAATATTTTTTGGCCAAAGATACACTTTAATTCCTTCACTCTGCCATTTGCTGGTGCATTTCACTTTGTAGAATAGCTATGAAAGAGGCTGTATATTTTTATAGGAACACAGTTTGGCAAAGTCAAGTTATTGAAAGTTGAGAGGGGGGAATAGTTCAGTAGTACTACAGGCTATGGTTTAAGGATGAATTATATAGTTACATGTTGCAGGTGGGTTATTTTAGGCTACTATTAAAGTATTCACAAGAGTAGTGTAACTGAATACTTTAGTGGTTAATACAACTGTGTCTATAAGCTATAAGGTAAAGCTCGTTGAACTCTCAGTTGCGGAACTTTATGAATATCTTTCCAGTATATGTACAGCCTTTCCCTCTTTTCTGCAGGCAATTAATGCCAGCAGTAAGCCTTTTTCATGAATTTGTTCTTCCAGAATTTTCAGTGTTTGTGTTTGGAATGCACAATAAGTCAACTGTTAGCTTTCTCGTAGAACCTGCATGTTTTCTCTGTATTATTTTGCCATTTAGATACTGAAAAAGTCGGAGTGGACTGATGACCATGTACTGTTTGCGAAGCAAGCATTGGCTGAAATCAACTTAAAGCATTCCAAGGTAAAAATCACCCAGAATATGACAGATCTTTTTAAGCAATGGAATTGTCTGTAGCCAGTGATTTGTGTTATTAGATACTCATTTATAATTTGGAAAGCCTGTATGAATTGCTTCTTAATTTGTTAAGATTTTCTTCTCTATTTTTGGTTTTATTTTTCTCTTACTTTTTTTTTCTTCTATTAGTTGTTTCTATGTTCCACTTAATCCGCAGGATTTTTGGCATGCAAACTTTGCACTTCTTGTGATTGTCCATTGTATTCAAGATATGTTATTATTGTTGCTTGTGTCATCCAAGCCATAATTGCTTATATATGTGACCTGCTACAACAAAAGGATCCTAAAGTCGCTGACGGGTGAGCCGAGAAAATCGAGTTTGAAGTCAGATCATCAAAATCCGTCAAAACGTTTGGATTTCTGTTTTTGACATAATTTGGTAGTCTAATGTATCTTCTATCATCTGCTGAAATTTCAAAGCTAAATGATCAACGAAAAGGCCAGAAAATAGTGTTTTTCTGGGCCATGATTTTCCGACTTTCAATGGAATAGAAACGTGTCCGAAGATTTGGATTTAGCGCCGCAGCTAGACTCCGCCCCTAGCAACGAGGGAGTGATCTCATTGGTCAGTGCATGGCATCCTGGTTACTGATTGGTCGTGCGTAGATCGCCGGCGATAAGCTTGAATGAACATTGCAGAGGTTGCGAGGAGCGTACCTTCTTTTGTCAAACGGTGAAAACTGTCTTGCTTCCCTTGATCATGATAGCATCGGAAGGAAAACTTAGAAGGCGGTTTTCTCGAAACGCTGATTTCTTAAACCACTCGACATGCGCTAATAAAATCATTGATGTCTCCGCAACCGAGTATTCTTATGCGTCATGTTATATATGACATTAAAGTGGAAGAGTAAGGGAATAATGTCATGTCATTTGCAGAAAATTGTCCTCCCCTGACTTTCAGATCGTTTTGTTGCAGCGGGTCACATATAATGATGATGATGGTGATCATAATGATGATGATGATAATAACGTTTATACTACTACTACTACTACTACTAATACTAATACTACTACTACTACTACTACTATTACTGCTACTACTACTAATGATAATGATAATAATAGTAATAATAAATGAGTACATGTATTTTATGCCTTGTACAATCAACTTCAACTGAGACTTACAGGGTATCAAAGATTATAGCTTATTAAATGTGTCTTGAGTGTTGATTCAAATGTGTTTAAGGACTGGATGCCACAGAGATGGGATCATCATGAAGTGATATTCATATTTTTGATTGATGGAGTGCAGATTAATAATTGAGTTACATCAATGTTGTAATGTGTTTGTATTGATACCATGTGATCAATTTCGTGTGTCGCTAGAATGTATCAAATAGACAAAGCGATGTTTTCAGAGCGGCCTCTTGACAAAAAAGTAGACCCTTTACTTGCAAATCATGATGAATTCTTCATATAAGTGTATGCAACCAGATCATTTGCTTTCTATTTTTTGAGAGAAATTATATGAGGTATTTTCTTTATTCACATATTTGCATGAATCCCAAATCAAATTTAATTTGATTTAAGGCTCTTCGCTCTTCGTCCGGCGTCGTCCGTTGTGTGTAAACTTTTACATTTTCATCTTCTTCTTGAGAACTCCTTGACCAATTTTCACCAAACTTGGCAGGTAGCATTCCAAGGGGGATAGGATCTCAATTTGTTCAAATGGGCACCATACCCCACCTGGGGGCCCCCAGAGGGGCCCAAACCCCCAAAAATTAAGGAATCTTAAAAAATCTTCTTCTCTAGAACCAGAAGTGATAGACCTAAGTTAATACTGTGAATTAGTACATTGATGACAGTAGTTTCAAGTTTGTTCATGGCGGAATCAGGGGTGCCCCCTTGGGACCCAGGGGAGGGGGTGGGGAGGGGTCCTATTGGGGCCCAAATTGTAAATTTTCATCTTTTTCTTGAAAATGCCATGATGAATTTTCACCAAAGTTGGCAGGTAGCATCTCTAGGGGGAAAGAACCTCATTCCCATCAAATGGGCACCATGCCCCACCTGGGGGGCCCAAGGGGTCCCACCTCCCCCCCCCCTCCTGTAAGGAATCTTTACAGATTTTCTCTAGAACCAGAAGTGATTGAGCTAAGTTAACCCGTTGAGGACGGACTGATTTTGCTACAACACGCATTTCCCATAGACACCTGCCCGAGTATACTCGGGACTCGTCCTCAACGGGTTAATACAATGAGTCAGTATATTGATGACAGTTGTTTCAAGTTTGTTCATGGGAGAATCAGGGGTGCCCTCCCCCCCCCCCCCACCCCCCTTGGGACCCAAGGAAGCGGCATGGGATGGTGGGGGGGGGGTCCAAATGCGGGCCAAAATTTTTATCTTCTTGCTGAAAACAGCCCAATGGATTTCCACCAAACTTTTCAGGTAGCATTCCCATAGGGATAAGATCTCAAAGTGTTTGAATGGGCACCATGCTTTCCTTGGGGGCCCTAGGGGGTCCAAACCTCCTACATTAATGAATATTCAATAATATTTTTCTCTAGTTCTAATTAAAAGTGATAGGGCTTTAAGTCTTTTTTCCCAAGCTGCATAATCCCTCATTCTATAAAGTACAGTGTACTTGGCAGGTATTTTTACCAGTGTGATTGAATATGCAAATGGACACCATGCCCCCATTCTCAAAGCTACCCCCACCATAAGTTTCCAATGTTCTCAGGTAAGAGTCTGCAAGAATGCATGGAAGGTGAACTTGCGATACTCAGGTGAGCGTGTGACCCCCGGGTCTCTTATTTTTTTTTTTATAATGAACTTCATCAACTTCAGATATGGCTACATCTTCTTCAACATCTTTCATGACACATTGATGCTACTATTTTTTAAATTACTGCTTGTGGATTGCACCTTTAATTCTCTCTCTATGTATCAGAGAATCCTCCAAGAGATGAACAGTTCCAGCTCATCCAACACCACCTGCATGGACCTCCACTTTGGCTCCTTGGTAACCGTTTCCAGGATATGCCACGATTACGCCGGCCTCCACATCCTCATGTATATCATTACGTTTGATGCCGTGGAGGGGCCCTCAAGATGGGAGCTTCGAATCACGGAGGAGGGGGAGATAGAATCTGTGAGTGCAGCATGGTTTTCAGGTTTCTCCACACCCATTTTAATGTCATGCTTAATTTCTCGATTTACATATTCTTTATCTGGCAGGTATATTTTGCAGTGTGTTGTATCCATAAGTTGTGCATGTCAACTAATATTCCCAACCTTAAGAAAATCCTGAAATACAGTGGACTCCCATGATAACAAAGTCCTTTAGACCAGCAGGTTTCTTTCGTTATGTTGAAATTTTGTTCTAACTGAACAAATGAACCGCAAAAACATAGAGAGGATAGTGTTATTGCCTGAAATGTTATTTTGTTGCAATCAGAATTTCATTATAACCGTGTTCGTTATAATGGGAGTGCACTGTAATTATTGCCTTCTGTAACACAAATATGGTGCATATCATTACCAAAATGGAAATAAAGCCAACTTTGCCTCTTTCAAAGTGATATTAATCATTTCTTATGCCACGGCTTTTGATCTTAATATCAAGTTTCACCGTTCATGATTAACAACAAACGACACCCCTGCCAAGACAACATTTGATATGGCACCGTGTGTGCATCTTGTTTGATACTATTTCTCTACAGTGGACTCCCATAATAACAAAGACCTTGTGACCGCCAGTTTTATTTTGTTATAACCGAACCAATAGACAATAAAAAACAAGAGTAAGAGTGGATAATTTTCCAGCATGAATTTTTACTTTGTTTAAACCTGAATTTTTGTATACCCGTGTTCGCTATAATGGGAATGCACTGTAGTAGACATCTCTTTATTGTATCTCATACTCTGTTTCATCTTGTCTTTTGTACAAGTTGTTGTGTCATCTGCACCTTTTACATTGATGTAGACACTCAATTTATTTGTTTGGCTGTTGTTTGTTCCTTTCTTGTGGTTCCATAGCTGAAACAAGTCACACGCTACCAGAAGTACGACCAGTGCCTCGACCCGAGAGTGTCCATAGAGTTCTGTGTGTGCCACCAGTTCCCTCCCAGTACCCCATGAGTGGTCGGTGGGGATCACACTTCAATCATTCCGTGAGAGGAACCCTGGGCTTATGCAATAACACCTCCTGTGACCCCTAAGAGGCATTTTGATGAGTGAGTCTGATGTGACATGCGATGTGTTACCACAACTCCTTTCTGGTTAGAGGAAATCATGTGACAGCAAACGAAAAGTTACAGTCTCAACAGGGAGGTGGCTCCCTGGTCTCAATGTAATTACAATGATGTGTATATACAGTGTATATAATTATTAATATTTTTATTTCTTTTAATGTAATGATATCATTTCGTATCTTATTGTGTATACAGCTGTATGTCATTGTGAAATTCAGCCATTTGGCTGCCATAGCATTTGTGTGCAAGAATAAACCAGACTAGATTGAATTGAATTGAACTGAAAAGGCAGTGAATGGAAGGTATGCGTGTGTGTACTGTAGAACACAATATTTTAGCTGCATGAAAACTTTAAATTTTTGCAAATTGGAGCAGACAACCTTTTTCGCGGCATAAAATTTTTGTGAGTTGCCTCTTACATTCAGTGCATATAGTGTAAACAAAAACTTTCATGTGCATTTTAATTTTGCGAATCTTGGCTCTCGCAAAATTGGCAAAATTGAAATGCACGCAAACATTCCTCGTTTTACAGTATATGACCAATATCTTTAAATGATTTAAGTTAAAAAGGTGAGTTTTCTGAATTCCATTACTGCCATGATTCTCCTTGAATATCAATCAAATTTTCAGTCGTATTCGACTCTTCATATTAAGACCAACACCACTCATCATGCCTGTGAAGGGGAATTCCCCTTTAAGTGTAAAGTACATGTAAATCAATAAAGAAACAAATGGCATTAGTAAATTAGACATTTATATTATTGACTAGTAATTCTCAGTGTCAGAAGTAAGCTTGTAGCATAATCTTCAGTGTGTAGTCTCAATCCCAGACTCTGTTTGCTGTCACTCTTCTTTAGACTGATGACAACAGGAAAAGGAACCAAAAACAAAACAAAACCAACAAATCGTAATGCTTGGAAATTTTCACCCTCGATATCTAAAGGCTGTTGATGTCATGAGAGTTTAGATGATCTAAAGCTGAAGGCCCTTATCAGCAATCATAAAATACCTGAAAAAAATGTAGCTATCCAATTGGTCAATTGCCCATCATGTGACATACAGTTAAAAGTGCCATCTCATGCTGTGGCTGTCAGCCGTGCAATTTTGTTTGAGCAAATATGGGTAGTGCATGTTTACCATTGTACGGCTCTGATGTCTCAATAAACTCAATAAACAAACATTCAACAGTTACAAGCCCTCTTGTATGCAAGTTCTTCTGTCAGTATTTTTTGTAAACAACTTCAACCAATCATTTTGGGGTACGTAAATACATACATATTATATGTACATACACCCGAGGACTGACTGTGATTGTGTAGCTACTCATTTATTGTCATCAGGGGGAAAAAAATGGTTGCCATTGCTGTACTTAATTCAAGAATCTGTGTGGATTATATATGTTGATATCCGAGGTGTTGTATGTAACAAATAGTGTATGGTTTTACTTGTGCAATGGAACGAGATTTTGCATTTGGTGGAAGATGAGGTGCACTTTTATTAAACTTGGCTTGGCCTCATTGAGTAGAGCGCCTGGATCTCTCACCTCGTGTGAAATCTTGTACCATCGCACTTGTGACCATTCACTATTTGTCTAAAAGCTATGCAAGCTGATGTAGAGTGATGTAGAGAGTGATATGCCTGGGAGTAAAGACCTTGGCTAAGACTGTATCTTCTCGTGTGGCTCCATGTGTCTGGTTAGAATTGATACCATCTGTTGACTGTTGCTTGTCACCTAGGGCAAACAATGAGGGGTCAGCATCTCCCACCCATTTTTGTCTCGCCCCTGTAGCAGAAGCAAGATGTAAATGTCACTTTCCCTCCAGCAGGGGCGATGGGAGCAGCAGCATCATCAAAAACTTGTTGCACTCTCTCTAGCTTTCCACAGCTTTGAGCAATGACCACCAAACTCACACCACAGGTACATCACCTACCAGTCAATTTTGAATATTGGTTAAGTAGGGCCAAGGTTTAAGGTCAAAAGGTCAATGAGCTGACATTGAAAAACACTATAATCACAAATTGTCATATGCGTGCGAGACTTTGCTTGGCGTTTGCCTTGTCCTTTGTTAGATATGGGATAGATCACATAAAGGGGAAATCCAGTCCAAATATGAGATGGTCTGATAAGAAAGAGTAAAATCTTTTGAGTTCAATGGTAAAAATTTGACTGAAATCAGATAAAAAAATAAGTTAACATTTTGAAGTTTTGCTAATTTTTCAGGAAACAGTTCTTTGAATGGCCATTATGAATATGCAAATGGCAAAGTGAGCCTGTCATCCCCTCACAACTTGCCATTTAGTTTGTATATAAAATTTTGAAATTTCCAGTTTTTCATTCAAAGACAATTATGCCCGAGGCTTAAATCCTGGTATATCTAATTGATCACTATTCTGAAGTTGTTCAACCAGGAATAACATCATGTTTCACACTTAAATGACAGAAACATTGAATTTTCATTATTTTTTTTGTACACGATCACTTGAAAATTGTGAGGTTATGACATGGTTAGCTCACTCATTTGTATATTCATATCCACTGTACAAGAGCTGTTTTGCAGAAATTAGCAAAACTTCAAAATTTAATAACTTCCTTATTTTTCATTCGATTTCAGTCAAATTTTTACTGTTGAACTCGTGAGATTTTACTCTTTTTTAATCAGACTAACTTATATTTGGACTGGATCCCTTTAACTGGGTTTGCACCCTGTTCTCTGTAGGATGTGAAGCAGGATCCTTTAATAAAATTAGCTTGAGTCTTTCACGCATGAGACCTCATTTTTTTGTGTGTGTGTCCTAGTCAAGGTAGGCTTTTTTCCACTTACTAGAGGATGGCATGATTACACACAACATCACACAGCTGGACTTTCCGGGACTCGAATCTGAGCTATCAAATTTCAAGTCAGACACGCTGTAGACTTAGCCACCTTATCACCAAATTTCTTTCCCTCACCCTCTCTCTCTCTCTCTCTTTTGTAGACTGAAAAGATCACTGGATATAATGATTTGAGTCCACAAATATCTCATTTCTCAGGAGGCAATGATATTTATTCAAAAGAGGGTAAAGTGACAGGCAAAGGTTGAAAAAATGGAAATAATATCAAGCGCTTAGGTAGAACTTACAGGAAATACATGGCAAAATTCCATGCAGATGGAGATATATATGTAAACCAATTTATGTAAACTCATGCATGCACCAATACTTTTTCAAGATGTAATCACTCTAGGGAAAATAAAATTTAGAAACAGTAGTATTACACCTCCTGGTATTAGCATTCATAAACAATTCAGTGAGATGTCCTCATATCTTCTGAATGACATGAGTTTTGCTCGCTTTTTATTACAATTAAGAATGATGTAACATAGAGTTGTCTAATTACATGTAAAGGGCTATGCAAGGTAGACAGAAGTAATAAAAATCTAATGGTAAAAACACAATAAAACTCCCAAAGTAATTGTGCCCTCTTCATCTGTCTATCTAGTTGTACGGACCGTCCACGGGTCCAAAGTTACAGACGCATCCAGTGTCGGAGTTGCAACATGGAACGTTGGCTTTGTCCGGGTCTTGGTCATCAAGAATTGGATCTGTGGTGATCACTGAAGTGCGGTGGTTGTAGATGTCGTTCTTGATTTCCACTATGACGTGCTGGATCAGATCAGAGTTGGGATCAAGTGCGAAGGACTCCTTTGGATCATTTTCGATGTTGTAGACAAGGGGTGGATCGTGGGCAGTCACACATTCATCATAGCAGTCGTAGCAGTCGAAGTAATGTTGTGAGGGGAGTCCGCCAGAGCCAAGGTGGCACTTGCTAGCGAACGTTGCCTGAGTCTGCACACGGTGCGTGTAAAAATGGACCTTGTATTGGCCAGATCGAGCTGCCATCAGCCGGTTCTTGCAGTAATAGAACAACGTACCATGCGGTGGTGCACATGGCGCGTCGTCGATGAGGACATCCGTTATGATCTCCCCGTCGTACTGGCGGTCATTTGGAAGGGAGCTTCCAGCGAGATCCATCAAGGTGGGCAGAATGTCCAGTGTACTGACCACTCTGTGTGACTCTCGTGGCTCAATCATGCCAGGCCAATAGGCGATGAAAGGGACTCGAACGCCACCCTCCCAGGTGTTGGTTTTATAACCTGAATGTCAGTACAAACCAAAGTTGGGAACCCTGGTGTGTCAGTAAATGCAGATACACACTTTTGAGCTGTCTCTATTAAGCATTTTTCCTACTACATTGCATTCAACCGTGCATGAAATAGTATTCAACTGCGAATAGCATGCCATGGCAATACGTTGCAGTTAGTATGATCATACCACATGAGATACGAAAATTGGCCAGCAATGCATCTGTACATAATTGTACACTTATGCACAACTGAGAAAGAAGAGAATGGGGAGGGACTAGGAGACTGATTATGATTTTGGTACATTGTATATCCAAGATTAACTCCACCCCTTGTGCAATTGACTTTTGATTGATACATTTGTACTTATGATTCAAAATCAATGGAACATAGGGAGGGTCTCAAGATGGATACATAAAGTCTTGGAGTTTTTAAGTTTTTAGAATACAGTCATAAGCTCAATCATATCCAAAGTATTTTTGTGTCAATGTAGAAATAAATAGAAAGATTGGCTTCAGCAAGCAGAGGCCTACGCACACACAAAATGTACCTTTCAAGATTCCCGAGTCCCCGCCATGGGCACAGTACTCAGGCTGTGGTCCGTGGTCGGAGATAAAGAGAGTCAGGGTGTTTTCAGCCAGGCCGTGCTCCTCGAGGGCGTGCAGGACCTGTCCAACGGCATCGCTCATTTCATTGATGTTGTCGCCATATTCTCCTGCAGACAGAGAGAAAGGGAGGGGGTGTATTCATTTAAATCTCAAAGTAGACGCATAGAAAAGTTTACAATAAATGTGAAATTTAAAAATGATGAAAATCATTTTGTATTTGTACGATGGTACCCTAGATATTTTCTGTTCGAGAATTTCAAGCAAGGGTAACAAGGATGATAGTCATAGTAAAGGTACCCATTTTAAGACACTTTGTGAAGATATGGCTCATAAAATTATGTAATCATCATGTAATACAATATAATTCAAATCATTTTGATAATTATTTTCATAATTTTTCCCTCTACCATTTTAATAACACTTTCATTTGTACGTCTTGTCCTAGGCAACGTGATTGAATTAGTGTTATGATTCTGTTACATGTATTTCTGTTGTGTCGTTATGTCTTTCAGCGTTTTCCTTTATTGTCGTTTGATTAACTGCAATGAAGTGATGATTGATGGTCAGATATGTGTATATACACTCTATTATATTAAAGATTTATGATTTAACTTTTAATCATTACGCACCTCGTTTCGAAGATCCTACAAAGGGAGGCGACGCGAACAGCGACACGTGTGGGTGGGCGAGTGGGAAATAAAAGAAGAACGGGTTATCGACGTTGTCAGCGATGAACGAAAGTGCGTCGTTGACGAAGGTCTGGGAGAGGTAGGTGTGATTGTACGGTTGGGCTACGATGGTGTTCCTCTTGTACAGGTAACACTTCTGGACATCGGGGAAAGCCCGAAATCGCTGTGCCATGTAATTCAAAAGAGACCAGCATTTTAATGTCAAATTTGTTTGCCAGATGACTTGATTTTCAGTCTTAGCGTGCGAAACATGGACATTGCTCGGAAATTAGTACCATTACGGAGGGCAGGGACACCATGTTGTTGCTATAGTTCAGTACGTCTTGTTGTTGGTGTTGTTGTTTTTTGTCCGTAATTGCCTATTCAAGTTGAATTGGGACCAGCTTCTACCTATAGATATCCCGGATAACCAGAGTGTATCCCAGTAAGCCTAAGGACTGTGGAAAATAACAGGAGTGGACATACATGTATTATGTCACATTAAGACTGTTTCGACTGGATGCTTCCAATTGTAAATCTAATAGGCCTGAGATCTGAAAGTGAACAAGAAAACTGGGCTCAGAGAGCAATTGTCTAGGTGTGTGTTTTGCGGAAGGCAACAGTTAAGGGGCTATAGTGCCAATTGATATGTCTACTTAAGGGCCAGCATTGCAAATGAAAGATTGTAATCAACTTACCCGAGTATCATCACAGGCAAAGCTGTTGGTGAATGGCAGGAAGTGTCCGACAAAGTCGAAACCATGGTTCATTGGGAGGTGGGTGCCATCGTCTCTGGTGCTGTTGTTTATACCTGAAATATGTCGGGGAGGAGTTCGTGTCAGACTGGGCTCAGAAGGAAGACGGACTCTGAGTCCGCGCCCCCAAGAAGTCTCATCTTGTTCTTATGATCTTCAGCAGAAGTGTTAGATCAGTTTGCCACTATGATCTTCAGCAGAGACGTTAAATAAGTTTGTCATTATGATCTGAAGCAGAGGTGTTCAACAAATTTGTGATTACACATGATCTTTCCGGGTATGATCGTCACTAGAGATGTTAAATATGTTTGTCTTCATGATATTAGCAGAGGTGTTACATAAATTCGTCATTATGATCTTAGCAGAGATGTTGAATTATAAATGTGTTGTGATCTCCAGCAGAGATACCATGAAACCTTAGTAGTAATGTTAACCACTATGAGGGATTATACTATTTGTCAGCCAATCTTACGAGAAGGAAAATCACATTCATCAGCTAATGGCGTGACAGACAAATATAACATGACATGACATTGTAACGGCGTGGCATATTGATGTTACACATTTTTGTGGGTTTTTTAAAGATATTACCTAAACTTTTACAAGACTATGATTGATGTTCCAAAAAAATAGATTGAGTTTACTATTGCAGGGTTCCTTGTTGCCACATTTCATTGGAATAAATTATGATCCCAAAGGGTTTTTTTACCCAAATGGAAGTTCACATCATTTTGACCTAATCAGTGCAATTACCTGTGACTTGTGCAAATCCAAAGGATTCACTTTTAAATGTGGATATGGGGAGAGAAAGTCTGAACACTGCAAAAAGATAAAACAAACAAACAAAATCATGATTTTCCCAGATTTGAGGCACTTCTCTTATTTTCCCTGAATTCTTCATAACTTGAAATGAAAGGGGAAAGTCATTTTTCAGGGTTTAATTGACTTTTAGGTTGGCTGGGAATCCTATTATGGTAAAAGGAACTGTGATGATATGGTTTTTTTTTTTCACATGATGCATTTCATTAATAAAAAAAGATAAGTGATAATTAGCCTGTCATTAAAATAATATTGTACATGGTTAAGTACTGTACATATATTAAAAGTTTGAATTTTGTCTTTTTGTTGAATTTTCCTTGCTCCATGAAGAGTAGAAAAGTCATCTTCTCAAATTTCATACAGTATCAAATGTAATTTTAAGAGATGACATGTTAATTATCTAAAAATCTGCTTTCAATAAATCAATATGAAAACATCTTTCACTCCTTTAAAGGGATGGTACAGTTTCGATTGAGATGAGGTTTGAAGTTGTCAATGTGTGTGGTTTTTTTATGATGATTTGTCAGATAATGAGAAACCTCTTATGAAATTTTAAGAAGCCTATAATGCAATTCTCAGAGGAGTTCAAAGTTTATTTGATGAAAATTGTTTTTGAAATGTCTGAGATATCAAAAGCCAACAGATCCTAATCAAAGATGGGACCTACCTTTTATTCAGATCCCTTTGTTTTACTTTGTTTGTGGATATCTCAGCCATTTCACAGCTGATTTTCATCAAATAAGCCTTGAATTCCTTTTAAAATTGTATGCTTTTTAACATTTCTTGAAGTGGTTTCTAAGTATCTCACAAACAGTTAAAAGCTGAATTCTCACCTCAACCAATACTATACCATCCCTTTAAGAGTTCCTATGTACAACAGTGTGTTACTTCAAAGAAGTACTAATATGGCACAAAAATAGCTTGGCAGGGTTGCAAAACGTAGGCCCTGTGTTCATTGATGTGAGTACACCTGAACCAAGATGCAACGTATTGTTCCTGTCAAAACAAGCTATGATGTCGATTTTTTTGTTTCTTTCCTTGGCAATTACCTGTACATTTTATGTCTGTAGATTTTCACCTTCATGTGTAATGTTATGAACATCTGTTTAACAGAAATAGCAAGAAAATGACTTTGAAAATACTGTTCCAGTGAAATTGACACACGTATCACCCAATTCATATGAAAATGATGGAAATATTTTTACTTTTGATATTAAATGAATTTCTGTACACTAGTTATTAGTTAAATTCCTGTAGTATGTTTCTACAATTCAATGTGTATTCACATTGAAAAAAAAAGCAAATTAGTAGTACTTTCTTTTTCAATTTCAACAGCCAAAATTGAAACCTGTGCAGTTCAACATGTACAGATGTGATGTCACTTTTTTTTTTGAACAGCTGAAAAATCAATAGTTTGGAAAGTCTGTTTGACAATGCAATTTCCACTCTTTTAAGCTAAAGGTTTTACACGTATTTCAATTTCAATGGAGTATAGTAAACTTTGAAAATCTGGCATCACATATGATGCACATGAATATTGTAAACAATATGGCTGATACAATGTATTTGAATAGGCCAAGATTATTTTTCCTACCCTAATCAGTGGGTAAAGTTGAGACTTATTAGCACAATACAGGGGCAGATCCAGGTATTCTGTAAAAGGGGGGGGGGGGGCTTTACAAAATTAAAGGGGGCACATCCCCCCCCCCCCTTTTCTTCCTTTTTATTTCTTTTGTTTTAACAAAAATTAAAGGGGGGCACGTGTCCGGTGTGCCTCCGCCTGGATCCGCCACTGTAACTACCTAGTGGTTTTTAGTGGGTTTAGAGTTTACAGTCAGCCTTTAACTTAGAGTTTGTTTGTTTGTTTGTTTGTTTGTTTTTTTTTTTTGGGGGGGGGGGAGGGGGATCCTCCGGCTCTATATCATCCATCTAAATAGCCTGGCCTTGAAATTGTGTTGTTCACAAAGCATAAAAACAAGAAAACGTAAAAATAAATGACTAAAAGAAGGGAGACATATACTTTAACTGACATATGAGAAGAGATCTAGATAGAAATCCAGAGAGAGAGAGAGAGAGAGAGAGGGCAGGAAAAGGGAGGAAATGCAGTTTGTTAACAAGTATCATAGTTCTCACCCAGGTGCCACTTGCCAGCCATGCCTGTGGTATAGCCTGCCGTCCTGAGTGCCTCGGCCATTGTCAACTCGCTACTTGGTAGGCCGGATCGGGTCCAGGGGAGGAACTCACGCGTTCCTTTAGGAGCAGCGCTGTAGACTCCGGACCGCACGGGATAACGACCTGTCATAAAAGACTTATTCAGATAAATAGACCTCGTCCCCCTTCTTTGTCTTTTTGTGTTTAATAGGCATAATGCTGCATTGATTTCGGACTTTCAAACTCCTTTCACTCGTTGGAATCTGCTTCACGCACTTGCAATTTTCGATCCGCATCGGCACCGCGCTGTCCTGAAACATTCCGGGTGTCTTCCACTCTCATTCGCGAAGCTGCCCACACCACAGGATTCTTTCATGAGCGTTTGCGGAAGGGGTGGAAGTGTTACGGAAAGACAGGATGTCCTGACGACATCCTCATGACAAGTTGCCGAAGGTGTCAGGAAGTTCATTTCCACGTCCAAATTTTGGTTTCGATCAAATTTGGACGTAACAAAAGTTTTCTCTCTCCTGAATGTGCGGAAACGCCCGGACATGTTTAGGACAGTGAACGGACTCTTTCAAGAACAGGCAGAGAGGTTGCCGAATGAATGCGGAATTACTAAATTAATTTGCTTTCCGCGTCTTATTCGCGCCTTAGGGTGGGATTTCACGGAGCACGCGAACGATTTGCGAAGGACGCGAATGGCAAAATCCAGCATTCGCATTTTGGTCTGCAAAAGATCGCCAAACGAACGTGAGGGTTCGGAAGCGTCGTCAATTGTTCGCGAATGTCGTTTTTACTTCGGCGAGAATTTCAAAAAAGTTTGAAATTTTCTGCGAACCTTTTCCGCACACTTGGTCGTGATTTGCTCGTGAATTGTTCTCGAAAGTGTCTTTAAAGCCTCGTCATATGCGCAAGACCTTCGCAAGACACGCGCGATGTTCGCAAAATGTTCGTGAAACCCCAAACAGACTCCGAAACTTTGGAGAATGTCTCGCGTATGTTACGCGAAATCTGCGAAGTTTTTCCGATCATTTTACGACGTAATCGCAAACTGTTCGCGTACCTTTTGAGACATTCTCGCGAACGTTTAGCGCACGTTTGGGGGATGTATGACCTATACGTTTTCTACAAATAAAAATCGTAGCATACACCTAAACATCAAACAATTATTAACAACTATAGTAACAAAAGAAATTAAAGACTAGCAAAGAGAAAGAAATGTTTGATATACAAAAAAAAATCGCAGAATACAGTTAAAATTAATCTAAAGTGTGTACAATTTTATTTGAAGTGTAGAGATTATGTGTTGGAGGAACTGTAAAAAAAAAAAAAAAAAAGATCATATGCTTTACTAGGGAGATACGTCCTAGGAAAAAAAGATAGGCAAGCACACAATAGAAAAATGAGAGAAAAAGAAAAGAGAAATAGAGGAAAGAAAAAAATTCAACTCAAGACAGCTTCCACCTCTCCTTGGGTACATTTTCTCCCATGATTATTGAAAATTTTTCGGTGTTCGCATTTCCGTCGCGTGTTCTTCGTGTACGTAACATGCTGTACTTTAGCAATGATACACACGACATTCGCACATACGTCGTGGAAACTTCGCACAAATTGCGCAAGAATAGTTTTCGGCTTCATTGTCGGAAAACATTCGGAGAAAAACTTTTCCGAATGTTGGATTTTGTCATTCGCGTCCTTCGCAAATCGTTCGCGTGCTCCGTGAAATCCCACCCTTAGCGGATGCCAGGCCTAACGCACATTTCGGTACGGTACATTTTAAGGAGCGTTCGAGCGCTCCTCTGGCTGGTGCGGGTTCGGTACGGCTCTGTTCGCCTTATGCCACAGTCACACACGGCCAGATGTCGAACAGGGTCCATAAGGAATTAAAACCATATCAACCCGGTTCGAGCCGTAGAGACCCGCATTGACCCGCATCGTAACCCGTGTCAATTCCTGATGGATTCCCGGGGCTACGATACGGCGGTGAAAAATTTTTGGTCATGTTCAAAATTTTCTCACGTATTTCAATTCCGTATTGATATCCGAATTGACCCGGTTCGAACCGCATTGACTCGCATCGACCCGCTGCAACCCGCAGCTTAAAACCGTATGGACCCTTGCCGTATACCGCATTGGCTTCATGCAGTGGATGATGACATGGTTTACATCCGGGTCGGTACGGGTCGAAGCAGGTTGACACGGGTCGATAGGGGTCGAAAAGGTTTTAGTTAAGGATTTAAAGCGGATTTGTATACGGTTCGATACGGGTCGATACAGTTTTAATTCCTTATGGACCCGGTTCGAAATCCGGCCGTGTGTGACTGTAGCCTAAGATGTAATACACTCGAATGGCGATTATGAACATGATAGTGTCTGTGAACTTGCAATCGTGTGGGCCGTGTGCAGTCCGCAGTGCTTTTGCCCGCTCCTGGGTGCGTGCATGCCCACTACGTGCCGACAAACAAAATAAAACAACACAAACAAACAAAAAAGAAAGGCTGACCATTTGCTCGCGGTTTGAAGGATTTGGCTGGCATGTTTGAAAACGTTTCCACAGCCATTAAAAGAGATACGTTTTGAAATACATAGGAATGTCTCTTCTTTTGTCATTGATGGTACTATACATTGCGACCTCGTACAGATTTTTTCATGGGTGTGTGCTCCCCCACTCACAAGGTGTTTTCAGCTTCTTTGTTCTCTCTAATCATTTCCAACTTTTCAGCGGCACTGAACCTTGCCAAGTAATCTTGGTCTTGGTGTTTACATCTACATTCAAAGAGGGCATCCACCCTAAAGAATAAACTCCAAAAGAAAGAAAAAAAATCCGAACGTCCCCCACCCCCCCCCCCCTTCCTGGGGGAAAAAAAATTGGAAGAGAATTAAAGGGAAGGTAAACCCAAAGAGCAATGTGGATTGAGTGAAAGCAGCAACATTAGTAGAACACATCAGTGAAAGTGTGAAGAAAATCGGACAATCGATGCAAAAGTTATGAATTTTTAAAGTTTTGGTGTTGGAACCGCTGGATGAGGAGACTACTAGAGGTTATGACGTATGAGAGGACAACAATATAAAGGAAATATAAAAAAAAATTTCACAAAAAGTCATTTTTCATGAAAACCACAGATTCCATCAACTTGATACTGACATATGTTAAGGGTAGCAATTATTCCTCCTGCTTTCTGAAAGCGGTTAGGCAAGTGCCCTTTCATAATGCTAGAAAAGCGAATTTTTGTTGATTTTCCTATATATTTTCTTTATATTGCTGTCCACTCATACGTCATAGCCTCTCGTAGTCTCCTCATCCAGCGGTGTCAACACCAAAACTTTAAAAATTCATAACTTTTGCATCGATTGTCCGATTTTCCTCAAACTTTCACTGATGTGTTCTGCTAATGTTGTTGCTTTCACTCAATCCACATTGCTCTTTGGGTTTACCTTCCCTTTAAGGAAGATACATAGTATTACAAGTGTATATTTTTTTAGGTTCTCTTTACCTCTCCTTAATGTATTTTTTTTCTTTCTTTCTTCTCTTTTCTTTTCTTTCTCTTTCTCCTTCTTCCCATCTGTTTTCCCTCCTGCATCCTCAGCTTTAGTCTCTTGTGTATCTGTATTTCGTCTTGTAAATATGTATATTTTTTAAAAATGTCTTTTTAGCTATGTTTCAATAAGATTCAACTACATTTTCAAATGTTAAAGGTGCACTCACTTCAAGCTGTGCTTACTGAGTTGTCACCTCCAGTTTGTCATTACTGAATTGTTACTGTTGTTACACGAATTGATCTGGAAATAAATGTTCTATTGAATTGAATTATTGAATTGACATGTATGACATTCTGAAATTTCACATTTTTTTCGGAAAACATTTCTTGACCAGACCTTATGAATATTCAAATGAGCGAGTTGATGTCATGCCCTCACAATTTTTCATGTTTGTTATGTATGAAATTAGGAAAATTGTTTGTTTTAGCTAATATAAGGTTAAAGCATATTCCCATACCAAAATATATCAGAGGTAAATTTGTGGGGTTTTTATGCCTCCGCCACAAAGTGGCGCCGGAGGCATTATGTTTTCGGGTTGCCGTCTGTAATCAATTTTGTGGACAGCGTAACTGAAAAACTGTTTGAGGTATCGTAATGAAACTTGGCATGTATATGTATGAGTGGGCGAAGTTGTGCCTATCAACGTTTGGGTGCACATAGTCAAGGCCAAAGGTCAAAAGGTCAAGGTCAAATGCTCAAGATTTCACCATTTCCCCCATATCCATGCAATGCCTGAAGGTGTTTCCTTGAAACTAAATTTGTGTATACATGTACTACCAAATGAATATTCTCCAGAGAGTTTCGGGTCATGAGGTCAAAGGTCAAGTGAAAATGTTACAATATCACTTTTTTCTCCATATCTCGCAAATGGTTTGAGGTATCTTCGTGGAACTTGGTGTATATGCTTGTACTGACTTGCAGTGATTATTTAGGGAATTTCAGGGTCATGGGTCAAAGGTCAGGGGGTCAGAGGTCAAGGTCAACTCCTCAAAATTTCACTATTTCTCCTCATATTTATGCAATGCCTGCAGCATTTTTATTGAAACTTAATATACACATGTCTTACCTAACAGAAATTCTTTTGGAAGTTTCTTGCCATAAGGTCAAAGGTCAAGTGAAAGTGCTAAATTTTACTTGCTCCTCCATAAGTGACGCAAGGTCTCATCATAAAACTTAGTACATGCATGTTCTACCTGACAGTGATTCTCTTGGGAATTGTGGAGCCATAGGGTCAAAGGTCAAGGGTCAAAGGCCAGGTTAAAATGCTATTATTTTACTATTCAATACTGAAATTACACTTTTTCTCCATACCTTGAAAATTACTCAATGCATAAACTTATAATCAAATATAATCATACTCAAATCGGCACACATTGTCAAGACGTATTATAGACCCTATTAGGAGAACCATGCATTATGACGGAGGCATACCAGTCGCCATAGCAACATTTCTAATTAAGTGTGATTGTGCTAGCTTCTAGCCCAAAATTTGTTTGTGTCATATAGTGTGTATTTCAAGCTACATTTTAGTCAGTTGACTTATTTTTAGATCCCATGCAAAGCTTTACAGTCATGGATTACAACCTGGAACCATCCCAGGGCCCTGTTTCATAAAGCTACCCCCCCCCCCCCACCCCGGACCTGCAGTTAAAACTTCCGTAGACATTTCATACAAACAGAATATCGGTAGAAAGGACAGAATTAACCTGTTCCACAAGCAATTCTCTGAGAACCTTCAATGGCCCCAAACAAGACTCTTTTTGCCTGTCAACAGAGTATTATGCTACAGCTGTATGTGACTTTCAGTCATAGACTACCACCTTGCTAGAAAGATTTGACCTTGTTTTTAATTTTGGGTGGTTCCAAGGCAAGTTTTATATTTCTTCAACTGAAATGTGATATATTTCTCATTTCTGTACATAAGATTAATAAGCAACTGTGAGAGCATGACATCATCAACTTGCTGTATAAAACGACTGGTCAAGAAGTGTTTTCCAAAAAAAAAAAAAAAAATTTCAGTGTCATAATTACTTTTTTATTTCTTATCCGATTTTGATCATTTTTGCACTGTTCTCTTATGAATTTGATAGAATTATGGAGTGAATTTCTTCTTGAATGTTTAAACATCTGAAGTTTATTTATATTATGTTCGCTTGTGGAGCAACAGAGTTTTCAAGAATACCCAGATCACTTAACAAATGCACTTTTTTAGTATTAGTATCAATGAAAGAAACAAGAGACCCGGGGGTCACGCGCTCACCTGAGTATCGCAATTTCACCTTCCATGCATTCTTGCACATTCTTACCTAGGAACATTGGAAACTTAGGTCTGCATATGGATCCCCCCCCCCCCCAACTCCATGGGTGGGGGGCAGGCAGCCCTGGATCTGCAATGAACAAACTTGGAACTAAAGTCATCAATGTACAAAGTCATGGTATTATCTATGCTTTATCATTTCTGGTTCTAGAGTAGATGTTATATATTCCTTAGTTTGTGCGGGGGGGGGGGGTGGGGCCCCTAGGGGCCCCCCAAGAGGGACATGGTGCCCATTTGAAGGAATTGAGATTCTATCCCCCTAGGGATGCTACCTGCTAAGTTTGGTCAAAATACATTGTGAGGTTTTCAAGAAGAAGATGAACATGTACGACTCAGGCCCCATTACAACTGAAGAACTTCTCTCCATCCCCTCTCGTGGGTCCCAAGGGGGGGGGGGTACCCCTGATTCCGCCAATCCCATGAACAAACTTTAAACTACACTCATAAATGTACTAACTCATAGTATTATCTAAGCCCTATCACTTCTGGTTCTAGAAGATTTTTAAAGATTCCTTAATTTTAGGGGGTTTGGGCCCCCTGGGGCCCCCAGGTGGGCCATGGTACCCATTTGAACGAATTGAGATACTGTCCCCCTAGGGATGCTACTACCACGTTTAGTGAAAATCAGACATGGGGATATCAAAGTGAAGATGAAAATGTACAATTTAGGCCCCATTAGGACCCCTCCCCACCCCCTCCCCTGGGTCCCAAGGGGGCACCCCTGATTCCCCCATGACCAAACTTGAAACTACAGTCATCAATTTACTAACTCATAGTATTAACTAAGCTCTATCACTTCTGGTTCTAGAGAAGAAGATTTTTAAAGATTCCTTAAGTTTAGGGTGTTTGGGCCCCCCTGGGGCCCTCAGGTGGGCCATGGTGCCCATTTGAACAAATTGAGATTCTATCCCCCGAGGGATGCTACCTGCCAAGTTTGGTGAAAATCTGTCGTGGGGTTCTCAAGAAGAAGATGAAAATGTAAAAAGTTTACGCACGACGGACGACGGACGAAGAGCGATCGCAATAGCTCACTTGAGCCTTCGGCTTAGGTGAGCTAAAAAACCTCATTAACTCAACTTTAGTCAAGTATGACACAAGAAGGTCACTTTTAAGGCTCAGTTTAGATGACAAATCGCCATTTTCTTAAAGTATTTCCCTCGAGTCATTACTTTAGGTAATTTCCATTGTTTTAATTAAAATTGTATGTACAAAGGAATTAATACTGTTAGTGTATTGTCTCAGGTAGGATTCCTTGTAGTCAGTGACGACATACATCGTCGGCGTTTTCACGAACCGACGCTATTTCGTTTTTGAGCGAAAATGCAGTTCTGAGAAAATCGCGTTTAAAGATCTCACAAGTTTTAGACAACGTTTTCAATGACTTTTCCTGTCTTGTGTGTGAAAATTTTGACAGGGTGATGAGAGTGGAAGTTGTTCTTCCTATCCATAGTGTAATTTTAGTGTGAATTCAAAAAATTTACGATATTTCTGTCTTCAAACTCACTGCGTCGGTTCGTAAATCCATCGTTTCTTGCGCGCACCATAGGTTATGTACTTAAGCGCGGGTCTCACGAACCGACGTAAGTTGTATTACGCCGGTTCGTGAGACCCGCGCTGTAGGGCCTGTACAATAGGTAACGTGCAATACGCGTGTATTTACGAACCGTCGCTATTTCATTTTCGTATGTGTTTACATACAAATACTATTAGGGCTATACCTGCTTATCAACAATAACCTTATTGATTGAAATTAATTGTCATGTAATGATTGTTGTGATGATTACAATACATTTAGTGATAATTAAGATGATAATACAAGCCAGTTTCTCTTAATTGTTCTAAAAAGAGTGTTGTCATTGTTTTCATCTTCATTTAGTACACGCATGTATTGTTATTATAGCTGTGGTTGATCGTTCCAAAGATTTCTTTGCCCCCCCTTTTTTTGTGGATATATTATTATTTAACACTTTTGCATTTGGACATCTATCATTTGGTAATACATGTATTCGGTATACTGTGTTTCATATTTTTTACTTTTGACTGTTTTTTTTTTTTACTTAATTAACTTACTTTTTCATTTTTTCACATTATTTTTAATTCAAATTCAGTTCACTTCTTTCATAATAATTATGAATGTTTGTTCTAAGATGAAGGATACCGCTAAATCTTGGGAAAAAGACGTGCCAGTCAATAATAATTACTTGTATTTACTCATCTTTCATACTCATGCATGCACTCTGTTATTTCTTTCTCTGAAATAATATATTAATTTCTTTATTTCTTATCATTCCACATATTTGTGACATTTACTTTGTCACAATTTTCATCAGTGTCATTATTGTCATTTGGCTCGCATGCGAATTCACTCATAATTCCTCATTTTCCATCTTTCTCTTTCCTCTTCAACAGATTCTATGATAGCTGCACCTGATCATATAAAAACATAAACTCATCCTGCATGCACTCTTCGAAACTGATAAACTCCTAAAAATACATGAATATCGACACTATCAGAATTTCAAGCTTCATTTTAAATATATAATAATGGTCATGTTTTATTATGCCTTTTGCAGCAATATATTGAAGAGGTACATTATGTAATCGAAGAAACATAGGTCCTCAATAGAATATCAAATTTGAATTATTCAGAGATGAGTAATGACAATGGGAAGGATAACAATTGTGGAAGAGCTCCATAAATCAATACATATCTAATGGCAAATGGAGATGGAATCAAGATTCAAGAATATGTGTAATTCAAGTTCATTATTATATCAGTTCTTGTGTGTTCACAAAAAGAGGAACACAGTTCGAACATGCACACCAAATCTTACATCGTACATTTACATCTATAGAGTGCGGACGGAACATATACAAGAGAAAGAATAACAATCTCAAATTAATATATCAAGCATAACTACATGTATGTATATGACCACACAAAGATGTTGCTGCATATGCATGAAGCTTGAGAGTGCTGCAACACCCATATGCTCAGATAAAAACTTGATGTATATCATACAAAAGAGAAGAGGTACTGCATGTACATGTAGTTACACTATTCACAGGACAGTAGAGAAAAAGCACGAGAGAGGGAAATGGGTGTCTAAAATAGGTCGATGTAAGGAGTGCCAAGCCAATTAAGTCTCTAATAGAAGTCATACATATATAAGGAAACAAATTAATCACAACATAAATGATCATGCTCATGTTAACCAATAATTAGCATCTAAAAATGTGTGTAGAAAGCCCATAATATCAGCCTTTCGCCCCGAAGGCTTGTTACATATGAGAAAAGATAAATTTTGGCCGACCCCCCCCCCCTCCCTGTGAATCCTTAATCCACCAGTACTATAAACACATTCTGAGAATGTGTTTTAGTACATGTACTAGCAAATTCACAAGAGGGTTGGGGAAATTCAGCCAAAATTGTGTGTGGCTAAAATAATTAAAAAGAAAGGTCATCAGCAAAACTACGGGGTGGATGCAAACGAATTTTCATGTGATGACTAAAGAATATGCAGCTAAAGGAAAAAAAAAGACGGCGGAGAGGGGCCAAGGCTAATTTGACTCCCCTCCCCCCCCCCCACCAAAAAACAAACAAACAAACAAACACCACTGTTTTACAGCACCTTTAAAGGACTCTTAATTTTTTGCTTGTTAAAAACAAACGTCTCGAAGTAAAGAATTCCATATTGTAGGCGAAATGTAGACCGATACAGTGTATAAAGTGTACATCCCAAGCTATTAAAGAAAAAAAAAAAGATTATGAATATCATTTAAAGTAAGAATTTCAGTGTGTTTAATCATCTTTAGTTGAGTTGCAAATGACATGTACATATTTAATAAGAGCAGTAAACTTCGAAGCGCCCCCAAGCCCTTCTATACTTAATTATTCATGTGTAAAGGTAGCGCCAGGGCACTCCGGTGGTCTAGTGGTTATGACGCTGGTCTAGTAATCCAGAGGTCGTGGTTTGAATCCTGCTTGGGCTGCCTGTGATTTTTTTTTTTTCACAGCAGCCTACAAACTGCACACTGCAGTTGCGTGCGTTACTACGGATGGAGACAAATGAATAATCTATTATTTTAATATACGATGTTTGACATCCTCATTGCAATCACTTTCTTTAATTGTAAATTTAGAGACATAATGAATTATTATTAAAAGAAATCAAATTTCTGTATTTTGTTGTGAGTTTGCATGGGAACATACACGTATCATAATTTACAATTTTAGTTAGATAAAGAACATGTTATAACAGAACTGTCTAGTGATGGTTGAATAATTATGTCAATTTGTTATAAGTCCTATCATTTACATGGAGTGCATGTTCCCATGTTTATAAGGATCATACGTGACACATTCAAAGTTGGTTGAAGACAACAAAATAATAAATAAAAGAATAAAGGAGAATAGAACTTAATCTGATTACAGCATCATCTAAATATTGCCAATGTGCACTTAGAAATCTATCAAGATTTATCACAAGGTTATGATTACCACACAAAACCTTCAAGATTTATTATCATGAAATACATACCAATGAACACTTTAAAAAATCTAACATTCCATATCCACATGAAGCTTTCCTTGATATAAATGTCTCTCTGTAGTGTTATTAAAGTGTAGCAAAATTGTAATTACGACATCACAGAATGGAATGCCTTGTTTTCACCTTCAATCTTAGGATCTCCTTTCATGTTTCCATTTTACAATCACATTTCACTGTAGATATACCGTCCTTATGTTGTCGCCCTTCATCCCAATTTCTCCCTTCTATCCTATCTGTAGATTGTCTTCTTTCCTAAGCCATTGTATTCACATTCCTTGATGATCAGCACGATGCTGTACTTTTTTCTTCTTCTCTGAAACAGTCCAGCTCTTCGCTACTGCATGGCATCAGTCATCTGAAAGAAAAGACAGAAATTAAGAACTTTCAATTAAAATCAAACATCATGATACAAGATACAACTTTCATTTTGAGAAAAAGAAATCAGCCAACTAAACTGTAGTTGAAATTATTTTGCTCTATTTATATTAAACATAAAACAAAACGGTATACAAGATCAAAGAATGTCAAAAAAATACTGCTGTTTTTGATGCATATTCAAATTGTCTCGCCTTTTACATATTTTAATGATGCAAGATCTTATGTCTAGCACTTAGTAAGTCTCATGTAGAATTTAAATTATTATTCACATGAATAAATCTGTCCTTGTAAACAAGGCATTGCTTTGAAAAAGCTGAATATTACTAATTGCATTTGGGAAAGAGTCTACGACAATCAAACTTGTTTATTATCAGAGACTTTAACATCTTAATTAGACCTAGACTCTACATTACCATTGTATTCACATCCGTTGGTGATGTACACGACCCTGTACTCTTCCTTTTCTTTTCTGAGACAGTCCAGTTCTTCATGGCACTACTACATGGCACCAGTCATCTGAAAGAAAAGAAAGAAATTAAGAACTTTTGATTAAAATCAAACATCATGGCACAAGATACAACTTTAATTTTGAGAAGAAAAAAAAAATCAGCCAACAAAACTGAAGTTGAAATTATTTTGCTCTATTCATATTAAACATAAAACAAAATGGTAGGCCTATGCAGGATCAAAGAATGTCAAAAAATGCTGCTGTTCGTATTTGATGCATATTCAAATTGTCTCTTCATTTACACATTTTACTGACGCAAGATATTATGTTTAGCACTTGGTATGTCTCATGTAGAAATTGAATTATCATTCACATGAATATAAATCTACATGTATTTGTAAACAAGGCATTGCATTGAAATAGCTGAATATTACTACATGTACCTGCATTTGGGAAACAGTCTATGACAATCAAACCTGTTTCTTATCAGAGACTGTAACATCTTAATTAGACCTAGACTCTACATTATCATTCAGCTTTTAAAGGTATTAACCATTCACCTATAAAACACTGGCATTGTCATGTGCATCATATTTCTTTGATACTGCACATATTTTCATGAAGTCTGCACAAGAATGCAAATGAAACACGTCTGCTGTTTGGTATTTATGAGGAAAAAAATCACTAACCCGGAAGTCCTTGGCCTTAGGAATAACACGTGGCGAGTTAGTAGGAATTGACGTTAAAATAGAATAAGAATAGATCTACTAAATAGGCCTTTGCCTCATGAATGTCTGGTCTAATTATAGACTAAGTGAAGTCTAGACCTTTCACTTTTAAGTTACCAGTGGTTCACAAAATTTATATTATAGATCTAGACTACATCTAGATCTAGACATCTAATACTATTAGATCTTGGCAACTTTTGTCTTTGTGACACGAAATTAACACGTCACGGATGATATTGCGGCGATATCCAACAGGATGACAGTACCACTATTACTGACTCAGTAAGTTGACATAGATAACTAACATCAACTTGTTAACGTACGTTAGAGATGGCACCATATACAATAACCGGTGACACTGACACTGACAGATCTAACGACTACGTTTAGACTAACGTTAAAGAGTTAGACTCGCCATCTCAGTAAGTCGGCCAAAGACAAAGTCAATACAGGGCTAAGTCAGTGTTACTGTTATGTTAGGCCTAACAAATGTTAACGGTTACTCGGTTAGGTTAGGTTTACCAGGACTCAAGAGTCCTGGTTAAATCAGTCGAGGGACATTTCTTAGAAGTCCTTCGATTCCAAGAATAAAAAGGGTGAAAGAACAAAGGGAAAAAAGGAAAGAAGAAAGGACAAAAGATTATGTACGGATGCTGTGGAAATCGACAGCGCTACTGTATCACTATCAATCACGCGTGAATATGTAAACGCCATTTGGTTGGGCCGCATTCACAAGTTTTAGGGAAAAAAAGCCCCACCGCTGTTCTTCAAAGGTACTCCAGTCGAACTAACGTTAGACATAATGTGACATAATGTCACATATCTACACACAGTACGGTACTAGGGCTGAATTCACAAGTATACTACTGTATAACACTGCACTGTACAGGAAAGCCACCTAACCTGTAGAGTACTACTCGTAGTGTTTAGGTAGTATCACTAGACCACATACTGTCATAGATGACATCTACACCAACGCTGCACACTGGCACTGGTCCGACGGTCCCTGACCAGGAAAAATCACTGTTGGACACTGACCAGTAACTTTTTCAGGAATGGACAAGTAAAAATTGGGGGAAAAATGGGTGGACTCTACCTACTATTACCACTAGTCTAGATGTAGATCTAGAGCTAGACTATAGACTCTGTGTTAATTTGACTTGGTCTTAGACTTCAGCTGATCTTAGTTTTAGTAACTGGCATTACAAGTAAAGTCTTAACTTAGACTTAATAGTTAAACTTGAAAGTTAAAGTCTAACATGTCTAACTTTATTCTTTACTCTTCCTTTGAGTTTTACTTTTAGACTTTTTACTTTTTTTTTAGTTTAGTAGGCCTACTTTGTCAATCTCATGATTTCATTTTCAACTCAAGTCAAGGCATAGCCATGAGTGTCTTCGAGACTTTGACATCTTGCATGTCTTGCACACAGACGTTACGACTACAGTACTCAGTAGTCTCAGAAGTAACGACATAAGTTGAAAAGAAACTATAAATAATATGATTTGGGATCTAATTTGAAATTGGATGGCGTTTACAGACTAGGCTTCATAAGCATCACGCGATTGAATACATGGGACTACACTCTACCGCAATTAATGGTTATGGTAGTCCAACTGAAACTGTTATTTTGAGCATGATTTTAATAGGATTATAGCTTACCATTCACTTCACTCGTGGACAGTGGGCTGGCTTAGGTCGTCATTCATCTTTCAGATGGTTTGGTTCTCACTCTGAGATCTGGATTAGGGCCAAAACCTAATTCTAGGCCAGTAAGTTGAACAAAGCTCAAAATAATGCAACTGCGACGGTTCGTAAAACCCGCATTGCTCTTCACCCTAGCAATTCGGGTTTCACGAACCGGCGTATCTTTACTGCGTCGGTTCGTGAAACCCCTTTTTCTCAATTTCTCGATATTTCGAGTACCGTCGTTTTTTTCTTTCTTTGATAAAATTAAGAATAATTAATTTTGTGATCTAAAATTTTGGGATTTGGTAGAGTTTTGAAAGCACTTTCATTTGGTACCAATATCTCGATTTTGAAAATTTTGACCAAAATCGAAATAGCGTCGGTTCGTGAAAACGCCGACGACATGTCAATTTTTGATTTGAGAAAGTGGTATAAGAATCCAGGGGGGTGTTTCACAAAGATTTAAGTTTGACTTAACTCATGCGTAAATCCCCAAACCCTGCGTAAATCCCTAAGTCCTGCGTAAATTTACGCAGGACTTTGAATCCTGTTTCACAAAGCTTAAGTCATGCGTAAGTCCCACCAAGTCCTGCGTAACTCTACGCATGGCCTGAAGCCATGCGTAAAGTCAGACTTAAATTCCAAAATGGGAAGTTCAAAAGCATAATCAACTCCTAATATTCATTAATTTCTTCCACTTTATCTTATCCTGAGTGAGATGGCAGTATTTTTAACAAACTAGAGAATCACTAGTTTCGTAGAGGGTCTAGATATACTCCTACACTATTCACTGAACAATGGTCCAAATTAAAAATAGTCATAAAAATAGATCCCTACCTACAAATGTACTGATAGTTTGAACTGTTTTATGTTAAACCAAAATTTTAGCTCATAAAGAGCTATATAATCTACATGTATCTGGACTTCGGAAATTAATTATATTTCTACCAATCCTTTCTTGCCTGTGTTATCTTCTTAGCTGCTTACCCATGAATATCAATGCATGCCTATCCATTATAAATATCATGCATTCACAACAAATTAGAAAAACCTAACAAATTAGTTAGACCTATACTTGTTAGAAATATTATACCTCTTGTGTACAGGACGGGGCTGTGTCTATCTACACTAACTGGTTAGACCGATAAATTTGTCTCTTGTTCGGTAGCCTAATTGTATCTGTACAGTCTGTAATATGGTCGACTGCATTAGCGACCGTATAAATACAGTTAGCAGGAGGCTACCCGACAAGAGGCAGATTTATTGGTCTACCTCTACACATGACTGCCAATGAAATTAGCCAAGTTTCCATTTCTATGGTACCAGTTACATCTTAATGAATGCTTCTTTTTTTTTTCCTGGAAGCAAAAAACAAAACAAAATAAGACATATTAACAACCCCCCCCCCCCCCCCCAGCATTTTGGGTCAGTTAGAGGAAACGGTTAGCCAATAGACAGTCACCTCTGCCTTGCATCAAAGGCTACAGTAACATATACACGGAAAACGTTAGAGGTCGACCTAGTAGTTTCTATGCCTAATCTTGATTGATGCAGTTCTCAAACACATTCCAAAATCCGAAAACGCATAAATTCATCAATTACTTCCCAATTCAACTCAGGGCCCAGCAATTGGACTTAAAAATGCGACCAGTTGATAGCCATTAGCCATGATTTATTATGGTTCTAACTAACCTTATACATGCAGTCTAGGGCAATCATGCACTTTGTTTCTTCAAAATCATGAAGATGTGGCACTGTGCCCCTAGCTTGATTAATAACACAGTGCACAGACTCTACACTAACTGTTAGGCATAGCCATGTATGTTTAATTGATAGTCATACTAATACTAGAACTGATAAGAGTTTATATGTAGACATAACTATACACAGCCCAGTTATTTGCACTGCGCATTAACAGCGTCTGGTCGGGATAATGTAGACATTGTCTAATGACATGATATTAGTAACGAGCAGACTCTACAAATTACAATACAAGTACCAGTAGTACAACACACATAGAGTTCATAATATTCAGTCCCTTCCTAACCTTCGATGAATCATCTCTTGCTCAAATTACATAATTTCAAGGACCTACCTAATGACTAACAGATTAAGCTACACTCACTTCTGTAGTTACGACCAACCCTAGCTAGTTGGAAAAGAAAACTTCTCTTCGTGTGCAACAAGAGGCTAGCCAGAATCCTCTTCTACCAAGGTCCACAGTTACCAATTGTGCAATGTGAATGGTTGTACAGAATGCAGAGATCATATCATCAGTGCCAGCTAGCTGCTGCGAGCTGCGCGAGCAACCCCATTCATCCGAACTTTCACACAGTCCAATATAAACATATGGGACTGGATTAAAGAGGCCTCATGCACAAAACATCTCATTCTATCAAACGAGCGGCTATTCATGTACAAAAGAGAAATAATATGAGTCAGTAAATGAGCACTGTGAATAACGAATGATACAGTAATGTCATATGAATCGTAGTTGCAGAAAATCAAAGCAATTTCCCTTCCAGAAATTACTCAAAAATCATCAGCAGACAACAAATGGCTAATTTGCATATTTTTGGCTCGTACATTATTATTCAAATCGAATAAGTCAGTCTTAGCCTAAGATTGACTTTGTGAAACAGACTTAAAAAGTCGCACTTAGACTAAGATTGACTAGCGCTAAGTCTGACTTACTAAGTGCGACCTTTGTGAAACAGGCCCCAGGTGAGAGAGCGAAGCGACCAAGCGGGGGAGGGTGTTAGAGAGGGTTGGCATGCTAACCTTCCGGAGCAGGGAAAATGTGCCATTTGAGATTTTTAATGGCTCAGTCCCATTTCAATGATTATCAATAGTATTCTCTGAGGTTCCCAGATGAATTTAGACATAATTCAATTTTATTTCATTTAACAGTCATGTAAGACCAGAATTGAATTAACATGTCCTCATTTAAGATGAAGGACAACATGTGTTACAAATTGCATAGTGACTTCAAGGGGCAAATCATTCTTTACTGGTCGAGTCTTGTAGGATTATGTTTATAACGAAAACTGCTCAGTATGTGAAAGGTGATTGTATAATCACTTTGCCGAGTGAGACATGTATATGAGCCAAATAAACCCTTCAAAAAAAGTTTGGAAATCTGACTTCAGTTGTAAATGTCTCCAGTTTGTAAGCACTATACAATACATGCTTGATATCAGTGGAAAGGTTATTAAATTCTCTTTAAAATGATATCCTACTCATAATTATGCCTTTAAGTAAAGGGCTGTACTCAAAAGTGTCTGATGAGGTCTGCATTGAAAAGTTGCAAAATGAACAAGAACGTTCCTAATGAATGAGAATGGTCGTGAAGAGTAAATAGAGAACATGACGCGATTGTTCTTTTTTTGTGTTATGTCTTTTGTTCTCAACTGGTCAGCCATGAAGGCAAATTTCAATTCAAGTTTTCAGTGGTGCCATGCCAGGTAATTTTGATAGCTCATCAAGTTTTATGGTTGTACATCATGCCACCTGTAAGCAATGTTCAAAAAGCCCGCGCCATGGGGCAAATTGAGGCTGAGATGCTTCAAAAAGATGACAACGCAAGAACACATAGAGCGAGACTTGTGAGAGAGAGGGCATCACTAGAATGGACTGGCCTGCATGCAGCCCCGACCTCAACCCCAAAGAACATTTTTGGGATCAACTTGGCCGAGCTGTGGGGAAGAGGGTTACAAATGCAACGACACTGGCAGGAATCCGTCAGATATTGGTTAACGAGTGGAACGCCATTTCTCAGCAGCAAATCACGAAGTTAATCAACAACATGAGGACACGGTGCCAGGCCGTGGTGCAAGCACTTGGGTCGTCCACCAGATACTGAGCCCCGATCATGTTCATTCACAATATAAAAACAAAGTTAACATAAAGTAAAGACAAAATAACGACAAAATGAAGACAAAATAAAGATGAAACTCCACTAAAATCAAGACCATGCCATTTCACTTCTTTTATGTCTTTGTTGTGGTTAATGTGGCGAGGTTCTGTGAGATGAAATCGTTTGAGTCATGATCGTTTGTGTTTGTGTGCGTGTGTGTGTGTGTGTTTGTGTGTTTGTGTGTGTGTTTGTTTATCTGTTTGGTTGAACGCATACATGTTTCACTCCATAAAAATGCTGATGTTACAGTAAATGAACACCAAAGAAACAATGGGGAACTCACTCATAACAAGGAAACTCCATTAGGGACGTTAAAAATAGGGCCATTTTGCAGCTTTTAAATTTTACCTCATATTTTGTAAGCACTGCACCTCCATGTATACGATAATCATAAGAAGTATGGTATCATTTTAAAGATAATTAATCTTTGTGTGGCACTAAGCACAAATAAATTATTTCTAAGGAAAAATGAGAAATTATTGATCAAAATCAGATTTCCAAACTTTTTTGAGGGGTTTAGTTTCTTTTGAACACGCATTGTTTTGAAATGTTGATTGTAGTCATCCATTTGCAGGCAAATGATGTAGAAAAAGATCCAACTTTAAATGCAACATAACAGAAATTTAAACAGTATGAATGCTCTATTGTTTCCGGCTAAAGTTATTCATTTCTAGTGGAGGGGGGGGGGGTGAGAAAAGAGAATTTCCCCTTTATGGGAAACGTTAAAGGTGACAATGGGTTGGAAAGATCTCACTCTGTATCACAATGGATGTCTGTTTAAAGGTGGAGGTGGATGGGAGGTACAAAGACTCACGCTCCAAGGAGCAGACAAACACATATTTTTTATTCTCTTCTATTTTTCGAAACATTGATAAAGCGGCACTTCATTTTTTTTCCTTTTTTTGTTCATGTTATCAGAACGAAACAAAATCCAAATCCACAACCTCAGTAAAACCAAGGAGGTTCGAGAGATGGAGTTACAACTGACTATGATTATTCAATCAGCTGTCAGTTTTCTATGGATGGACAAAAGAATTCCACATGTGCATTTGTGCCTTTGATGTTCGATGCTTGAAGCCGCCATCTTTCTGAGCAATCTGAAGATTCATTTTTAACGCTAACATAATATCGGGTATATGCTGCTCGTTTATATATCAAATGCAATGAAATTTCACCTAATGATAAAGCATATAAAACAAAAGTCAATTCCGTTCGAAAATATTATGTGCAAAAGTGTAAATCTGAGCTGTATTTTGTGAAAGTGTTTGAAATTTTACCCTCATGGAAAGCCGGTTTTATCTCTTTTCTCCTTATTTCCACCAAAAGAAACTACATGTAATATGGTATCATCTGCAAGTATAGTTCTTTATAAATTAATGTCAAATTAGCGTACAGACACGTACAGTCGAGTAATTTTAATATCTATTTCAGCAATATTTTAGCAATTTCTATTCGCGCACCCCCGTGCCTTTACCAATGTCTACCGCCCATCGTTTGTAAGGAGGGATAGCAAAAAGTAATTACCATCATAAAGACATATCTTCTGTAGAGAGTGGCTGGTCATTATGCAATGAGACATGAATTCATTGTCTTCCTAGCAGATCCAGTTTGACACATACACGTGTACTTCAAATATTTTTGAGTGGCGGCTTCGAGCATGAGATCAAAGCGAATAAGACTGTTGTGACTCCATTTCTCGACCCTCCTTAGTAACACCAGGGAGGTGTTAGAACTCTGTGCAACCCATGATACACAGACTCGCATAATATAACACACGAGCGTGCGCCTACATACAAGGTGTTAAAAAAAATCCCACTTTGGTCCTTGATACATGTAGTTCAAGAATTATATTTCAGATAACACTGACATTGATATGAGCAATAGCTGAGAAGTATACAATTTTGTTGGAGTTAATTAAAAACTGGGTGCATATATCAGTTTCAATAAATTCAAGATTATTTTGAAGTTAGGGTTTTCAGATTTGCTCTATTTTCAACCCTCTGTGCAAAACTCTAACTCTGCACAGGTGTCAGTTGGTGTGTATTGGAGTTTGTGGTGAACACCCAGACAATGGTCCTTAACAATGACCAGGGTTTGAATGCTGTATTACATATTCATGAGAAATTCCACTATCACAGCTATTCTACTCCTAAAATGTGGTGTATACAAGCTGCGTGAAACCGTGTGCTTATGTGTTTGTTTGTATTTTTTATGTGCATGCATTCCACCTTTTACCATGGATTCAGACTAGCAGTGCCGAGGGCAATGAATCATGAATTATTAAGCACTAATGTGCTTTGGAGCAAGAGACCAGAAGCCTAGTCAGCAGAGCTCTGAAAAGGTGGTATTCGTAGTATTCATTTCTATTGTTCAAGGTCATTGCAGGCACACGCTCACATACACATCACTGGTTCCTGTGTAAAGTTCAATTTTGTACAGAGGGTTCAAATTTGACCAAAATCTCGAACTTACGTTTGAAATTAATTATGGATTTAATGAAACTGATTCACGCTTTCATATTCAAATGACCTCCAACTAAATTGTACACTAGTCAGCTATTACTCATGTCAATAATAGTGTTATCTGATTTATAGAATTTGAACTATTAAGGATCAAAAGTGGGAAATGTGTCTTGTAATACCTAGTACATAAGATGTATGTGTCCGTGTGTGTGTGTGCGTGTGTATCATACAGTTGTCCTCAAAATTGATTATACCCATGGAAAATAACACTTTTTTCCAGATTCTTAATCTAGAAATTTTATTATGTTGGTATGCCCTGTGTATCTTTTGTCTACTTGATGGCATGCTCAAGTCCAGGTGTGAGTTGGCTGAATATAGGGGGCCTATATACACCCAAGAATGGGGTATTCACTATGGGGTACTCTTGTTTCCCATTGTAGATCTATTACTCTCGAATGGCAGTTATGAACACGATAATGTCTGAGAACTTTCAATCGTAGGTATGGGCTGCAGTCCGCAGTGCTTTTGCCCATGACTGCGTGGCGAAAAAAAAGAAAGAAAAGCTGACCCTTTCCGTTCAGTTTGAAGGATTTGCCGGCTCATCTGAACTCATGTTTCAACAGCCATTAACAGACCGTCCTTTAAGAGCCCTTGGAAATACACAGGAATGCTTCTTCTTTTGTCAGTGATGGCACACATTGCGACCATGTACTGATTTGTCACGCGTATGTGCCCCCTCACCCACAAGATGTTTTCGGCTTCTTTTTGGTGGCGGTGATTTGGGCACAATAGCACTTACAATGACAGGCATGTTTCAGGGACACATCCTAATCATTTCCAACTTTTCAGCGGCACTGAACCTCACAAAGCAATCGCACAATAGGTCTCGGCATTTGCATCTACATCAAACGTTGAAACATCTGATGTGTTTTTATTTATTCGTTCATGGAGCCACAGAGTTTTCAGGAACAGGCCACTTAACAAAATACATTGAACAACCCCCCCCCCCCCCTCCCCTCCCCCCCCCCCCCCAAAAAAAACCAAAACAAAACAAAACAAAACACGTTTAATAAGTATCAGGATCGATTCAGACTCAAACAATTCATGAACTCAACTTTAGGTAAATGGAAGTGATAAAAGTAGATCACTTTTAAGCCTCGGTGTAGATGACATATTTTCACAAAATAGTTCCTTGAAGTGATTACTTTATGCCGAAACGTTGATTTAAAGAGGTGCAGGTAAAACAGTTTTCAAATTTTCTTTATTACTTCCTCAGTATTTCAAACACACACAGTCATGTATACACAAACGTTTTCTCTTTCTCATACACACATTCAGCCATTGAAACATGCGCAATCTTAAATACACACAGGGTATATGCATTGTTTGAGTTTGGGTTCCATGACATTTGCTCCTGCGACAGTTGCTCCCACGATAATTTGATTTTGAATTCTTTTTCTTGTATTACGATAACAACCTTGTGTTAATTGTTTTATGTACTTTATATCAAATATGTATGTATTATATATATCATATACGTTATGTTGTACACGTATATTTTCTGTTTCAATGCACCGTACGTGATTTGTTTTATTCGTTTGTACTTTTAAGTTGTAAATAAATAAGTTGTAAAGAAAATATCTGCACGCTGAGCCAAACAAATTCAACTCACAAAATATAACCCTAACTCTAATCCTAATCTTCATCCTCATCAGTTTAAACCTACAACCATATCACAACTCCATTCCTAACCGTAAGTTCTTGGAGAAACTTAGACCCGAGCAACTCTCGCAGAAGCAAATGTCGTGTCACAGTGAGTATACGCAAGGAGCTTCAATTGAAGCTCCTTGGTATACGCGATCAAATGGGTGAACGTAACGAGACCGACATCCACGAGTCATACAGCCCACGAGTCGTACAGCCCGTGAGTTCGACACTATAAGCAATCAAGGTCCATGTACACGAGATCGACACATTAAGTTCCGTGTTGTTATGTCGAACTCGTGGGCTATTTTTACCCATAGGTGTCAAATTTGTGGACCTCGAGAGTTGCCTATATAGTGCCGAACTCGTGGGCTGTATGGCTCATCTGCATGACAGAGCTAAGCGGTGAGAATACAATGTCTCTGTGATGTTCGCTATCCCGAAGGTTCGGTAATCTGGAAATCATATAACGTTTGTTATTCAGAAGGTTCGTTATATTTCCAAACTTAAATTCCATGATTATCTATGGATTTCATTGGTCCTAAATAATGAAATAGATTTTCGTAAATCCGAGAATTTGTGGCATTATTTCGAAGGTTTATTAGTCCGAATGTGATTTTCCGAAGGTTTGTTAGTAACAAAAGGAAACAAGGTTAATTCGCTAACCCCAAATTTGAAAATGATAGGTGCGTAGGCCTGTACTACATACCTAACCCTCGGAACCACGAACCTCATTGATCATTTCGTATTGGGATTAATTTTCGGAATAATGAAACCAAGCGAACGAAATTTCGGAGTAACGATTCTTCACTCTCGTACCAACAGACCTTCGGAATAACAAACTGTCATCAAGGATAATTAGCGCTTCATTCTAATCTGTGTAATGTTGTGAAAAAGCAAGTGAAGCTTGTGGTTTGAATAATGGAGTGTGGCTGTGCACTTAAAAAAAATGTTTATTCACACCATAACATTCAGAAATTCCGGCGAAAGTTAGATTAATATTGCGCAATTAATATGGATGTTCTTCATTTGATCATGGACCTACTTTGTAGGTCCATGATTTCATCAAGCAGGCATCGGAAAAGAGAAAATCGTTGTGATGCTGCCCTATGGATAGTCAACGACCTGAATGAGCGATTAATGTTTGGATGCCGTAAAGGTAACCCGGGAATTGTAACATCTTAAAGCCCATATGTCATGATAAATACATAAGATACGAATACTGATGCTGGCGGTATCAAAGACCTTATACAGAGAAAACGAAAATAATTGAGCAGACAGTTATAGCGCGTATATAGACGCACATCTATACCCCCTAACGTAGAATAATATCATTTAATCTTTTTCAGGGTCTGATCGTATGCCGAAATAACGAGTCTACCCTGAAGCTAATGAAGCCGAGAGCATTATTGGCCTTCATGTTCTAAGGGCCTCGAAACAGAAATAGATTGTGATTATTATTGTTATTGTTATTGTTATAATATATGTTTAGTAGTCCACGTGTTAATGCAATGATATTAAAAAAATAAAACAGAAACCAAGTTCGTGCTGTCATTACTAACAGTTTATTTCGGCACACATTTTTTTTTAAAGAAATTCGCCCTTTCTCAAGAACACTTTGTTTCTGTTTTATATGTATATCGTATTTACTGCATGCATTTAATCGACGCGGTGTTTGTAAATTAAAAAGCTCGTTACTTCGAAAGTAGGCCTACATCACATATTTATGATGATTACAGTACATCCGCAAATCAACCTTTCCTTCAGCGAGAAATTAGAGCGGTGAGACTATATGAATAGAAAAACTTATGTAAAAGGATGTCAAAGTGGAATTTCCTTCACAATGATATGGCCGTTTATAAGAATCAGTGAAAAGCTTGTAAGGAATTACGGAACCGACGACATGAATATTATCGAAGGCAACACAGATACTAAGTACCTTCTTCTTCTTCTTCTTCTTCTGATTAAGTCTGCCTCCTTCAATAGACTGAAGATTCTTGCAGACTGGTGCTATTTACATTATAATACAATTTATTTACAGATATTTACAAGCACATAGAAAATTTGACGAAAATACTAGCCACTGTGATCAACCGTTAGACGGTTTCGAAATGATCCCACAGATGGCGCTGAAACAATTTCTGACGACAGGGAATTCCAGTTCCTTACAGTTCTTGGGAAGAACGAATGGCGATGCGATTCAGTTCTCGAATATGGTACCTTGCCTATGGGGGCACTACCTCTGCTTATGTAATATAGGGGACTTGAAACTAGTACTTCACAATTGACAATCCGTATAATTATATGTACAGCATACTGAACTTGAAGAGCTTCTTTCAAAAATAGCTGAATAGTATAGCTGCGCACACTCTAAAAATTGCGGGGTTGGATTTTGCGGGGTCAAAATAATTTGACCCCTTTCGGGGTTGTTTCGTCTGATAAATTTTCGATCGATTCACTGGTGACCAGAAAAGACGGGGTTATTGCGACCCCGCAAATTCTCTGGTCGAATATTCGGATATTAATAAACAGGGTCACAATGCTTGCGAATCTAATTGCAATTAGAAAGTAACAAGATAATAAAAAGTACAAAATAAAGCGATTGTTTCATTCAGTAATTCAGAGAAGCAATATGTCAAAATTATGATTTTTCTTGGGACTATTTAATTTCGTGTTAGTCATGGAATTCTATATGCAGCGCCCGGTGATACATAATGTATGTGTGCTGCACGCACAGCCGGCCTACAGTACATCAACTGCGCGATGCGCGTCGAGGCCCCTCATGTATTTGTGGTTGGCCGGCCGGGTAGATGGGGCGCCGGGCACGGACAGCTTTGGGCGGGCCATGGGGATGAGGCCTCGAGGATGTGTGATAAGAAGTGCAAAGCGAAAGGTAAGCCTGGAGCGAATCTTTCGGTTTTTTAATGACTACTATGCAGGGGTGTATCCAGGATTTTTTCTGGGGGGTCGTAATCAAAATTTTTGGACCTTTGCCTTTGCGAGGGAGCGGAGCGACCGAGTGGGGGGAGAATGTGGGAGGGGGGTGTCCCCCCTCCCACGGTAGGGAGTTTTTGAATTTTGTATCTTAAAATGGGGCCATTTGGTGCATACAAAAGTGACTTTTTCGGCATGGCAGTGCGGCTTAGAAATAAGGTAAATTATGGCATATTAAAACTAAGTTACGAAATTTACGAGGTTTTTGACAATTTGCTGGAACACCGGTCACTTTTTTTTTCCCTGTTGTAGGCCTATATAGAGTAAAAAGCCCTCAAAAAACAAAAATGTCTTTTACAAAAAGTGGACCTTTTGAAAATTTGGGGGGGGGGGGGTCGTACGACCCTCCCGACCCCCCTTGCATACACCCATGCTATGTGTTTAGAAAAGCAATTATCGGTACTATTTTCCTCTTATATCTCTTTCTATGTCGTTCATTCACATTAACTGGCGTATAATGCATAGACCCCCTGTCTACATTATCATTTTTGCAACGTTGGTAATTCCAGACTATTAAGACTCTATAAGAGTATGAAACCGTAATATCATTAATACAATGGTAGGGCCCAGTGCCGTAATATACGGCACTGGTAGGGCCTAATGTTAGACCCTACTCAAGCATATCTCGTGACCGAATTCTGATCGCGGTGACCGTATTCTGGGGGATTTTCAAAATGATATCTTTTGGGATTGAGATATTAACAATATGGAAATTGAGATTAAAGAAATTTGATATATTTCACATACGTTGCTGTAGATATGATGTATGTATGTATTATTTTAGTTCATAAAATATTGCAGAAAAGCTTAAGGACTGTAGGACCTTGCTGTTGCCAATACAGTGGCCCTATGGCTATGTTACTGGTCGAGGTGGGGATTCACGTTTATAAGATTCATATTCATAAAGTGAGATAATGAGAAACCGCTTATGAAATATGAAACAGCACGTAATTTTAAGAAGGATTCAACGTTTATTTGATGAAAATTGGTTTTCAAACGGCTGAGATATCCAAAAAAGTGATAACAAGAAAAACGAAGGCCACGCCTTTTTTTAATCTCTTTGTTTCTCCTTGTTTTTGGAAATCTCGGCCATTTCAAAACCGATTATCTTCAAATAAACTTTTGATAGGGGCCTACTCCTTACAATTGCATGCTCTTTGACATCTCATAGAAGCGCTAGTCATACATAGAGTGGTCTCTGTAAATATCTCGCAAAACGTTAAAAGCTAAATCCTCGCCTCAATCTAGCCCGACCAGACGCTGCACAGTGGGCCAGAGAGATACCAAAGTGCGCCAAAAGTCACTTTGGGCACTTGGGATTTTTTAATTTTTGACATGCGCTCTTGAGAGGCAATACTTTGAAGAATATATCATTGAAATATTTAAATCATGTATGTACATTAAAGGGGTATATTTCCTACCTGAAGTAGCAAAATACAATATTTTAAGAGTTTCAAAGCAAATTGTAACCTCTTTAATAAATAAGTAATTTCAAAATGTAGTTTTCGAGATATCAACCTGTAATTTCTCCAACATATTTCTCAGAGTTCATTTTACGTTATGAATGCAGTTAAAATGCAAAGAAATTTAATGTTCATGAATATTTTACGCTAAATATCCTGGAAAAGAGGCTAATTATTTGTCTTTTTAATATACCCTAATGAAAAGTTTAGATTGCCACGGATTTCCAACTAAATTATATTACCACCACATTCCCTGATGTCTCAGCTTTAAGCTGATACCAGATTTGGCTGCCATCTTTTGCCACTTTTTGTGTTAGAGCCGATTTTCCGTGACACATTACGTCTATTTTGGACCTTGCAGCCGCTAAGGAATGCTGTTATATCATACGGGGCCGCATGAGGGCGGCATTTTTTTTATTTATTATTTTTTTCCTCGCACGTTAAAGGCACAGAAACGTGAATAACACTGAATAAGAGGCAAACAGAGTTATAAAATATATGTATAGGGCTAGTCCGGCACCTAAAAGACCCCTCCTCCGAAGATAAAAGAGTACATAATTGCACACAGCCGAGGCCATATAGCCATATTGTCCATAATTGTCATAGCCACTACTGTAAACATAGCTATTCCCACTGCGATACATATTGTATGGACACCTAAATACTTCGATCCTACTCTTGACATATTCACTATGCAGATAGAACGTTATACACCAAAACACAGAGATTTTATTCTCATTGGTTACTCGTTGGAAGCAAAGTCTGTTGCTTTCCGGCCGCTCAGCAAAGTGTATAGGATCGCAGTTTGTGAATCCGATTGCAGGTCAATGTCAGACATTGCTCGCGTGATCCTCATCGGACGATCTTGCCTCATCGGATCATGCCTGACATGTCTGACATTGACCTGATAGGCGATCAATACAAGTCGGATTCATCAGACTGTGATCCCATACAATTTATGGGTTGTCGGAAGCAAAAAAAAAAACTTTGCTTCCGACGACTGATGAGAAAAAAAAAATCATTGTGGAACGTGGATGAATTTATAATTTCATATGATAGTGATTCCGATAAATTTTTCATTAAAAAAAAAAATCTTTTTATTTTAGCTTTTCCAAGTAAGCTTTCATACACGGCAGACTCATTCTTAGTTGCTATGTCATAACCTTTCATTTTCCTGATTGCTGACTCCACAAAATGGTTTTTGCACTTGTATGAATTGATATGGCATAGGCCTAAGGTTATATTATGAAGTAGAGAGATAAGAACTATATCGGAGATTGATTTTATATCGCACATTTATGTCCTGCTAGAATAAAGTGAATAAATTCACCCACTACAGCGTGCATCATAAACTTATATTCTAACTATGAGTTTACACGGACAACAGTATCATTTTGAGGTACGTGTGTAATTTGGAACTTTCAGCATAAATTTGATTCTTTTAACGAAACCCGAATGTTTATACACTTTCTATGACATGTAAGCATCGTGTATTCAATGGTAGTATATAAGCAGTGTCAGTGAATGTGAAAAGATAAACTAATCTTTAAAGAAAAAAATAACAGCCTAAGATTTGCATTGCTTTATTCGTCATTTACAGACAGATTTTTGGTAGCCAATGAAAAAACAGCATCACAGTGACGTCATATGAGTTTGAAATTATGTTCAATCAATTCTACGCCCCCAATTACCCTTAGACACCAAATTTGGGTAAAACGAAACCCCGGAATATAATTTTGGCGCACTTTGAGCTCATTCTGGCCCACTGTGCGCTGTAAGTACTGTACGCTGTGCAGTCGCTACCTACAGCGACTGGGCTTTGTATAGTTAACCTCAATCAGAACTGTTAAGACACACCCTTTAATAAATGACCGAATACTGGGGGTATTACCCCCCTAATGTGACTGACTCTAACATGTTATTGTTAGAGAACCCTGAATTTGAGATAGAACAATGACCTTTGTTATTTGTTCAATGTAGCCTACATAAATGAATTGTAATATGCAAGTAGGTCCTAATGTAGTTAGGCCTATACTACGTAGGATCATAGGCGTACCCAGGATTTTTTAGAGGGGGGTGTTCAGTGGCGTACCGTGGGTCAAGACATGGGGGGGGGCACCTCATGGAAGCAACATCAGAATTGCATACTATACAATTAAATGCGAGCGAGCGGAGCGAGCGAGCTTGAAAATTTTGACATTTTTTACAGTCCCCAAACTGCCGTTTGTAGCTATATATAATGATAATTATATGTATATATATATATATATATATATATATATATATTTGCTTTGGAAATTAAGGGGGTTGCACCGGGTGCAACTGCTGGTAGTTGCTGGAAGTAACATCAGAAGAATGGCATAACGTTTAAATGCGAGCAAGCGAAGCGAGCGAGCTTGAAAATTTTGACATTTTACAGTCCCCAAACTGCCGTTTGTAGCTACATTTTTTCGCTTTAGAAATTAAGGGGAGGGGGCGCACCGGGCGCAACTGCTGGCAGTTACTGACAGCAACATCAGGAGAATTGCATAACAATTAAATGCGAGCGAGCGAAGCGAGCGAGCTTGAAAATGTTGACATTTTACAGTCCCCAAACTGCCGTTTGTACCTATATTTTTTCGCTTTAGAAATTAAGAGGTGGGGGCGCACCGGGCGCAACTGCTGGCAATTACTGACAGCAACATCAGGAGAATTGCATAACGATTAAATGCGAGCGAGCGAAGCGAGCGAGCTTGAAAATGTTGACATTTTACAGTCCCCAAACTGCCGTTTGTAGCTATATTTTTTCGCTTTAGAAATTAAGGGGAGGGGGTGCACCGGGCGCAACTGCTGGCAATTACTGACAGCAACATAAGGAGAATTGCATAACGATTAAATGCGAGCGAGCGAAGCGAGCGAGCTTGAAAATGTTGACATTTTACAGTCCCAAAACTGCCGTTTGTAGCTATATTTGTTCACTTTGGAAATCAAGGGGAGGGGGCGCACCGGGTGCAACTGCTGGCAATTACTGACAGCAAAATCAGGAGAATTGCATAACGATTAAATGCGAGCGAGTGAAGCGAGCGAGCTTGAAAATTTTGACATTTTACAGTCCCAAAACTGCCGTTTGTAGCTATATTTTTTCGCTTTGGAAATTCGGGGGGGGGGGGCGCATCGGGCGCAACTGCTGCTGGCAATTACTGGCAGTAACATCAGGAGAATGGCATATAACGGTTAAATGCGAGCGAGCGAAGCGAGCGAGCTTGAAAATGTTGACATTTTACAGTCCCCAAACTGCCGTTTGTAGCTATATTTTTTCGCTTTAGAAATTAAGGGGAGGGGGTTGCACCGGGCGCAACTGCTGGCAATTACTGACAGCAACATAAGGAGAATTGCATAACGATTAAATGCGAGCGAGCGAAGCGAGCGAGCTTGAAAATGTTGACATTTTACAGTCCCAAAACTGCCGTTTGTAGCTATATTTGTTCACTTTGGAAATCAAGGGGAGGGGGCGCACCGGGTGCAACTGCTGGCAATTACTGACAGCAAAATCAGGAGAATTGCATAACGATTAAATGCGAGCGAGTGAAGCGAGCGAGCTTGAAAATTTTGACATTTTACAGTCCCAAAACTGCCGTTTGTAGCTATATTTTTTCGCTTTGGAAATTCGGGGGGGGGGCGCATCGGGCGCAACTGCTGCTGGCAATTACTGACAGCAACATCAGGAGAATGGCATATAACGGTTAAATGCGAGCGAGCGAAGCGAGCGAGCTTGAAAATTTTTACATTTTACCGTCCAAAAACTGTCGTTTGTAGCTACATGTATATATATTTTTTTCGCATTGGAGGGAGGGGGCGCCCGGTGCGCCCCCTGGATCCGCCACTGGTAGTCAAGGGTGTCGGTTTATGTTCATGATTGGGGGAGGTATGACCAGCGAGGGGGCGTCGAAGTGACCAAGCGGGAGAAGGATGTCCAAAATCTGCACTTTATATAGAGCATCTCCTAATTTGTTTGTGTTTGTGAGTGTGTGTGTTTCAAATAGATGGAAAAGTTAGGAAATAGCCAAGGTCAAGTCTTATTATTGGCAATGCAAGGCATTTTAATATAGACTAGTATGTAAAGCAACACTGCAAAATCAATGATCAAGCTTTGATAGCAAATGTGTACAACCTATCAAACATCACATTGCGCAACATTGCAGCGACTCTTTTTGCCATTCCGATATTCTGAGTACACTGCGCACATCCTGCTTGTATTCAAAATGCCAACCAGGAATCACGCTGAATCACAATCTTTTGTCGTCTCCGGGCTTTTTGAACAATGTTATACCTCTTTAAGTACTCAGTATATGGTTAAAAGAAATCTTAGAAAAATATCTTTTTTTCTTGATCATCCTTTCATGTCGATTTCAAAAGCAGTTTACTAACCCTAATTGAATTACCATTTTCGTAGGTTTTTTTTATTTTTTTTTATTTTTTTCCCTTTTTTTTCCTTTTTTTTTTTAACCAGCGGATGGGGGGGGGGCACGTGCCTCCCATGCCCCCCGTAGTTACGCCACTGTCAGTGGCGTATCTAGGGAAAACGGCGCCCGGGGCAAGCGCGAAAATTGCGCCCCTAATTTCTGAAAAAGTGTTCAACCCCAACCCCATCCCGGTAGGGACTTTAAAGAAGTCCCCATGATATGCTTTTTGAAGCACTTAATAGGGGTCTTTTGAGGGTGATTTAAATGTAATAGGCAACCCTAAATTTTGATATATTTTGGCGAGCGAGCGCAGCGAGCGAGCCGAAAATTTTTATATTTCAGCTTTATATATACATAACATGGAATTCTTGTCATTTTTGGTTATTAAATCTTCGAATTACAATTCTAATCAATATATAGTGACGGCCTTATAGATAACGATTTATACCAACAGTGTCCAACCCCATCCCGGTAGGAACTTAAAAAAAAGTCCACATTATATGCTTTTTCAAGCACTTAGAAGGTGTCTTTTGAGGGTGATTTAAATGTAATAGATATTGAAGAATTTTGGCGAGCGAGTGCAGCGAGCGAGCCGAAAATTTTTGTATTTCAGCTTACAAAACATGGGATTCTTGTCATTTTTGGTTATTAAATCTTCGAATGACAATTCTAATCAAGATATAGTGACGGTCTTATAACGATTTATACCAACAGTGTTCAACCCCAATCCCATCCCGGTAGGGACTTAAAAAAAAGTCCACTTGATATGCTTTTTCGAGCACTTAAAAGGGTTTTTTTGAGGGTGATATAAAATCTGATAAATTTTGGCAAGCGAGCGCAGCGAGCGAGCCGACAATTTTTGTATTTCACCTTACAAAACATGGAATTCTTGTCATTTTTTGGTTATTAAATCTTACAATTCTAATCAAGATATAGTGACGGCTTCATAGATAACGATTTATGCCAACAAACTAAGGACTTGGAAAAATACTCAAAATTACTACGAGTGAGTGAGCCAAAATTTTTATATTTCCACGTCATCATTACGTTTTGTTCTTCTCATTTTTTTTTTGGATAAATCTTGGCGAGCGGGCGCAGCGAGCGAGCCGAAAATTTTTATATATCAGCGTTATTTGTTTTTATCTTGTTTGATTAGGTTTTCTGCCACCCCCCCCCCCCCCCCCCCCATTCTCCTTCCCCCCGTCCGGGCGAGGGTTTTTTTTTTTTTCTTCTTCTTCTTCTTCTTCTTTTTCTTCTTTTTCTTCGTCGGTTTTTTTTCTTCTTCTTTTTTTTTCTCGTTTTTTTTTTTCACGTGCCCCTCTTGCCCCCCCCCCCCCGATACGCCACTGTTGGTAGTTGATACTTCTAACTTAGCATGCAATGTGCCTATAATAGGCTGCAGCGCAGCATGCATTGTACACACTATTATTTATAAAATGGGTTCAAGAATGTAGCCAATAGGAAGCGCTGAAATGAGACACACCTCCTTCCTTTACTTCAGTACAATTGCACTGCCTGTAATCCTATGGTAGATTGCAGATCGTCTGTGCGCGCGGCGGCTCCTTTGATGAATTGCATGCATACGCGCTGTCAATCCTGTAAACAACTTCTAGTTCGGGCTGCCGGCCGGCCGGCCTGTCTTCCCTTGTGCATAACATGTGTGGCGTACGTACGTATTATACGAATAATTTATGAGTTGTGAGTGCATAGGGCACGAATATCGCACGAGGCGCGAGATAAGCCACTGGTCTATTCAACAAGGCGCGTAGCGCCGCGTTGAATAGACCAGTGGCGAATCTCGCGCCGAGTGCGGTATTACGTGCCCCAATGCACGAACAAAATCATAAATTATTCGTTTTATACAACACCTTGTCCACAATCACAGTACTAAATTAGTGACCGCTAATTCAGGAAGGCCCAAAAATAAATGTAACAATTAGGCCGAGAATTGTAAACCACCCTGTGTACTGCTTTCAAACACTCGTCATGATTCGACCACACAGTCACAGGAATCACAAACTCCGCAGGGTCTATACCCATTCTACGCTAACGTTAGATCAAGTTAGGCCCGACTGTTAAGCCTACCTGAGACGTCGGTAGATCTAGTAGTAGGTCTAGACTTTCTCTATTTCCGAAAATGATTTTGTATAAAAACACAGAAAAATAATCAAATTACGGTTTCTCAACTTGAAATGAAGTCTTGATTTTGGGATCACTGTGGTCCACGTAGCAGATCAGAGTCAAAACTAAAAACACAGCAGTAGGTAGGCCGCAATACATGCAACTAGCTAGGTAAAGTAGCTGCGCGTACACGTTGGACGTTGCAGTACTCCGCCGCCGCGACTGGTCTGTTTACCGGCAGCGCATCGCCGCGCAGCCGGCCAGCACGCACAATGTAGTTTGCTGGCGCTTTGCTGCTGTGAGCCACAGAACTCTGTGAGCGGCCGGCCATGCATTAGTAGCCCCCCACGAAGCCGTGCTATAGTACCTTCGAGCCGTGCTATAGGCCCATGCCAGGGGCCTATTGTATGGCTGTCACTGTCAATGAGTTTGGTAGGTATTTTCTATTGAATGTCATGTGACATGTTCTTGGCCAATCACAATTCGACATCATTCTGAGGTGTTGTATAAACTCTATTATACAACACCTCAGAATGATGTCGAATTGTGATTGGCCAAGAACATGTCACATGACATTCAATAGAAAATACCTATCAAACTCATTGAGAGTGACAGCCATACAATAGGCCCCTGGCATGGGCCTATAGCACGGCTCGAAGGTACTATAGCACGGCTTCGCGGGGGGCTACTAATGCATGGCCGCTCACAGAGTTCTGTGGCTCACACCCGTAGCAAAGCGCCAGCAAACTACATTGTACAGTGTACGTGCTGGCCGGCTGCGCTGCGCTGCCGGTAAGTCTCACAGACCAGGCGCGGCGGAGTACTGCAACGTTAACGTGTACGCGCAGTTACTTTACCTAGCTAGTTGCATGTATCGCGGCCTGTATACACCTAGCGGTACTGCTGTGTTTTTACTTTTGACTCTGATCTGCTACGTGGACCACAGTGATCCCAACATCAAGACTTCATTTCAAGTTGAGAAACCGTAATTTGATTATTTTTCTGTGTTTTTATACAAAATCATTTTCGGAAATAGACAAAGTCTAGACCTACTACTAGATCTACCGACATCTCAGATCGACCTAACAGCCAGGCCTAACTCGATCTAACGTTAGCGTAGAATGGGTATAGACCCTGCGGAGTTCGTGATTCCTGTGACTGTGTGGTCGAATCATGACGAGTGTTTGAAAGCAGTACACAGGGTGGTTTACAATTCTCTGCCTAATTGTTACATTTATTTTTGGGCCTTCCTGAGTTGGCGGTCACTAATTTTGTATTGTGATTGTGGACAAGGTGTTGTATAAAACGAATAATTTATGATTTTGTTCGTGCATTGGGGCACGTAATACCGCACTCGGCGCGAGATTCGCCACTGGTCTATTCAACGCGGCGCTACGCGCCTTGTTGAATAGACCAGTGGCTCATCTCGCGCCTCGTGCGATATTCGTGCCCTATGCACTCACAACTCATAAATTATTCGTATACTATACGTACACTTTGTACAGTACAGTAGACCAAGCGTTATGGGACCGGACGCATACATGGAGTCACTTTGAAGAGCAAATCCAACGATTTAGCAGGTTAATTCTCACGCCGTTTTCAGAATATGTTGTCTAGTAGGCCTATATGAGGAGTCTATATCAAGTCTTTAAGGTAAAGGGTGCATATTCTATGTAAAATAAGTAAGTTTTCATGCGGGAACTTAAGTGTCCGGAAACCCAACCCCCCATTATACTTATACTGTACTGAGTATGTGCGGGACTTCCGCGAGTGCGACGTGCGTAAATGTTTGGGACGAACATCTTCGGACGTCTTGACCCACAAAGGTACGTGAAAAACGCTGAAAAATGATGTTAGTTTTCGAATTTTCGACCCATTTTATAAAACAAATGATGCACAGGATTATTTCGTGGCGTTAGTGGAGGCGTAGCTCACTCTCGGGTATTTACAATGTAGTGCAACATGCACTCGGCTTCGCCTCGTGCATGTTTCACAATTGTAAATACCCTCGAGTGCACCACGCCTACACTAACACACTCTATCCTGTGCATCATTTGTATAGCATCGCAATTTACGGTATACCGCGTACGGTATAATACCGGTAAACGGTGAACATTATGCGAAATGTATCTTCGCGATTCGGCCAGAAAGCAAAGCAGTCGCGGGATCGGGAATGTCTACTGTTTGCGCGTCAGCTTCGCGCGCCGTGCAGTAACGTAGTATTAACACGTACTGTACACGAGTTCTTTAGTGCGTATAATATTATGTAACTCCATAATGTATCATCATCCACACAAACATTAAGATAAAACAAGGAAGAGAGAGAGAGACAGAGAGAGAGAGAAAATGAACGCAAAAGAAAGGAAAGGCGGAATTCAAAACGGAAATAAAAGCGGCAAAGACAGCTTTTGTTTTATTTGTCAACATCTAAACATTGCTGGAGAGGGGTGTTGAATAGCTCAAACACCTCCCTTTTGCCCAAGGGAGGTGTTTGAACACCTCAAACACCCCCATTTTGGCAAAGGGGGGTGTTTGAACACCCAAAACACCCCCCCTCGGTACGCCCTTGCGTAGGATCAAGCTGTCTAACGTTAGGCCGAACATGTTAAAGTTAGATAAACAGTTTCGTGATCTAGCCCACTAGAAAAAACGGAATGCAGATCTCAAATTTTAGTCTTAATGAATAATAACTCATGTGAAAGTTCGGATGTTTATTGTTACAAATGTAATTTGTCTCCTAAGATTTTATTTCATTGTTTCACTACGGACGATACGGTACCTTAACAATAACAAATTACCGGTAGGCCTATGCCCCGGCAAATAAGCAGACAGTGGTGCTTTCTATATTTTGTTTGTATTCATTTTTGGTCCCAGCCAGTCAGACCAACACTGCATAAGTTCAGATGTAGAATAAATCTAACATGTTAGGCCTACGAAAAGAAATAAAAATTAGAAACTCTCTAACTAGGTGGGCCTAGAAACTATCTATATACACAACGTAGCAAAAATTCCCTCCGTTTTATAGCCAGGCAGGGCCTAGGGGCCTACATTCGCATTGCGCTGTGGAATGCGCATTTCTAATTCTATTAGTGCCTAGGCCTACTAGTAGTTCCAGTGCTGGAATCCGTGAATGAGAATGGGTGCTTAAAAAAAGAATGAGAGTTCTAACATTAACGTTACATCTTTCTAGATACTAGAAAATCATGACACAGATCTATTTACAATAGTAGAACAGATAAGCCGAAAAATAGTGCAAAATTTGACTAAAGCATGAAACTTTCACCAGTGTTAGTACATGTTATAAGATTCATTTTAAGATCGGGAGGTAAGTCTGAATTGACCTCTGATGACCTCCAAAGGTCAATGACCTCAAAATTTGATAAAAATTGATATTTTGCGTCATTGATTAATGTTAAATATGGTAATGATGTACTAAAAACTCATTTTTGTTACAGTGGAATTGTATTCATGTTCCATAGAACCCTGACAGGTTTCTACCTTTGACCTCTGATGACCTCCAGAGGTCAATGACCTCAAAATTTGATAAAAATTGATATTTTGCATCATTGATTAATGTTAAATATGGTAATGATGTACTAAAAACTCATTTTTGTTACAGTGGAATTGTCTTCATGTTCCATAGATCCTTGACAGGTTTCTACCTTTGACTTCTAATGATCTCCAGAGGTCAATGACCTCAAATTATCAGAATTTTGATATTTGGTGCAATTTGTTGATGATAAACATAACGATGTCCTAAAAATTCATTTGTGTTACAACTGAATCGTTTTCCTATTCCTCAGATCAAGGGAAATTATTTACACGTCTCTGCCTTTGACCTCTGAGGACTGTGACAGGTCAATGACCTCAAAATATCAAAATATTGATATTTGATGTATATTCAGTGGTTAACTGTATACCTGGTGTGCAATCATGCATTATGCTATTAGCATTTATACTACAAGAAGTGTCTTCTCATTCCACAGAACATTGGTCATTACCCTGTGTATATCCAACTTTGACCTCTAAGGACAATGTGAGGTCAGACTTTTAGAATATCACTAAAAATTTGTGTAGGATTGCAAATATTGATGTTTGGCTTCAATGGTTTAATCCTAAATGTTTAATCATGTACAAATCACGCCTTGACGTTATAATCAAAGCATGTATCCACATTCCACAAAGCATTGGTTCATAGTAACAAGTCTCAGGAATGTGAGCGGTCAACTACTTCAGAAATGAAGCTTACGTGTCTTCAGTGATGGCAGTGACCTCAGATATAATATTTATGTTTGGGTTAGTTATGCAGACTAGCTTGCATGAAATTATGTGCAACATTATCCAATTTGCACTGGACAAAATTTGTACGCTTAAACATGGAAGGTGGGGAGGGGAGTACCATATTTTGGGTTGATGCTTAATAGTTTGTGAACAGGCATATGGCAAAGTCCCTTGAACTGGATGAAAGGGTGACAGATGCTAACCAGAAAACAACAGGCCCACCTCATCAGATCAGATGTACGTCACGAGTCAAACAACCCGAGTCGTACAGCCCATGAGTTACGCAGCCCACGAGTCATACATCCCGTGACCTAAACACTAGATGAACAAGGTCAATGAGCTCGACATCAAATATAATAGGCCCACAAGCTGTGCGGTCCGCGAGCTCGACACTCGAGGAAAACAAGGCCCACGAGATTAATATATGTATTACATCAGAAAGCTTAATCCATTCAGTTGAGGTCTTTGTGGACCTCCCCCTCCCCCCATGTGTCGGACTCTGTATGGTTCCGGTGAATGACTCATGGTCCTGAAGCATACAGTGACGTCATGGACCATCTGGAAAGCGACATACTGTGAGGCATAACATGCATTCCACATGAAGCAACCCTGTGTCTTGCAACTTGCTATTGTCATCCAATTAAGTTTGGGTCATTACGTCAGGCAATTTTGGGCATTTTTTCAATGACCTGTTCAGGAACCTCAATTCCAAATAGGAGTGGAACTACTATTTACTCTAATTGTCTTCTTTATGCTCGATACTCCTTAACACTTGGGCCTGGCCAAGAGTTGTGCCCCCATGCCCAAATATTGGTTGTTTCCACTAATGGCCGCCATCCGGTTTGCATCCAATGTGTGAATCAGGGTACGCTGGCAGCGGGTAATATCACCTGCATGATCCGGTTAAGACTCTCTGCCAGCAAGTGATGATTTAGTGTAACCTGCTGAAATTGGTCTAGATCTATACCCTCGATCTCTTTCAAGACAGGGCAGCATCTGCGTCTTCAGTGAAGCACGCGATTGAGCCTACGAACATTGCACAGATCGGCACACAAATCTCCTCCACGACTAAACTGGATAGACATCCTGAGGTCAGACCAGCGTTCTTATAGGTGCACAGCCACTGTATGCGATCATCAGAATCTTCCAATGACAATATCTAAACAGTTTGGGTGAAGGCAAGCTTGTCTCTATGATGAGTGCATTGCACATAGAGTACAGGGTGCACGAGATGATAAGAAACTTCTTTTTGACTCGCGGGATAGGCTACAATCCTTTCTCAGGCAGAGGTTCTGAATTATCGGGTCGTGCTCAGTCTGCACACAGTGAGCTGAACACCATATCAAGTATACGTGTGTAATGATTGTGTGTAATGATATGGGAAAAATGCATGGAAAAAATCAAAATACATGTTTATTATTTTACGTGGAATCAGTTCCTGTCTGTTGTCTTGGAAGAAATGCATTAATCTTGCAATGTTGTTGTTTATTATTTTCCATCTCCATCACGAGTATATATGGAAAGTGTTGATCAAAGTTTTTGTGATGTCGGAAAATGCGAGGCTGTACTGCAGGTGGCCTATTGCAGGTGGCCTTCAATTTGTTTTTCACAGTATATTGGCATGTTTAACAGACTGTAACTCACCAAGATGCCTCTTGAAATGTTTTGAAAAACTTCTGCTTGATTTTACATGAGCGGATGATTATCAGTTGTTTTTCTGCTTTGAAACAAAGTATTGTTTCTCTTCAAAAGATAGCGTGCCAATTAATCTGCACTTACTGTTGGTGCTCTATCGGCCCTATAAGACATTCAAACCCACCTTCAGCCTAGACATCCGTAGGCGTTGTGGTGTCTAGCGGGATCTGAACATCTCTCATGAAGCTTGACTTCTTTTTTCTTTTCTTTTCCCCACAAACAATGTGAAACAAAGATATCCGTAGGCGTTGTGGTATGTAGACGTGGTAGAGCGAGACTTCTCTTCTCTTTTCTTTTCTTTTCCCCACTAACAAACAAGTTTAGCAGGAAACACAGAAGCATTCGCACATACTGTTTACATTTCCCATCACATGCTTTTAACATCGGAATTTTCATGTACACATTTTGCCTGGAAAAGAATTACCATGAACTTTTCAACACAATACATGTTCAATAGAAGCCATTTGGTTCATATACAATTTACTCGACAGAGTGATTTATAGGGGCCTGCAAACAGTAGAATGATTTGCCCCTTAACATATCAGACTACTACATCTCTTGAAATGTCTTCAAACGTAAATTAAAGTCATTCCTCTTAAATGATTACTCTCGGTCGACGAATGAGGTCCTCGTCTGCATGTCATTGTCGATCTCTTCAGTGTGACTGGGCCGTCCGTTGAGCGGTCTGCCGTCACGCTGTCAGTATTCTCTTCGTCACCATCACTCTCCACTTTGTATCAGTCTGACAGGGCGCTTCAACATCTCCGATGACACCATTTGACTGTTTGGAGTTTGTAATTGCACTCCAAATTGGCGTAAACCAAAGTTTTGTCTTATCGTGACTCATAGTTTTTCCTAATGTCCTGCTGCTCGCCGGTTCAGTCATGACAGTCAGGTCCTCATCACATTCACAGCGTAGGTCGATGGTGCATTCAGCGTCGATAAAGAGTAGTTGGTTGACTTGGGGGGGGGGGGGGGGCATGATGTACCAAGAAAGGGGAACTCCTGACTTTATCTCTGTAGTCTCCAACTATTCTCAAAGTTCCTCAAAATTCCAAAATACTCTGCAGCCTTTGCTTCACTACATAGCGTGAAGCCGCTCCCACTGTGCTTGCCACTCTAACTTATTTCTCGGCTGAGACATGTTTTTTTATAACTAATTTACTAACAAACTTCCTTTCCCTAAAGCATTTCATTGGCTCAATCTTATAATGGGGTGTGGCGTTCACTAGAAATTAATTCCTAACTGGTCAAATGTTCAATTTGCTCCTCCTATTCGTTTCTGTGAAAACTCAATTTTCTATGATTCATCTCTAATTCTGATTAACTCGCCCACTCTCTTTTAGTTTCTTCATTCACTTGTTCTCTGTAACCACTGGTAAAGACTTTATTGTTTCTTGGATATCAAAATGATAAACCAAATGAATATTAGTGTCCTTAGGCTATGGCAACCAACGTCATCGTTGTTCTGGGTCATTACCCCTGAATTTGTCTATGGAGTTCCTGTTTGACCCACTCCACTAAACAATAAATGCTAAAATAGAGGGATAAATTCTGGCAGGAGGGCCACCTTCCAGCTCAGAGGGTCATTTATGTTTGGGGATCAGAGGGCAAAAACATGTCATCACGTCATTCCCCGTAATTTGGCGCGAGGCTTTGGGATGGAGAGTGCTGACCACTAGCGCGGAAAGTAGCCAACATCAAACTCATAAATTCCTATGACCATAGAATTTTCTTGGAAGAGGTGGTTTTGACCAAAAAAAAAGAAAAAAAAAAGAAAGGAAATAGCTGGAAGGAAGATAAACGGTTTCGTAAACTCCAAGAAGGAGAAAAGACTGAGCATATATTGACCTCACAGGGTGTCTAGGAAAACGACCGCAGTGTTGTTTTCTTTTACTCTCTATCCTATTCTATTCTATTCTATTTTATTCTTTATTATAAACATGTGCTAGTAGCCATCTGGGCTACAATTGTGTTTGTTTTGTACATCCTCTAAAGGTCACCAGAGGTCAAAGGTAGAGCCCTATCTGTGCTCTTTGGAATATGAAGACAATTTCTTGTAAAACAGGTATATGCTTGTTTTGTACATCTTAACCATGTTTATCATTAACTAATGACACTACAGATCAATATTATGATATTTTGAGGTCATTGACCTCTAAAAGGTCACCAGAGGTCAGAGTTAGAAACCTGTCTTTGCTCTTTGGAATATGAAGACAGTTTCATTGCAAAACAGATATGCTTGTTTTGCACATCTTAACCATGTTTATCATTAACTAATAACATCACAGATCAATATTATGGTATTTTGAGGTCATTGACCTCTAAAGGTCATCAGAGGTCAAAGGTAGAAACCTGTCAATACCCTGTGGAATCAGAAGATTTGTAGTACAAATGCATATTTAGTGCAGCGTAACCAAGATCTAAGCCTATCATTCACAAATGCCTCCAAACATCAATATTCTGATATTTAAAGTTCATTGACCTCTGGAGGTCATCAGAGGTCAAATCAGACTTACCTCCTGATCTTAAAATGAATCTTATGGTATGTACTAACACTGGTGAACGTTTCATACTTTAGTCAAATTTTGCACAATTCTCATGATTTTGAGGGTTTAACCGCTCTACTACAACGTGCAGATAACTCAACTTTGTTTTTACGGAACTATTGGGCTCCTATTCTGATTTTGAATCCTACACCTACGTAAACCATACACTGTTCTCATTTCAGACGAAAGTGTACAGATACGGAAGCTACTGTATAGTTGGAGCCGCCGCCGGTTTTCCACTTCAAGCACGGTTACTGTTTATCGACATCGACATCGTCAGCTTCAACTAAAGTAAAGAGAGTTCTACTTCTAGATTTGTTGCAACAGAAGGTGTATTTTAATCATCGTGCTCTTGTAGGTGTTTCTTCGTCGCGAGATCGAACTTTGCTGAGATGTTTGTCATTGCGCCTGAAATTTAAATTACATGTAGGTCATCGTCGAGGTAGGGCTGGACACATCTTGTCAACATCGTCGTCGTAAACAGGTAGGCCCAGGGAAATCAGGAACATGTAAATCTAGTCTAGCCGCCGATCGAGCTCTTCACTGAGCCAAGCTGGAACGAATTCACTGACATCGTGGCACCTTTCCAGGCCATCATCCTTCTGATCAACGCCACCAACTTGGAATATGGAATAAATCAAAATTTCTATAAATGTAGGCTATATCGAACGGATCATCTTCTCATCTATGTACTTTTTAAACCTATCGCAGACGCAGCTTAACTCTCCTAATCACGTAAGTGAGTTTCAGTTACTTAGTATTGGACGTCCTGGCTCTATCATTCTCGAATCAAAGTCTAAGGACTAGCAGACTTTCAGACTAACTCTCTAGTTTTATCACACATCGGCGGTCTCTCGCTATAGAAATAGACAACTCTGGCCCCGGGCACTATAGAACCCTATTATTGAACGGTTTGCTTTGATTTTTCGTCCAATTGTAAATTGGTTAGCTTTATTTTTTAAATCCAACTGTAAACAAACGCATGCTTGTAACAAAGAATAAAATGAAATGATCACGATCAAATGTTGAATTTCTTCTGATAGAATTGTAGTGCTAAATAAATTGGGAGAGAAACGAATACTTTGCAGTGATTTGTGTGCTTTTGTGTTAGTTGTATAAAACTGAAATTATTTTTACACTTTACACTAAGTTAAAATCGTTATTCTAATCCCAGGAAAACTGATGTACTTATCTATTCATAATCATTATCTACAATTCCAAGTCATATCTAGAATCATAACATCTTTTGACACACGCCCACTTTCTCCAAAATCTGCATAAGCAGGAGGGAATCATTGCAGAGCTGATTCTTATATTTTGGTATTGATCACTACAAAGCATACAAATTACGCCAGTGATCGATGATTCTTCAAGACTGCTTGCTAGACTCTAAATGTACGCTTTCGTTTTCTTTTCTTTCTTTTCAATGATCATGGAATGCCGTATCATGTTGATATGTACTTTACATTTTGCTCTGGGTAGAAAAAACAAATAAGCTTCATGTAAATCTGTTTATCAAATTTGATGTGAAAATTTGACATTTGTGAAAATAATTCGTCATTTTTGGCTTCCCATAAAAGGTCGGATTAATGACCCCGCAAGTCATGCGGGGTTATTTTTTAAATGACCCCGCAATCATGCGGGGTCATCCAGAAATGACCCCGCGACGGGGTTGAATTCTAACCCCGCCGGGGTTAGATTTTAACCCCGCTGCAGGGTCATTTTGGGTGACCCCGCAATGCGGGGTTAAAGTGACCCCGCATGGGGTTAGTGCATAGTTGACCAAGTATGCGGGGTCATTTTCAACCCCGTTCGGGGTCACTTTTAACCGCGCATTTTTTAGAGTGCAGAGAGAGGTAAGATTATTTAAGGTTAGAGTATAATTTTCTGCTATCAACACCACATAATTATAATGGTAGAACCTTAATTCTGTAATTTACCAAGAGTGACCCGTTTGTGCGTACATGTATAGGCCTATGAGGTTATGGTTTTCATCAGGTTAAAATGATGTACAGATTAAGTACACCTGCAGTGTCCTGTCCTAAATTTTATACCTGTGAGCAGAGCTGTGCGACTCGGTGTGCAGACGGTGTCAGGTACATAGCCCTGGGTGAATCGGACACCCCCTTTGACCATGATGTCGTCGATAGCCCCTCGTTCTTGAGTCGGATGTCCGTAGGAGGCCAGATCCCCGTAGCCCATATCGTCGGCGAAGAAGAGCACGAAGTTGGGTTTGTTGGGATTTCGGATTCGGTCCTCCCGAGACCCTGACCCTCTTCTTCCTCCTCCTCCTCCTCCTCCGCCACCACAACCATCACCCGTCCCACCGCTGCGGCCAGGTTGGAAGGCATAAGCCGCCACAAGGAGCAAGCAGGCTACTTGACATCGGATGCGCATCTTTGACACGTGCGTTCTCGGTAAACTCTCCGAGATTACCCGCCTACTTGGCCACAACTGGTGCCCATGCAACTTCGGATGTGCTCTGTAGTTTGTCACTCCAGGCGTATGGTGGCGCCCTCATCCAAGCCAACTCAGAGCCAGATCCCTACAAAGGGCTCTGGGCCAACTCGGTGCCATCTATTGTATAACCCATTCCTTACGGGAACCTGGTATAGGTATAGCAGATTCCCGTATATCAAAATGTAGACGAAAGTGCCTGCATTAATTCGCGGCTTAAATTCATGTTTATTTGTGTTATACTGCCGAGAAAAATGGCTTTGATAGAAAGATTAGAGTTTCTTCTGGCAGCTTCTGTTCTCTGTAGGAAAACTGCGTAGGCCCCCATATCACAGTATTATTTACCTTTCTTTCCATGCAGTTTGCGCTTGTTTTGCTGTAAAACTTGTCTGAAGATGTACATAGCCATCAAGGCTGATTTCAGTAGATTTCAGTGTTCGCTGACCCCAGTTAAGGTGCCTTGTTTTGTGTATAACAAAAGTCTGTGAGCCCATCAGCGCAAACTCTCTTCATATACCTCGCGCCCAATCGATAATTTCATTGTTCGATGAAACATATACATGGAGTTGACCATGGAAAGGAGATAAATGTACCGCTTGACTGCTTTCGCACAGGTGGATTACCTACCTGTCCATTCTCTGTCAACCGGCAAAAAGAATCTCTTTCGGGGGGGGGGGGGGCATTGAAAGCTCTAAGAGAATTGCGGGAGGAACGGGATAAAGACATAGAAGAGGGGACGGCATGACTACACACAACATCGCTCAGCTGGACTCACCGGGACTCGAACCTGAGCCATCACATTTCAAGCCAGACGTCCATGGTATAGCCTTTTGACAAGGCTCTCTTGCTGTGTGGTGGCTATTTAAACGGTCGAGCAATTTGAACCCAGCCGAGCGCGACAGCGCGAGGACTCGGCTGGGTTCAAAGTGCTCGCCCGTTTACTCCATTCGTTTACCCCATTCGTTCACCGCCTTACAGCGAGAGGGCCGTGGCAAAAGGCTAGGGCTAGACATGTAGCCTGGCGTAAATACGCAACCCCGAGTGATACACTCCATTGAAAAAAAAACAACAACAACTGAGCCACCTTACCACCAAATTTCTCTCCCTCTCCCTCGCCTTCTCTCTCTCTCTCTCTCCCTCTTTTTCTCCTGTAGATTGAAAATGGATATAATGATTTGAGCCCACAGATATATTGTCGGGAAGCAATGACGGTATTTATTAAGATGTAAAATGACAGGCAAAGCTTGAAAAATGAAAATGATATCAAGAGCTTAGCTGTGTATACACCAGGCAGAGCTTACAGGATCTAACCGTGAAAAGTAAAGAAAATACCATACATGCATATTGCACATTGTATCTTTTTTTTTAAATAAAAGTCGCATTTCCTCAGTGGTGAAAAAACAACAACAGAGGTATGCCTTTATTCTCTTTTTGTGTGTCCATGTGTCTATACTGCTTTCTGTTCATGAGATTACAAAAAAAAAAATAATAACGATGATGGTGAAAATCCATGCAGATGGAGAATAACCCTTTGAGTGCCACAGTCACTTTTTGTCCATTTGGTATGTATGTGAAATTTGTGCATACTTAACTCATCGGCATAGAGAGGGTTAATATGTAAACCATTTTCTGTCGACTCTGACATGCACCAATCCTTTTTCACGATGTAATTGTTCTCATGGCAATAAAATCTGGAAACAATGATATGACACCTATCACCATTCAGATACAGTTTAGTGAGATGTCCTGATACATGTATCTTCTGAATGACAGAGTTTTGTTCACTTTTTTATGGCAATTAAGAGCGATGTAACATAGAGTTGTCTAATGATATGCAAAGTAGACAGAAGGAATAAAGATAAGATTTTTTTTTTTAATGTTAAAACTCTCGTAGATTGTCATGGCCAAAGTAAGAGCGCCCTCTTGGTGTCCTATCTAGTTGTACGGGCCGTCCACCGGTCCAAAGTTACAGACGCACCCAGTGCCGGAGTTGCAACATGGAGTGTTGTCTCTGTCTGGGTCTTGGTCATCAAGAATGGGATCGGCGGCGATCACTGAAGTACGGTGGTTCTCGAGCTCGTCCTGGAGTTCCGCTAAGACTTGCTGGACCGAATCAGAGTTGGGATCAAGTGCGAAGGACTCCTTTGGGTCATTCTCGATGTTGAAGACAAGGGGTGGGTTGTGGGCAGTCACGCAGCCATCGTAGCAGTGGTAGCAGTCGAAATAATGCCTTGACGGAAGTCCGCCCGCAGTGCACTCGCTGGCAAACGTTTCCTGAGTCTGCACGCGGTGTGTGTAAAAGTGGACCTTGTATGGGCCAGATCGAGCCGCCATCAACCGGTCCTTGCAGTAGTAGAACAGAGCGTCATGCGGCGATGGCGCGTCGTTGAGGAGGACATCCGTTATGATATCCCCGTCGTACTGGCGGTCATTTGGAAGGGAGCTTCCGGCAAGATCCATCAAGGTGCGCAGGATGTCCAGTGTACTGACCACCGTGTCTGACTCTCGTGGCTCGATAGTGCCAGGCCAATAGGCGATGAAAGGGACTCGAACGCCACCCTCCCAAGTGTTGGTTTTATAACCTGAATGTCAATACAAACAAAGTTGGGAACCCTGGTTTTTCAGTGAATGCAGACACATACCGGTACCTTTTGAAGCTGTCTCTACCTATCTCTACCTCTACCTATTTTTCCTGCTACATTTATTCAGCTGTGCACATATTACAATTAAATTATCAACTGCAAATACCATGCCATCGCAATATGGCGCTGTTTGTATTATAGTCATACCACACAGGATACGACACTGGCCAGCAATGTGTTTGTACATACGATTGATTGTACCCGTATTCACGACTGAGAAATAAGAGAATGAGAGAGAATGGGGAGGGGCTTGGACGGGAAATTAATCAGGATTTCGGTACATGTACATTGTACATGGGATTCGAGATTAACTCCAGCCCTTGTCCAATTGACTTTGATTGATAAATTTGTACTTGTGATTAGAATCAACGGAACATTATGGGAAGCGTCTCAAGATGATTATATGAAGTCTTGGGGTTTCAAAGTTTTTAGACTTTAGTCACATACTTAGTCACATGCTAAGTATTTTTCTAATGTAGAAATAAATAGATAAATTTCCTTCAGCAAGCAGAGGCCTACGCACATTGTACCTTTAAAGATTCCCGAGTCCCCGCCATGGGCGCAGTACTCTGGCTGTGGTCCGTGGTCGGATATGAAGAGGGTCAGGGTGTTTTCAGCCAGGCCGTGCTCCTCGAGGGCGTTCAGCACCTGTCCAACGGCGTCGTTCATTTCATTGATGTTGTCGCCGTATTCTCCTGTCGACAGAGAGAGAGAAGGGGGAAGATGTATCCATGAAGCATTGTATCTCAGGGTACATGTAATTCTCAAAATAGACGCATAGAAAAGTTTGCAATAAATGAGAAATTTGACAAAATCATCTTGTATTTGTACGATGGTACCGTAGATCTTTCCTGTACGAAAATTTCAAGCAAGGATATCAAGCATGATAGTCATTGTAATGTGATAGGGTTTTAGCTTGATGTGAGGATCAGGGTTAGGGTTATGCTTTCGGGTAGAATTTATATTGGGCTAGGCGTGCAAATAAATCATGAGAGCAAATTTCGCAGAAATGTCAGAGAATCATTTCTATTGTGTCGTTACGTCTCTCGATGTTTTCTTTTGTTGTTTAATTAACTTCAATAAAGTGGGTGATGGAAGACTTAACGGTGCACCACGTACTCTTTCTTGGATATGTATGTGACCTTGAAAAAGGGCCTACTCACTCTCGACGTTTCGGCAGGCATGTTCTAGCCATTTTCAGGGCCACATAATATCCAAGAAAAAATATTAAGTGATGCGCCCTTAAAGGGGATGGCTAGTAACCGATCAGTGGGAATCAGTGGGAATGCTGGAGGATGATAGTTCCAATCCTTGTGGGATTCATTTAAGAGTACATTATATATCTACTGTTGTGTGAAAATTGTTTGCTTCAGAACGGTCTCGTATTCAAATAATGTGCAGATTAATGCCCCGTCACTGACCAGGGACGCTTACCTGGAAACATTAAACTGCACATTACTTGAATATGAGACCATTCTGAAGCAAATAGTTTTCACACAAGAATAGATATATAATGTACTCTTAAATGAATCTCACAAGGATTGGAACAATCATCCCTCAGCAATCCCACTGATTCCCACTGATCAGTTACTAGCCATCCCCTTTAAGCCGTCTACCACTCCACGTCATACCGCCACGGAAGCCTTCAAAGATTTCTTCAGTGAAGTGATTATGGTCATATTATATAAATGTGTTAAATACACTCTATAAGATTTATATTTCATTCTATCATTAATATGACGCACCTCGTTTCGAAGATCCTACAAAGGGAGGCGACGCGAACAGCGACACGTGCGGATGGGCGAGTGGGAAATAAAAGAAGAACGGGTTATCGACGTTGTCAGCGATGAACGAAAGTGCGTCGTTGACGAAGGTCTGGGAGAGGTAGGTGTGATTGTACGGTTGGGCTACGATGGTGTTCCTCTTGAACAGGAAACACTTCTGGACGTCGGGGAATTCCCGAAATCGCTGTGCAATGAAAATTGAAACAGACCGGCATTTTACATCTTAGATTTTCTTGAGGGCAAAACATGAACATTAAAAACAAACAAACAAACAAATACAAAAGAAAACGGATGGCAGTACAGTACAATGTACCATTGACGAATGGGCAAGGATACCGTGTTGGTGGTAAATTACTTCGCTTCTTTAAGAACATAATGTTTATTGTCCGGTATTGCCTCTCCGAGTTGAATTGGGACTAGCTCCTATAGATTTCCTGGAAAACTATCCCGGCGATGACTGTGGGAGATAACAGGACTGGACATATTTTATGTCGCCTGAAGACTATTAAGATATGGCTGCTCCCAGTTGTAATATTAGTACGTGTAGGCCTACGATCTGAACGTGAACATGAAAACTGGGCTCCGAGTGCAATTGTCTGGGTGCGTGTCGTACGGAAGGCAACAGTCGATAAGAGGCTACAGTCCCAAAGGATAATTATGTCTACTTTAGGGTCAGCAGCGCAGATGAAGGATCGTAATCAACTTACCCCGGTATCATCACAGGCAAAGCTGTTGGTGAATGGCAGAAAATGTCCGACAAAGTCGAAACCATGGTTCATCGGGAGATGGGTGCCATCGTCTCTGGTGCTGTTGTTTATGCCTGAAAATAATTTATGTCGGCAGGGAGTTCGTGTCAGACTGGGCTCAGAAGGAAGACGGACTCGGAGTCCGCGCCCCCAAGAAGTCTCATCTTGTTCTTATGATCTTCAGCAGAAGTGTTAAATAAGTTTACCATTATGATCTTGAGCAGAGGTGTTAAATAAGTTCGAATTTACATGTTTGATCTTCCCGGGGATGATCCTCAGTATAGAGATGTTAAATAAGTTCGTCTTTATGACCTTCAGCAGAGATATCAATATGTCCGTCATTATGATCTTTAGCGAAGATATCTATATTGAATTATAAATGCTTCGATAAATGATATCCTGCGGAGATATTGAATAAGTTCGTCATTATATGACCATCAGCAGAGAAGTTAAAAAAGTCGTCTGTATGACCTTCAGCAGAGATGGAAAATAAGTTCTTCATCATGAACCGTAGCGGAGTATATTCATGTTGAATTATGCCCCGGAATTATGAATGCATCATTATGATCTCCAGAAGAGATGTTGAATAAGTTCATCTTTATGACCTTCAGCAGAGATATCAAATATGTCCGTCATTATGATCTTTAGCGGAGATATTTATATTGAATTACAGTTTTCATAAACGCCTCAATAAATGATCTCCAGCAGAGATATTGAATAAGTTCGTCATTATGACCATCAGCAGAGATAATAAATAAGTTCGTCTTTATGATCTTATGTAGATAAGGTATGTTAAATACGTTCGTCATTATGATCTTCATCAGAGATATTAGGTTAGTTCGTCATGCCAACCATATCAGTGGCGGATCCAGAGGGGGCGCAACCGGCGCACGCCCCCTTTATTTTTCGTTAAAAACAAAAGAAATAAAAAGAAATAAAATGAAATGAAACCCGGAAGTGGCACCAGAAATATTAGTTGGGTCCCTTTTTGCAGAATTCCTGGATTCGCCCCTGCATATCATTATGATCAGAACATAATGTAGCTGATCACAGCCAGACAGCTGCGTCTCTCTCTCTCTCTCCCTTCTCTCTCTCTCCCTCTCTCTGTCTCTTTCTCACATCTTGTCTTGAGATTGTCGCTTGTGATGTCATGTACTTTGCATTTCTTTAATATACAACTATCCTGTTTCTTTCTTCTTTTTTTGTCTTTCCCCCAGTCTTTTCTTTTTTGTCTTACTCTCCTCCCTTCTATACTTAACTTTTATTCACGCTGGGAAAAAAAAGAGGATAGTGACAAGAGATTTTAACAATGCTTTGGAAACCAAAATGCCATATTATTTCAATATTATGTCACGTTAAAATGAGTGGTCCTTCCTTCGAGTGTCTTCGTTTAATAAAGAATCTCGGGGCCGGAATTGTCCAAACACCACACATTAGTATCTGCCAGCATTCTGTAACCAAAATGAATCTTTAAAGCGGCATGCCCGGTTCAGTTCACACTCTGAGAGAATGTGGTGGACATGGCTCAGCTAAATAGGGAATGACCTATCTATTCGTAGAGAGACGTATCACGTATGAACCATTATACGATTAGCGCCATGCAGAGAGAGGAACCAACATCCAAAGGTTGATGCAAACATTCTTCCAAACAGAGATATTCATTCATTGTCTGATCATTCCTTATTGCATTGATACAGTAGTTCCCTATCATAAATGTATGTACCTCCATCCACTCAAGAGAGCAATTTTATTGAAGGTTAAATCTTTAAAATTATATTGTTCAATGTCAGCGTAAAACTAAAAACAAGTAAATATGATTTTTGATTGAATCATTTCTTTATTCAAGAAAATGTTTATACATAACCAGGTCAATTATCTCTTTAGATAATTGCAGGTACACATTTAACATAATACAAATAACATCCATGAGATTAATGTGCCAGTATCAACAATGATATTTAACACTAACAATCATTATAACATTTATATCAATTCTTTAAGATATATATATATATATATTTATATATATATATATATATGTCGGACGTTTATAGAAACTTCACACTCCGGGCTGACCAATAATCAGTCAATGTTCTGCTTTTTTGTTTTCTGATTTTGTTTTGTAAAAAATCAAAAACTCCATTCACTTTCCCATTGAAAAAAAAAATCCGTGGTCGTAAAAACTGTAATGAGCCTTCTTTCGGTGTATCTAATTCCATATTACATATGCAAATATAGAATATTACACATATACTATACTAATCATCAAACTTTAACATTTTGCATACTATAGAGATAAATCCATAAACTGAGAGTGAGAGTTGAATTCTGATGAAATATGTATCTATATATACGTTTTGTTTACTTTGGTAATGACGTTTAATCGTCTGCATAAAGGGTATTAATAATATTTTGTCCGTTGAGGTCATAACCATGTTTACATTGAAAAAAAATATATATATATTATATTCCAGGAGAGGGTTAAAACAATAAAGAAATATTGACCAAGAAAGAGAGACCTTATATACTCGACTGAGAGATGAAGGAGATCTACGGAGAGCTCTAGAGAGATCTAGGGAGAGAGAGACTCCAGAGAGAGAAACGGCGGGCGAAGTAGAGGAAATGCAGTTTGATAACAAGTATACAAGTATCATAGTTCTCACCCAGATGCCACTTGCCAGCCATGCCTGTGGTATAGCCTGCCGTCTGGAGTGCCTCGGCCATCGTCAACTCGCTACTTGGTAGGCCGGATCGGGTCCAGGGAAGGAACACACGCGTTCCACCAGGATCGCTGTAGACTCCGGACCGCACGGGATAGCGACCTGCCATAAAAGACATTCATACACAGCCATTCAGATTATTGTTCGACTTTTTGCTCTTAAAAAAAAAAAATGCTGGATGAGAAGACTACCACAGTGTATGATGTCACATGCGTACAACGATATAAGGAAAATAAAAAGAGAATTTCACAAAACTTTACTTTCTGAATAAAGTGCACATTTCTTCGTCTTGTTACTGACGTATAGGGTAATATTATTCCCCTGCCTTCTGAAAGAGAGAAGTTAAGTATTCTTTTGTTATGCGAGAAAAGTGAAAATATGTTGATTTTCATTTATTCTTTCCTTATATTGTTGTACACATGTGACATCACAATGTATACTAGTCTTCTCATCCAGCCTTGACTGAGCAGAAACTTTAAAAATTCATAACTTTTGAACGGATTGTCAAATTTTCCTCAAACTCTCACTGATCAATGTGTTCTATTATTGTTGCTGCATTCACTCAACCCACATGGAGTCAATGAACGTGAACTTGTCCTTTAATGCGTGGAATAGACTGAGAAGGTCACCGCTTATTGCTTCAATATCGTTCCATTATCATGACACCCTCATTTCAGCTTGTCTTTGGAACAAGTATAGGCCCCTACCCTACCATCCGATCGAGAGTCAATTGTGTTTTCTTTAATGCTTCCAATAACCGCATATAAGTGGGGATTTCTCAAGCTGCAGACGAAATAGCCCACCCCCCCCCCCCTCTCTCTCTCTCTCTCTCTCTCTCTCTCTCTCTACCGCGCATCTTTTTAATGGGGGGGGGGGGGGTAGTTAAATAAAAACGAAAAGTATCATGCAATTGAAACTATTGTTCAGTAAGCGTTGTGTTGTATAAAACACTGCATTTATCGGATGAAAGGTTTGGTTTTTTGTCTCTAGATTATATCTCTTTTTGAACATGGCAGAGCACAGAGGTGATGATATTGGTGATGTTCGAAGGTTCGGTAAGCCGAAAATGAAATATAAGGTTAGTTATTCCGAAAGTTAGTTAGGCCTGCATGTACATACATAATGTAATTGTATTCTGAAACACCTAAATTCCATGATTATCTATGGATGTTCCTTAGTCAGAAAATGAAATAGGTTTTTCGTAAATCCGAACGTTTGTGGCATTATTCCGAAGGTTTAGTCCGTAAAATGAAAATACGGTGCAATAGTCACATGGTTCGGTAATTCCAAAATAAAGTAAGATGTACACGATATACCAAAGGTTCGTTATTAAAAAAAGGAAACAAGGTTCGTTAATCCAAAACTAACAAAAAAAGAAGGTGCGTATATTACCCAACCTTCGGAATTATGAACTTCATTTCGTTTTCAGATTAACGAATCTTCGGAATAACGAACCTTTTCTTCATTTCGGACGAAGGAAATTTCGGAGTAACAATCCTTATTTCATTTTCGGACACACAAACCTTCGGAATAACGAAATGTAATCAATGATGATTAGTGTTTCTTTCTAATCTGTGTAATGCGGTGAAGAAAGCATGTGAAGCTTGTGGTGTGAACATGGGGTGTGGCCGCGCACTTTAAAACATGATGTTTACACACCTTGTATCATTCGAGAATTCGGTTCTGGCGAAAGTTCGAATCATTTCGCGAAATTGGGATGGATATGCTTCATTATTTGATAAAGCAGGCATCGGAAAAGAGAAAGTCCTTGTGGAAGCTGCCCTATAGTTAACGGCCTGAATAAGTGATTAAAGCCACTGCAACTGTATTACTATGTATTTGCAGATAAAATGCTTAGATGACAGACAGCTCTACTGCCTCGAATAATTCTGAAATGTGGGTAAAGGATAAAGACAGCCAATGTAAAAATGTTAATCAGTATAATCAATGTGTTAAGTATTATTGCATGTACAAAATGTGAACAATAGTTTTATTAAAATTGTTTCTAGAATAAAGCGTCTATACAGTTATGGTTTATTGAGAAACTTAGTGAAATCCTTCCATTTGTGGCTTTATTGCGAAATTTTTATATGGTACGATGTTTTGTGGTACATACTCCCAGTATACATCTTTAATGTGATAAACTCCACCATTGTAATTACTGCTCCCAATGGAAATGAATGGTAAACAGTGGATATAATGTTAAGATACCGTAATGCGGGCCGTATGGTAACATTTTAAAGCCCATGACATGATAAATAGATACGAATACTGGTGCTGGCGGTAGCAAAGATCCTATGCAGAGATGTTTAAAAGGCACGAAAATATTATTAATTGAGCAGACAGTAGAACCTAGACGCACATCTACTATCAACGTAGAATTTATTGTAATATCTTATCTTCTTTTTCAGGGTCTGGTAATCGTTTGCCAAAATAACGAGTCTACCCCGAAGCTACTTAGGTCGAGAGCATTATTGGCATTCATGTTCTAAGGACCTTGAAACAGAAATAAATTGTAGATATTATTAAGATTATTATTATTATTGTTATTATTATTATATTATTATTATTATTATTGTTATCGTTATTATCATTATTATCATTATCATTATTGTTATTATTATTATTATCATTGTCATTATTATTGTTATTATTATTGTCATTATTATTGTTGTTATTGTTATCATTATTTTGCAAGAAATAATTGTTTCATCTCAGTTTATTACATTGAAGGAATCGATAGTCATAAAACAATGTCTATCTCCACGCAAAACTATAAAGAGTAATCATCAACCTGTTGATTGCGGTCTCTATCCACATTATCCAGGAAGAAGAGAAAAATACTGTATGAGAATACGAAGGAGGAGATGAAGGGGGAGAAAAGCAATCTGAATAAAGAAGGAAGAGGAGTATAAAGAAGAAAGTGAAGTGAAATGGACCTCCTGATATACAGCTTCTATCCAAAAAAAAAACAAAAAAAAAACCGCAAATGTAGCTGTGGCGAGAGGGATTTTTTACACATTTTTCAGACTGTTTGAGGTGAGAGTATTATTTTCTGCTATGAACACCAGATATGAACGGTGGAAACTTAGTTTCGTGATTGACATTTAACAACGACCTGTCTTTATTGGTACGTACATATATCATAATAATGAGGTTTTGGTTTTTATCAGGTCGAAATGATGTAAAAAGTATGATAAAAAAAAATGAGTAGACCTGCAATGTCCTACCTGTGAGCAGAGCTGTGCGACTCGGCGTGCAAACGGTGTCAGGTACATAGCCTTGAGTGAATCGGACACCCCCTTTGACCATGATGTCGTCGATAGCACCTCGTTCTTGAGTCGGGTGTCCGTAGGAGGCCAGATCCCCGTAGCCCATATCGTCGGCGAAGAAGAGCACGAAGTTAGGTTTGTCGCGAGGATTGCGGATGCGATCCTCCCGAGATCCTGACCCTCCTCCTCTTCCTCCAGAGTGTCCTCCTCCTCCTCCTCTCCCACCTCCTCCTCCGCCTCCTCCTCCTCCTCCTCCTCTGCCACCACGGCCGTCACCTCTCCCACCGCTGCGGCGCCCAGATTGGAAGGCATAAGCCGTCACTGCTAGCGCCACCAGGAGCAAGCAGGCTAGTTGCCATCGGATGCCCATCTTTGACACGAGCGTTCTCAGTAACAGTCTGAGATTACTCACCTACCAGGCCAGCCAGAACTGTCTTCAACTTGGATGTGCTCTGCAGTTTGTCCCTCCAAGCGTTATGGTGGCGCCCTCATTTACGCCAACTATTATAAGCCCTTCTCACTGTCGGGGGACACAGGGGTAGAGAAAAGGGAAAATCCAAATTGTTCCGCGAATGAAACATTACGCCATAATGTTGGCACAAGACAATATTGATTCAGTACTTTAAGTACAAACCCGTAAAGAAAAAAAAAAAGAAAAACAGGCGGAAGCTATCGTTTTCAGCGGATGTTGGAGTTGATAGTACATACAAAACGCTCACTGACCACACACAATCAAGACAATTGCATTTTATGACAAATTGGTAGTATACTGCTACCACATGGACTGTAAGATTATGAATGATATCAGCTCGCCGGACAGGTGGATGATATGCAAAATGTATAAAGAAGAAGAAGAGAGGAAGAAATATATATGATGGAGAGAGAGAGAGAGAGGGGGGGAGGGAGGCGGACGGGAGGGGAGGGAAATAGCTTGCACCTCTCCGAAAACGGAATGCATTTTATGTAAATTATAATTAACATACACAAGCGAATTAACAAAACCTGGTAAAGTGCAGCTCAAATGGACCAGTTATTCTATGTCATTAGCGAACAAGTAATGTGCCCATAAGTTGCCAGGACCGACATTAGCCGCGACTCCACTAAAAATAAGGAGTCTTTCAATAGTTATTGGTTCATTTTACCACATTGTGTAAAGTTTCTCTTTTCCGTTAATGTATATGTAACTTCCAAGTTTTTATGATAATCGGTTACTTAATTCTTTTCCGCGTTTATCACTTCAATAGTAATGTTTCGTGTGTTTTTTTCTTTTTAGTGAGCATCCGTTTTTCTTTTCTTTTTTATGGGGGGCTGTTTTGGGAATACAGACAATAAACTTGCTGAATCCCTATCCCTATCCAAATAGAGTAACGAAGAAACCGCATCATAATGATAATAATAATAAGGTCTTATTTACCCAGGCTATAGCCTCTTCAGTGTTGCCACTGCTCTACCAGAGGGCCCTGCTATCATTATTACCCTAGCGTTGCCAGGTATGCCCATTTTATACACCTGGGTCGAGAGGGACAAAATGGGTAAAAACATCTTGTCCAAGGACGTAAGCACTGGGCGGGATTCGAACTCGGGTCCTCCGATCGGGAGTCGAGAGTCTTATCCACTATGCCACAGCGCCCCAAAATCTGTGCTTACTGATCCAAAGACAAAAGAAAAGTCACTACCGTAATTATTACCATCACATAAACTTACGTTTACAAAAAAAGAAAAAAGAAAAAGAAAGTTTACAACGTTGTGTTGACCTCGTAGAGGTATAGCTATGGTTGACCTAATATCAGCCCACAGTTTACCTCATAAAGTTTCCAAACCAATGATCAGGCATTAACCCGGATCTTAACACAGATTAGACACTTGAAAGTTTGAGGGGGTTTTTTTCTCACTCTCTTTCTCGTTTTGAAGAAGGCTCAATGTCTATCAGGAGTGGTGTCTGGCGACTGAATATGATAATGCTCTGTGACTGCTGAGAGCACTTAGTCGTATTAAGTAACCAATATATCTGCAAACATCCGCAAAAAGTAAGAGAGAACGGGATCTTATACCATAGAAGCTGGTAAGAGAGCTGCCTATCAGACCCGGTGCGTTTAAATGGGGTATGACAGGTGAGTGGAAGTGTGCGTGTGTGTGTGTGTGGGGGGGGGGGGGGGGGTAATGAGGAGGAGGACAATAATGATGATACATTGTATAATGATGATGGTGGTGATATCGATAAATATGTTGATGAGGATGGTGATAATGATAATAAGGATAGTGTTGATTATACTAAGGATGAAAAAATATGCGGATCCTTTTCTTATTAGTTATTATTGTCAGGTCACAGGTTTTTTTTCTTTTCCTTCCGTGATAGCATAATTTGATGACAATTTAGAATAATTTCGGGCCGCCTCAAGCACAATCCCATTTTTCACGCTGTCCACGCTGCCTGGAGGTCTACAGGACTAAACTATGGCAAGGATTGTATTTACATAATTGCACTGTACTTTGGCAGCAATTGTCTCAATGTGATCATTAAAAATGTCCGGGGTGTTTCATAAAGCTGTTTTTAAAATGTCGAACGACTTAAGAACAACTGGTGATCAGTTTTGATGTGCTAAGAATTTCCATATAAATTCAGTACAAGAACTGATCACCAGTTGTTCTTAAGCTGTTCGTAACTTTACGAACAGCTTTATGAAACACCCCAGGTCCTCCCGTCTCTTGTATCGAATATTATACTCTGCATCATACATGCAACTCCTCCTCCTTGTTTTTCCTATTTTACCTGATCCAATAAATGTGTAGCCAGGTATTGTAATTGATTCATGTTTGCACAGCCAGGTCTCTGTTAATGCTATGAAAGAGAAAGAATTCGATATACTGGTAAGAATTTTGGTCGGATTGTCAAAACTTTTCTTGATATTATAATAATACTTCGACAGTTGAAGTGCACAATATAGATAAAACTCTCTGATTACTTGTAATGACATCTTTGGTGGCATTATCATACTCATGGGGCAAGATATGATTTACGTCCTCAGCAAGGAGTTTATACCTGTCAAACATGAAATTTGTATTCAACACACTTTCAAAACTTTCTTGTAAGCAGTCACTGCATTCTTGATTATGATCGTCTAAAACTTGCATGCCTTCTACAGGTAAACACATAAGTGACAAAAGGTGAACAATGGCATCATGCAATCCTAAACATTATGATCACGGACCCCGTACACGAATGCGAAAAAAAAAAGTGATGGATGTAAATATATAATAGAGGATAAACATTCAGACATAATGTCATCTACAGGGAAGGCCTACGTAGTTAGGAGTCACGTTGCACCTATAAGTACACATAACTAGGCATATTGGTGCGATTATTGTGTTTATTGAAGACAAATCCACTCTGATTTCGCTTTACATTGATATACTATCCGCATATACCGATATACTATCCGCATCTTGCCAAAGGTTACGTTAAATTTTAATCGGTGACGAAAAATCTTATCGTAAGACAATATTTGACCAAGATTTTCAGTCGACCGGAAAGTATTTTTCTTGAGGTTCCTTTTGTAATAGACGTTCAAAGTACTCCTAGTAAATGATTAAGAAGGGAATTTTGCCATTATCTCTGTGGTTGTAAAGTAAATATTATTGAACCTCTTAACGATGATTCCTGGAACTGTTGCATCCAGACTTGATAGGCCTTGAAGTTACTTAAAGTCGGTTGACCTATAGTGAACACTATAACTTACCCATAACACTCGCACACACACACGCACACACACACATACACACACACACACAACACACACATGCACACACACGTATTAGAGCAAAAAATCGACAATTCTGCAGTCATTATTATTATGGGAATTATGTTTTGCCTTTAATATTCCAGTGAAAATACACTTACACCCAGCATGATGTGCCAAAATAATTAACCAAAAGTTGACAAAAATTGAAAGAATGGCCTAATTTGCAAAATAAAATGGTTTTAATGTGCAGCGTAATCTCAAGCTATCAGGGATGCAAACCTCGTAGAAAGTAATCGGTTGATGTCTAAACGCATCATGCATGTTTCCGGATCGAGAAGTGTGATCTTGGTATATTATCAGCGCAGGTCTGTATCAGCGTTTTACAACCATCTGACCAGTCCTGATGCGTGCACTTTCATTTACACAAAATGTAGTCAAAATGGACTCATTAACCTTATTCATTCTGCATTTTGATGTCTAATTGTGATTTTATAGCAAATTATAATAAGGAACACAGAGAAAATTCACTACAGCTACCCCTCTCCCTCAGGAAATAGATTCCACAGTTCCTACTTTTTTATGGACTAATTGATAGAGTCGACCTTCAGAAAAAAAAAGAACCGTGGTTATGATATTGACATTACAAAAGACATGAAGGAAACGGTGAAATGTGCCCACAAGGAAATAGACCGAGTGTAAATTCGTTGGTACGTCCACTGATCTGTTAGGTAAATTCATAGGCCGTGTTTTATTGACCCCAACAAAAGAGGGCAGTATAAAAGGCTAATCAAGGCCACCCACTGACCTACCTGTCAGTGAGGCCACCTCACATCCATACGGTGGCTTCATGTGTCCATAAGTTCTCTTTGCTGTCCTGCGTTTCCAACACAACAGAACTGAAAAGTTCTGTGGTTTTCAAACAGAAACACAATTGGCCATGTTATAGTAACACGACAAATTAACAGAATGGCTTCGACACAGAATCTCATTTACACTTAGTTATAATAGGGCCTGTGAGGGTACTTCAATTATTAAACAATGGTGTAAAAGAAAATGACAGTGGGGCTTTCTCATCATTACTCACCTTTCCACACATCTTGCTGATAAAATTGGTAAAGAGAAAGTTTCAAAGAACATATGGGGTGGCAGTGTTTGGTAGAGAGGAAAAAAGAGGAGGGAGCAAGGGAAAGAAATGGAACCATGCAAAGAGCACATAGTGTTTCTAAATCAAGCACTAACTCCCTTATACTCTTGTCAGGATGATGCCATCCCACTCAACACATTATGATAATAATATAGCACAATCTTGGTAAAATTTATAGGCCGACCAATGCAGACGGTTCATCAGTACTGTCTGTGTAGAGACAGGGCTGTGTTGAGCAAAATGTAGAACATGAAACATTGTTGGTGATTATTGATTGTCAGTATACGTAATATAAGTGGAACAAAAGAAGAGAAACCATTGGATCCGAATGGATCGGGACTGGAGTGAGGAAATTTTGGAGCCCACTTGATTTCAATACTGACAAAGACGAAGTTCTGAAAAGCCTCATCAGCGGAAAATATAATCTTATGTGCAGGCAATGCACGGGTAGTAAATTTAGGACAGGGCACATGACATCGAGTGATATGCATATATGATGCGATAATAGAGGGCGTTAAGATCTCTACAGAAACGTATCCTGGGCCCTTTTTCAAAGCTGTTCGTAAAGTTACAAACAACTTAAAGAGCGACTGGTGATCAGTTTTGAGGTGCTATACTTATCAGAATTTCAATAATTCAGCACAAGAACTGATCATCAGTTGCTCGTAAGTTGTTCGTAACTTTACGAACAACTTTATGAAACAGGGCCCAGTTCTTGTCCACTGAAATGCTAGTACGCTGTCGAGAATAACAAAAAAATCAAGACATTATACAAGATAAACGAAATATTCAGTGTGTTTCAAGTTTCATAACATATTATTTAAGAAGACCGACTCATTTCACTCCAGTCCTAAGATTTGTAAGAGCTTGGGGGTTTATCTGCTCCCAAATTCCGCTCAGATGCAAAGATGAAAGGAAGAATTCGACTGTGTCACAAAAAAACTTGAAACATTAATTACTCACGTGTTTTCTGACTCCACGCCGCAAAAGAAATTTCAAAAGAAAGTACGTGTGTCCATCCACACCTGACAGGATTGTGTGGGATAGGCCTATTATTCATAATTATTTTCCCAGATCTATTGTGGTATCTTTGGTACTTATACTTGAGGGACGACCCGTGCTCGGGTTGATTTATATGTTGTGAGGTGTAGGCCTAAGCCTACAGGCAAGTTGCTTCTCCTTTTTTTTCATTCTTTGTCAAAGTATATACAATGTATACTGTAGCTCACAGTGTAAGGACATTGGAATGCATCAATTTCAGCAAAATACTCTTTTTTTCTCTAAAGGGATTTAGGCCCCTATGTAGGCACCTATTGTTCTGATATGTACTTGCCATGTTGTAGTGTTAGTGTGTGAACTTACGTGGTACCTTGGTCTGCTGTCGGTGGTTTCAGTGACTGATCTGAATGTTCACTCAACTGATTATTATTATTGTGATGAGGAATGTCACTTTACATCATTGGCGGTTGGCCTTTGTGCTGCTGAGTCCAACTTATTTGTACCTTGCACAGGGCCCCACTCACAAGCATTGCTTCTTTCGGGGGTCCTAAAAACCATGTGAATTTTTATATCAGCGGTTTGTGTTATCTTGTTATTTATGTTTGGCTTTTGAATAAATTGAATTGAATTGAATTGAATTGACAGGACACCCTAGGGATAACATACAACGCGGGCGATTTAATTGCTATTGTGTCATGGCATGTGCTATCCCAGACATACATTTAATGAAACCTACACAAAAATAATGTACAGAGAAAGATGTAGCTATTAAAAGAGTTAAGGTGGTACATGTACACCACTTCCTTATCCTGTAAATTTTAGAATGCATTTTCAACACCTGGAAATGAAAAACAAGAACAAAGAAATGCATTAAAATTCACAAGTATTTATATATGTTTCGGACTTTGCCGTTATGGGAGCCAATGTCTGTGTAGACAAAGAAATCAAGCGAAAGTCAGACTATTTTATATGTTATCATTTTTCATAAATTGTATAGGCCCGTCTCGTCATGATTCTACCATGATGATATAAGTTGCAAGATACTTTGTGTTTCTATCAAATTTAGATATTGTTATAACATGCATTTTAGCTGACATTTAGGACCTAATAAGCTTGAAATGTGAAGGTGAAAGTGGACCATGGCCATGGATGAGGAGAAACAAACAGAAAATGGATTGATACCCTGACTCACACTGACAGACTTTGAGGGGTGATGAGGATCGGCGGGTGAGTACATGCTCATAACAAAGACGGCTTGAATCAAGACGGTAATCCTATTGCATGGTAACAATACATTTATTATTGAAGAAACTCACACCTGAACATGACGATCTTATTTGCTTGTAGATCATCTAACCTAATGTATGGCTTATCGAGCGCTTTTCGTTTTTCCGGATGTACTGCCCTCTATCGTAGTGGTTGTGGTATATCGATATGAATAGAAGGGATCCGCTCGCTCCCCGGGAGAATCCCGAGTACCCATTCCCGACATACAGCTGTAACGTTAGTTGACGGGAGTTGTCGTTTCCCGTGACCTCTCTGTACCACACAGTCATTCTACGAATTACGTGACTGACAGTGACAAGTAACGTTTTCTGACGTGCGATACTCTGATTGACTTTGATGATACATCAGTAGGTGAGTAGTAGTAGTGTTTTGTCACAAACTTCCTTCGTTTATAAATACCTCAACAATTGACTATACCGGTACACAGCCCTGTCGCTGTAAATGTTGTGCACTACGGACTGGACGCCGTGTAAGGCCGCAGTGTTACCAGGGTGCTACGGGAACCCGGGCTACCCGGCTGCACCTTATCTGGTTATGTTGTTTGTGCCACTGGGCTTCGTGGGTTGGCGTGTACAGTATGCAGTGCAGTGGCGGATGTAGGGGAGTTGGGTTCGGGGGTTTAACCCCCCCCCCCCCCTCGACCCTAGTATTTAATATTCAACTCATCAGGTCACTTATTGATAATAACCAAACACATGATAACTCTGGATTTAACTGTGTATTAAAATGTTACTTGATCTAAGAGTAAGACTAAGACGTTATCATGGTATGGACTATGGACTGCTTTTTATGGTCTCCATTGCATTAGTAGATGCCAGGAAAACATCACTTACGGGGGTTCAAATAGCTAAAAAAAAATTGACGTAGCTCACTGACAATGTCGCTTTGCGCCTTGTGGACGATGCTCATCATCGTTGGGTCAAACCCAGGGACCGTGCATTCACTCAATCTACATGTTATTTGCATTCACTCAATCTACATGTATTTGAAGGTGAACTTGTCCTTTAATGTCAAAACAAGGTATGTGTACCTTGGAATCGCCCTTTCAAAGGCTTTGTCAAAACTTCAGCTGGAAACTCCACGTCCAATCTGGCGCAAGAAGAGTAAATAAAGCACACTTCACTTAACTTCTCTTTTCATGCAATCTGTAAATGAAGCACCCTGCCTAGGGTATAGGTGACCGTGCATCACAAAACCAACAAAAAGTTGCATTTCCTGATTTTACATGAGCACTCAAAATAGGTAAGACAGGTCAACCGAGATCTAGTCAATCTTGAGTTTTTCATGTTTTCTGAAAGAACAGTTCTTCCTCTACATTATTCTGCAGTTAGGGATCATAAAACGAATGGGAAATAGTGTGTTTGTCTTTTTTGCAATTTTCCTAGAAAACTTGTGTGTCGAGGGTATGTCATAGATGTCCCTTTTTTTTTCAAAAATCCTTTAATACACTCTCTTCACTTTCAACTCTAATACCTTTTGAGAGGATGATGCTACTGCTGGAAGGTTGGTATTCATCATGGATAGAATGTGTGAACAAAGCATGCTCAGTTGCAGCTTAATCCTATAAGCTCTTCATTGTTGTTGCAATGGCTTTTTACATCAGAGGGGCGTTTCATCAACGAGTTCGTCGGAGGTTTTCACCGACAACTTTGCTATCAGCCAATCAGACACAAGGATTTCAGTAGCTTTTAACAGTTGTCAGTGTAAATCACTGACAAAAAGTTTCATGAAACAGTCCCCAGGACTGTTTTTGGTCCCATTCATTGCACAGAGCACAGCTGGTGAGATGAAACACTTGAATAGATCCTATAGGGCCTACATTCAGAGCCTCTTTGCTCATTACACACTTTTCCACAGTTTGTGCTTCCTTTCCATTTTAGATAAGTGAGGACAGTCCATTTGAACAGACTTTTTTTTAAAGCTTAAGGTCTACTCAAGATTACAATCTGCCCTCAGAAATAGATATCCTCTAGAAATCCATGTCTGGTGACCTTTTGTTGGTTTTGTGGTGCAGGGTCATATAGATTGAAATGGTCCAGTAGCATGCAGCGAGATTTGTGTAGGCTGATTACACACAAAAGCACAGTGCCACACAAGTGCAGCAGTAGTCTCTCTATGAGTCGTGACTGACGAGGCCACAGCGAGGCCACCATGCTGTACAAAATTGTCAATGTAAATTACCACTCCACTGCTCCACCTTTACTTTTGTTTTTGTTTTTTCTTTTTTTGTGTGTGTGACCAGAGGACATCACCTACAATTCCGACAATACTGCAGAACCCTTTCCTCCCAACACAACTTTGATTTTCTTCAGTGCCATCTGCCTCATACCTGTGTAGGTGGAATGTCTTGTCAGCAAAGTTGTGTCAGTTCTGTCTACTGACATGAGTCTATGGTATAGACAGAGACTGATCCAGGAATTTCGTAAAGGGGAGGCGCCTTTACTTATTTAAAGGGGGCGTACATGCCCCCACCCCCATTTTTTCTTTTTATTTCTTTTGTTTTAAATAGCAAAAAAAAAGAGGGAGCAACCCATTGTGCAGATACTGCTATACATGTTGTAAATACTAAGATTCGACAATTACTATAAAAGCAATATTGATGAAAAATTTACATCGATTGATGTGCAGTTCGTTAATGAAAAGTTAGCAAGGAAACTTTGATGATAAACGAGCAATCTGTGAAGGTTGACATGTCCGAGGATGAACTAAATTCACAGTAAAGACTGCCAGTCTTCGTTTGTTTGTTTTTTTGATATGTGTACATAATGCTGATCTACAATATCTTACCTCAATATATATATACAGAGCTACATTTTTTTTTTTCTGGATTAATGCGCTTAGAAACGAGTATTAAGCGCTATATAAGTGTTGTTCATTTTCATTATCATTGTAGCTCTCTTCCATCTTAATTGCACAATATGGTGCCCAATCCTTAATTGGTTTACCCAAGACTTGTGAATACCATACATGTGAATTTAGTGTGTATACACATGTAAATGATGATGGTGAGGATGATGATGATGAGCATAAGACTGAGAATGAAAAGAATAAGCAAGTCAGTAGTTAGCATTTTTAAGTTCTTGAAAACAATAGTGATGATGATATTAAACTTGATAATAAATAGTCTTCCACCCAAAATGCTTTTGATAGTGCTGCAAAAATCATGGAAATATCACAGCTGAGCCAGGTTTCATGATGCGAAGGAGAAATACGAGAATGGAATGAACACACTCATACACACACACACACACACACACACAAAAGGTTGTTTACTTTTGTATTGCATCAGGGAAGATGGGTTGAATATTAACTCTTAATTGTATCAGATGTCCCCCATAAAGCAATTACTTCAGAGACAAGCTGATAGAATATATTGCACCTGCTGGCATTTCTTCTGTTTATTTTTCAAAGGAGTAATATCTGTTGAACTGTAAAGATGAAATGATAATAGATATTGCTGTCCAGATCACTATTTAGTGATTAGCCATTAGCCACAAATGACATGTTGGAATGTGGTAGTGTATTTGTAAAGATGGCCAGTAAAAAATGGGTGTATAAAATGATTTTGTGACGTATTCCCCCCCCCCCCAAAAAAAAAGGAAGTCAGATTGTCTTTGCTTTGGATCAAGGAAATGGATGTTCCGTTTTTTTCTTTGCAAAATATCTCGCAGTCAGTTTTTGAAAGAAAGATTTGATTTCTGTGATTTGCTGTTCACATGCGTCACAATTCTCCCCTACTGAAATCAAACAAAACATTTGTACTTCTCACCATGTGGGGTAACTGGTGTGCATGTATTACACACATACGCATCAATGCATGTGTGTGTGTGTGTGTGTACGTTTGTATGCTTCTACATTCATGGTAAGCATGTTCTTCATGTCATTTGAAGTCATGTTTACAAATTATATCAATATTATAAACAGGAAAAAAGAAAAATTTCAGCAATTTGCTGCATTTTGTTAAACTGCCTGAATATTTATAATTTTCAATGTCACTTTTTAACATGACCTTACTGTAAGAAATAAGGAAGGATTTTAGATTTCGGTTTCATAGAAGAACTTTTCAGATTATTCTGCTGTGTGCATTGTTCTATCATTCAAATGGCCTGATTCTATTTTCCTTTCCTGCAGTTTCCTCATTCAAAGAGGGAAAAAAATGTGTAATCGGAAAATCCCTCATATCCCTCATATTTCAGTCACTGCATTACTGCAGCAGGTCTTACACCAATGGCAGCGTGTCATATCCCATCCTGAAATTATTTTAGCTCTCTGCATTGACATGTGTTTGCACTTGCTGTCATAATCTCAAGCTCTTTGTATTGACAAATTAGATTAGACCTTGTACCACCCCCCCCCCCCCCCCCCCCATGCACACACACTCACAGACTTGGAAGTAGGGTATATACTCGTACTTAAAGTGATGTGCCTGCTGTATGAGCCCATTTTTACTGCTTGATTTTACAGGTAAACTCTGGTAGTAAACTTGCTCTGAACAGTTTCAACTTTGGACGACGATAAAATAGTGGCCAAATGCGAGGCGTACTACTTGTTGCAGTCTTGTGTGCCCTGTCATCCCTTCTTGTCGCTGAAAGTCAGGCAAAGAAAAGCATGGCACAAGTCACAAAGTGGCCAGAACTTGTGGGAAAGGTAAGCCAAGCATGCTATAAATCATCCTCAAGGTTTAATAGCAGAGCCATAGACAGCTGTGCCTCAATGCTTTCATGTAAGATTCGTGAATGTTCCTGCCTTATAACCAGATGTTCATCCTGTAATATGAGGCTCTGACTCTTATGTCAAATTTCTCTGTACTCCTGAGTCTTTATGTTGGTCATGGATTCAAAGTAGATTTTACCTTGACAAAAAAAAAAAGGAATATCATTATTTTATGAAAATAGTGCAGCAATATTATAAACATTATTTTGAACAAGTGAACAAATCAACATCTTTGGAGTGATTATATTTTGTGAAAATGTTTGAGTAGTCCTCATATGTTTTGTTTTATTTATCCATTAGATTTTAGTGATTTTCAATTTTTTTCTGTACAGAAACACATCCTCTTGCCTTCAACATTACATCAGTACTCTTCTTCAATGAAGAGGATACACTATCCATGCCTTGGTGTGAATTTTGAGGTCACAAATAAATGTACACATTTTAAACTAAAATCAAAGGCATCATCAAACAATCATTTTAGTAAATGTCTTTATATACTGAAATACTGAAAACAAGACAGAAATCAATATGAAATTAATTTTTACAGTATCAGTGCCACCCCCCCCCCCAAAAAAAAAGGAAACACTCAAAAAAAAATAAATAAATAAAAGGAAGGAGACATACGCAGACCTTCCAGTTATTCTGAATTTGGAGGAAAGACTCTGAATTTTGACCATTCCCAGCCCAGTTTAAGTAGTAGAGTTTCCTATTTCAATAATTTTACGACACACTCCTACTGGGAATTCTCATTCAGTCGTACTTTTTAGCCAAATCATCCCTAATTTTCAGTCAGAAGGGTTGGGAGGTCTGTATACGGTGAAGCAACCCAGCCTGTAGTGTTGAAGTGCCCACAAAATACAATATCAGATGATAAATGAAATTCAAAATGGTCACATCCCATCTGCTTTGTCTGACTTTACCCTGATTTGCACTCTGTACTGTTATTACAACAATGCTCTCCCTGGGGCAAAGTGTGTGTCAAAAACTGTCAAAGAATTGGAGTGACTGTAATATTCTGTCTTAATATGGAAAGAGTGAAGAGCAGTTGAGAAATTTGGTATTTTTTTGCTGGAGAAATATTTTTGTTGTTTGAAGTGAACAAGTTGGATTTGAAATCGATTCTCACTTTCATCATTAATTACAGAAGCATAAAGCATTTTATGTTTTGGGCTTTGGGTTGCATTTAAGATTTACGGTAAACATCTTTGTAGCTGTATTTGATGTCATTACTGTTGTTATCATGCAGATATGACTGTTTTAGATTATTGCCTTCTGCAGATAATTAGCTTCTAGTGAATACAATATTGTGCTTGCTGTTTTATTTTCATGCATTGCCTTCATACAGACAGGGGAAGAGGCAAAGACTGCTATCATGAGTGCCAGGCCAGATCTAAAAGTAAGTTGTAACTCTCCCCCATTTATAAGGATTTTGTCCTGTCTTTTCTTTTCTTTTTCGTCGGCTGAGAATGAGAAGGGCGTTAAGTTGCCTCGAACACTATGGATTTAGTGGCAACTTAATGCCCTTTTATTCTCACCCGACGTTTTTGCCTCTGTCCCAACGACATGAAAGGTTCCTTAGCTTTAGCAGAATGTTTTTATTTCAAACATACTTGCAGGTAGTAGTGTCATGTCATGATATAATTTGATGGGAAGTGAAAGAATTCAGGCAGTTATTATGAAGTTGTTTGGTTGAAATGTCCAAGATCAAGTTCAAAGGCTTTTTGAAATTCAGCTAGAGAAATAACTCGTCAGTGAAAACATACAACTGTATCTTTGAACATCTGGTGCCAATACAGTGGACTTCTGTTATAACAAAGTTCTCGGGACCGGTAGTTTTTTTCCGTAATATCGAAATTTCATTATAACCGAACAAATAAACTATAAAAAAGACATAGAGCAGATAATGTTGGGGCCAGTGCTTTTACTTTGTTGTAACTGGAAGTTCATTATAACCGTGTTCGCTATAATGGGAGTGCAATGTATAATTTGATAAAAAGAGAACAATGAGTATGTGGTGTAGAAGGAATGGCAGGTCATGGGTCAAGGGCAAAGATATGGAACTTGGCTGAAAGGTCAGTTTTCAGCCGTAATTTCAGCAAAAAGTACGATGGACATTAATTTTATGAGAAGAAAATTGTACTTAGCAGTTACAGTTTGGTAGCAAATATTCTGTACTAACTGAACTTTGTATCAAATGGTGTAATTTCATATACAGTGGACTCCCATTGTAACGAAGTCCTCGGGACCGGCAATTTTCTTTCGTTATATCGAAATTTTGTTATAACCGAATGAATAAACAATAAAAATACATAGAGTTGACAATGTTGCGGCCCTAAATTTTACTTCGTTGTAACCGGAATTTCGTTATAACCGTGTTTGTTATAACGGGAGTGCACTGTACATATTTTGTAAAACATTGGACCTTTTTTCATCATATATACATGTATGTTGGATGTTTGCAACGGTTAATTGGGTCTCACTACATCTTTGAAATAATAAAGTTTAGAATTCTCAGTCCGTTATTGTACCACTTATGGATATATGTATTTTGATGTCTTAATTTTTCTGTACTTCAGGCAATGGCCATTATTGCCTTCTCACAGGGATATATATACAATGATATTGATAGTAAATTATAATGATCAATATGATACACCTGTATCAGAACAGCCAACTAAAATGTTGCAATATTTTGAATTTCTTTGTATTCATCAAAACTAGGAAAAAAGATGCTTTTTTTTCTCTCTCTCGCTGAAATTTGATGTAGCATGTGCAGTATGTGCAATTTTTTCAGTTTTTGAACAATATGGTTTTATCTTACAATCTTTTTTATTGTCATAAATTATGATCATTGTTATCATTGTTATTATTATCATTTATTTTGTATTTTTTTTATTTAATCATTGTGCCTTTTTTGGTTTTCAGCTGCTAGCAGCCCAGGCATACATGTATGGGACAATGCACACCCGTTATAATGAAGATGGATATAAGAATATTCTCGTTACAATGAAGTAACAAATTACGGTCCAAAAATGATCATCTATACTCGTATATCTTTATGTATTGTACTGTTCAGCTGTAACAAAATTTTGATATAACGTTAGAAAACCACTGGTCCAGAGGACTATGTTATAATGAGAGTGCACTGTATTGTCATTATAACAGAGCATTGCGGGGTAGGCAAGCTATGCAGACTGATGTGTGCCTTTAACTGTCTTGTGATATCAATTCTCCACCATTTTCTCTCCTTTGGTTTTTCAAACACACAGCACGTAGACATCATCCCCGCAGACCATATGGTCACGATGGATTTCCGCGAAGACCGTGTGCGCATCTTTGTCGATGCTGAAGGCAAAGTTGTTAGAAAACCAATGGTGGGCTGATTGGCTTCATCTGTCTTTTTCAAGCATTACCAGGGGCCGAGGAATATTTTTGCAGGTGGGGGCTGCGGGTCAATGGAACCACCACAGACTAACAGCACATCTGCAGTAATTTGAAATCTGCATCACCAAGTCTCAGTAGGCACCCAGTAAGCACAGTGATTGTGGATGATTAGGTGTCACAAGCTTTAAAGGCTAATCTGAAAACATGTCTACAACTCCACTGCACTACTAACTATTCTCTAGAGCAGACAATTCAAGATTTACACTGTATGAATAATATTTATGTATCATTGTCACATCCAGAAGTCCTGGAGAAATTGTGGTCCAATAAACATTGTACCATGTAACAAGAAATGGAGATACATGTATGAATGACCAAATGTATTTTGTGATGCATATGAATGTGTAGACAGAAATTATGAAAATATAATTTGTAAGATTGTACTAGATATTAAGAAATGTAAATCAAACTCAATGTGTAACATCAGTTCAGAACCACACTTTATTTCAAGTAGATTTTTCAAGTTTGATTTGCAGGACTGGCAGTTACATGTACAGTGGCAATATTTTGGTCACTTGTGATTGGTTATGAATGTTTCTTGGCTGCTCTAAACGTGCTGATGATACGAAGTGCCTTGCGAAATAAAGCATACAAGTTTTCTTATGTCATATACCTTCAACCTTGCTTAAGTCGACCTCGCATTTAAGTCGATTAATCTCCTAAGTCAAAGGTCTTTTCAAGTCCTCTTCTCTTTGTATTCTATTGATTTGATCCCTCATAAGTTGATACATTTTTCTCTAAGTCAAAACTATTTCTGCAGTTCAAATAGATTCAACATAGGCAAGGTTGACTGTATGATGTACAAATACAGACGACTCCCGTTACAACAAAGTCCTCTGGATTGACAGTTTTCTTTCATTACATTATACTAAATAGTAAATATATTGACATTTCAATTTAGCCAGACAGTATAATACACATAGATACGACAGATAATTCTGGGACCTGATTTTTTTACTTCTTTGTAACAAATATTTCCTCATACCTGTACTATGTTCGTTGTAACATGAGTGCGCTGTAATAGTGTGATGTCAAAAAGTATAAGTTTTGCATCAAGGTGCTTGACTAGTAATAGTATAGATGTATTTAACTTCAATGTGAACACCTGTCTGAATCATGACATTTGTCTTTCAATCATATGAATTATGAGGGGTACGTAATATATGTAATTTGATATCAATAAAGATAGTCACTTATTAACAGTAAACCTGTGCATCTTGTCTGCTGAATATTTATATGTTGTCAAGCAATACAATGCATCAGAAATATACCAGAGACTCCAACCCCAAGCACCTTCTGATCTGGAGATTCTCCCGCCCGAAACCCCTAGCAAATGGGAGACTCCAAGTTCATGTGTGCAAAGCGCGAAGTTCCTAGGGTTCTAGATGCTCTCTGGTGCTATCTAAGGCTTATTTTTTCAACATACAGTAGCAATAAGTAACAAAATCATTTCCAACGGGAGACACAGAGCCAGGGCGGGAGGAATTAGATCTCAAGCGGGAGAACAGGAGATTTTGCAAAAGTGGGTTGTTGGCGGGAGATCTCCCTTCGAAAACGGGAGAGTTGGAGTCTCCGATATACACTTGTGAAGTGTGAGGGAGCAGTATTCAAGTGACCAGTGTATGATGTGTGATCTGTCACTGCAAAAGGTGAGACATTGCATTGGTTTTGTGATATTTACAATTTTCTTGTTTCCTAACATTCAAATGAAATAAAATTAATCTCATGTAGAAAGGAAAATATGCAAATCTAAATCAGAAACAGAAAGAATGTGGGCGCTACATTGTAAATAAACTTTCAAAAGAAAATTGGTTTTAAAACATAACATAGATATGCATGTGTGTTCATATACACACACACATAAATATATATGCATAGTATAATACAATTTGTATAAACAAAATATACTCCTAGATGGGTCATTTGGAAGACATTTCCATTTGTTTTATATGAAAATTTTAAAATACATGTTCAGTGGCAATTTACGCAATGGAGACACGAAAATTGTCTCCTTAAAGACCAGTTGTCTCCCTAATGAAGACACTTCCCCCCAATATGTCTCCCTAAGGTGCCAACTAGGGATATATATATATTACTGTATATATATATATATATATATATATATATATATATACATATATATACAGTACTGTATATAACTAGTTTAAAGTATATATTCATGAATGGGAAGTTTAGGGAGTGTGTCAAGAGTAATGAGTGGGTTGAGTTTAAATATCTTTTTTTATTAAAAAAAAAAACATTTGCAGGACAATTCACCTTTCAAACTTCAAAACAAAATTTCTTCTTTTCTTTTGCTCAAAATATACTTTAATCTTCATACAGACACATATTTTTCAATCATCACATTTGTTGAAAAGTGGTGTTATAGTAGCATTACAGAATTATATCATTTACCCATATGTGGTCTTCAAGTGGGACTGCAACAAGAAGTCAAAAATTTCTTGTGTATATCGCAGTGTTATACAAGTACAGTACTCGTGTACAGTAACAATATCATCAGAAATGCTGCACACACGAAAATGTTAATAAATGCCAAAGTATAGATGCATTGCATCAATTACCTCTGTTGATTTCTGCTGTGATTTCTCACTCTACACAACTGAACCATCATCTTTAGTGCTCAAAATAGAAGATGAACCATATCAATACTTAGAGTTACATCATGAGGCAAGATTTCAGACAGTATGAAAGATTTCTTTTTTTAAACATCGTGGAAAAAATAATCACTTCACTGTGTACAACCTTTCATGTGCCAACAGGAATGATGAAAAGAAAGCTACAAAAGGGCTTCAAAACTTTGTGACAGGATTGCATGTTCAGATTTTGACTGCACACTGAATATACATCGTACTTAACATCAATTAGCCATCTATTCCAGCAGCTGTTCACAGTTGGATCAAACATTGTTTTCTTTTAATGTTCATGATCAGTATCACATCTCTTTTCACAAGCCGTTAATACCAGAAGCAAGCAAAACAACAGAATGTGTCACGTATGACCAGTGAAGATATGAATTTTTTTTTTTTAAGTATTCATATGGAACAAATACATTGTGTACCTTAGTAGGGCTGAGTTCTCCAGCATAATTTCACACTGTCAACTACACGGGTTACTGTAAAAGTGGACATTTTCGCGATGTTGAAATTTTCACGTAACCAGGAACTAGTGCGAATTTGCCTGCCATACAACTGTATGTTCCAGTAGTTGCTGTTTTGATTCCGTTGAATTAAAAACATGCGAAACTCTTCTTACCCGGCCGAGTGCGAAAAGTTAGTCACACAAAAATATCCACTTTTACAGTACCTCTAATGCTCTTTACAGCTAGGCCACTGGGCTTGTCCTAACACACTTATTACGTGCAGGTTTGTTTCATTGTTTGTTTTTTCCATTCTTTTTCTTTAAATGTGCCAAGCATGTTAACACACAAACACTACACTTACAGTGTTATGTAGGAAGTTCAATAACATCCCAAAAGGAGCAAATCTTCAAAATCAAAGAGGTCAACATTGCTAATACTGTACAACTGCACATATGACCCTGCAAGAATGTGTTTTGCCCCATCTTCACTGCAGAATATAAATTGTGAATTCTTCTCACATAAACACATTGTACATGTATTTGTAGATTTTGGTTGCCATGATAAATCACCAATGTCAATGTCATTATCATCAGACAGTTTTTACTATCATAGCAGTCGATAAATTCAAAAACCTTTTAAAGTTTCGACTAGAGAAATAGTGGCTCAGCAGCTGCCAGAAAAGCTTGATCGAATTCACTCTCAGAGAATCTACTAACAGATTTCCTCGCTGCCTCCCGAATCTTCATCCTTTCTGCAGTAGTCATTCGTAGGACCTTCAGCATGGCATCGGCATAGCCTTCTTCAGTGTCTGCCAGAAACCCAGTAGGCTGGTCTTCGTAAGGCACCACAATGTCCATCTTTGGTCCTCCAGAGTTGTGGGCGATGACAATGTTACCAGCTGCCAGGCACTCGACTACACCTGTATTTGACCAGTCCACATGCACACAAAGAAGAACAAATAAATTGTTGAGCAAATGAAAGAAATGCCGGAAGCATTCATATATCACTCACGTATGTATTTCAAAGGTATTCAAGCAAATGTCAAGATTAATATTCCTACAGCTGTGCATCCGGATTATGACCTGAATCAAGACAAATTTTCGACAAATCATGCAAACATAGTGTCTTAAAAGAAAAGAAATGTGATTCTATCAAAAAACAAATAAAAACAAAATTAGAACACTCAGTGCAGCAAATTGTATAATACAATACTGCTATTTACAAGAAATACATTTTCTTTCTTCATTGAAGGTGAAACTTTGATATTCCATGAAAAAAAAGTTTGACAAATCAACACCTATATATTACAGAAGACAATACCATTGTAATGTGAGGCGAGGCACATGCTGAGTGAGCAAACATTATCTCGAGTGTCTTTCCCCCGCATCTCATCAAACCTTTACTTATTCAGGATAAAGTTACCAACTTCATTTTCCATTCCGTCCCTGCCTCCCACCCCTTTTTTTTTCCTTTGTCATTTTGGTATTCTCATATATGCGGGAAATTATATGATGAATGACAAAAGGCATGCTGAGAGAAATTGGGATTATGAATGTTTGCTCTTAATTAAAGGTATACAAAGTAACAAAGTCATTAAATATATACAAAACATCAACAAATATTATGACACCCACTACCACCCAGCCACATTTACAACTACCACTACCATCACTACAACTACCACAAAAACAATAACATCTATGATGGCAACAACAGAAATAAACCCTTACCAATGCCAAAATGCTCATTCCACATGGTGTGGATTCCTATCGTTGCCCCGGCGAGGTGAGCCTTCAGATCATCAAATGGAATGTTTAATATGAAGTCAACGCTCTGCTCCACTCCAAGATCTTTGCACAAGTTTCGGAGGGCCTCGACCCTGCTCTCATCTCCCTCGTTACGGCAACCTCCGATGAGCTCCAGCCGGACATTATCTCTCTCCTCTGAAGCAAGCTTTGTGAGGAGCTTGGCAAAGGACTTCACTTGCAGAGCGTGATCTTTCTCTGGACGAAACTGGGCCACTGATGCCACTATCTTGGTTTCTTTCTCCTCATCTGGAATGATTTTCAGGCTGGTGAACTCCTTGGTGTCACAGGGTGGGTACACTATGCTGGTCCTGTCGGGAACGCCCCAAATGTCCTTAATGTGTCCGTAGGTCCACGAAGAATTCACCATGATGACTTCAGACCTTGCTCCCATCACTCCATACATGAAGGCAAACAGCTTGTAGTATGCCAGCTTGAATTTGCTCAGGACTGGATTACGAGCCACGAATCCAGCATTATTGTATGAAGCGGTGCGCTGGGCTACCATTGACAGCATATCGGTGCTGATGGTTGGATAATGGGTGTAGCAAGCCACATGGCACTTCCCAAAGAAGCGAAAAAGAGGCAACGTAAATGCGTACCCCATGGAATCAATGTACACGTCAGGCACAAAACTGAAAAGAGCTTCCATCCCAAGCACCATGGAACCGATGCTCTGACCCAGGAGGGTGAGATATGGGTACGTCTTGGCTTCGACTAGCCACCGCTGGCGGAGAAACACAAACTCCACTGGCCTCGGAAGAATGATGCTAAAACGTTGCCTGGCTTTCTGGATTATCTGCTCATGTGTTGCATCCGTGTCACCAGAGTAGACGACACAGTTGATGTGAGGATACCTGTGATCAAAGTTTCAGAGATAATGGCAAGACTTAGTTGAGAGAAAAGAGGAAGTATGTGAGAATGACAAGAAAGCATTCTAGTTTGGTCATGAACCTGATACATGTACATTTTGAGTTTCTAGGTACTTGAAATCATATCTACTCCATATGTACAAATGTACATCTTACCTCACTTCATACACTTTTTCAAGAAATCTCTTTGTGACCCTCTGAAGAAAAGAACTACAGCAAATGTAAACGTCACAATTGTGTCAACATAGTTATCAGCAACCATACAATTTTTTATTTTTTGTAAACATCAAGGCAGCTGCAACACAATTACACTAAAATGTAATGAATGATACATGTACAATGTACTTGATGACAAAGTTGCTCTGATATTATTCAGGTAAGAACAGAGATCAAATGTTATAAAGTGCCAATGCTATGCTGTAAATAGAAACTGACTTTTTACAAGCTTTTCCCTATCAATCAGTATACCATCATTACTGTGAAAAACACATACCCCAAATAGAGACTCATTGATTGAAAGGATAGGAGCTGCAGTATTTGTGCAATCTTGGAAAGAGACACATGTATCTAATTTTGGAAATTTCTTAGAAGTAACACCGATTGTTGATGATCAATTACAGGATTGGATTGATTATCATTTACACTTGTCCAATGTCACTAACATTATGTTTCTGATACACACACATGCACACAAAGTAAAATTATCATGAAGCTTGAATCTATTGTAACGTTACTTTCACTATGTACATTTTTATGAATGCATAATAATTCCAAGTAATAAACGTACATGTACTTTACGATATTGATGGTGACACATTACATTAAACATTGCACTACTGTATCACGTAGTGTTCATTACTACGTTGTCAAGACTTTACATGCATATTTTCAATACATATGAAAATGGGGCAAATCTTGGCATAGGGGAGGTCTAATCTGAGATAATTAATACGCTCAAAGATTGATTTGAACGTAGCGTGATGCCATTGTCAGAAAGTTTGTATGTACTCCAAGAATGAAGGATTTTAAAGGACACTGCAGAATACAACAACAACTCACTTTTGTTGCAATGCTCTGACAGCGCACCACAGCACCCTTTCACCTCCGCCACCAGCGTTGCAGTATGGATGAAAGAACCCTACTGTCACTGGTTTGATACCATCTGGAGCCAGCTGCCTCAGGTGTGACAACTTGGTTTGCCGGACCTTGTCCACCTTGCGGCATACAGCAAGGTACAGAAGGACAGCCATCAAAATGGGTGATGCAATGACACATAGCAGTAACATTGTGCCTGGAGGAAGAAAAATTATACGAATGTTGGCATCATGAGCATTTCTTTTATTCATTAAACTCTCCCTGATTAAATTTGCTATATATCATAACTCTCCTTCTTTCTCAGAGCAAATTGCAAAGCAAGTACTTTGTACTTTCTTGACTCACGATATACGCAGACCAACTACAGGTACAAGAGAAATTTGTTTTATCATAGACATATCAGAGTCATTATCTGAAACTAAATCAGCAAAAAGGGTTGATACAACTGGCCTACACTTCAACTATTTCAGGACTGACATTCATGACCGTGGTTGTGATATTCAACCTACACACAAAATATTACACATAAAGTATACTTTTACTGGTGAACATACTCTATCTGTCTTTTAAGTTAAGACAGTATTGCACAGTTGCCTATACAGTACATGTAGCATATTGATATGTTTTAGGTGAAGAAAAAAATACAAGTTTAGCATCCATGCCCACTTCCCGTTTTGAGGCCGGCTCCTTTTTTTCTTTTCTTTTCTTTTTTAATTGGAAAAAACTATAAAAAATCTTTTTCCAAACATTTTGATTTCTTTTTCTGGAAGAAAAGATCATATTTAATTTTTTTTGAAAGACCGCATTGTATTCTACGTAGACTCCCGCATCAACTCTTCATTTGTGAGGTCCAATCAAAAAAATAAAAAATAAAAAATGCTTGCGGACATCTTGAAAACTAGTTCTGCTGCTGGCTGGTTGTTTTGGAAAATGTGTCAAATGTAAAAAAACAACAACAAACAAAAATGGGGACCTCCTCCTTCCTTTTTTTTTCTGCAGAGCAGAGGTAGGACACTGCAACTGCACACGTTTTGTTTGGCTTTTTTCTTGGGGGGGGGGGGGGGGCTTTAATTTGAACTGTTTCCCCATATTTCTATCTCATGACACCATTGATATTGGTAAGCTGATTGCAGCACTAGCACCACACTACAATTTACTAAGTCACATACATCAATGTACTAGTAGTACTACTACTAGTAGGCCCTAAACTAATTTACTACTAATGGTTAAATCTTCAGGACTAGTGAAGTAAGTGACTGGGGGACCCGGGTACCGGGTGAGGGGAACATAAAATTTAGAGAGGTTGACTAAAGAGAGCACCCTAAATTTAACCATGAAAATTATCAGATTTAAACTAAAGTTACAAGTGGCATACCAGATATCTGACCGAAATATCGGTCTGTATCTGGTCGTCGGGGATATGTTCCGCGGAGACTGCTGCGTCTGTCTACGGAGGAGAGCCGATAAAGTAAAAAAAAAAAAAAAAAAAATGATAAAAGATTCCTCCGGACACACTACCGGTACGGATTTTTCTGTCTAGCCAGACATCATGATATGCAATCTATCCACTGTTCAGTGGGAAATCGTTACTCTGTATAAGATAGACACAACTTCTTCTGCTTCTTCATCCAAAGCGTTTCGTCTATAACATTTCGTAGAGCTTAGAGGGATTGCAACATTTAGTGCAGTGTCTCAATCCGCTACGTGGCGCACGAGCGATATACATATTCAACAGACACCAGAATAATCATATGGGACTACACTACCGTAAGTCGGTGCCCTGACCACGGTTACTAATTACTGGTACTGGTTACAGTGGTCTAATAGCTATGTGGTTTCTGTGAAATTTATGACGTACCAAAATGGTTGAGAACGATAGATGACCACAATGATATCCTCTTCTGAAGCAAGAAATTTGGAGGTGTCCGTATGATAGAGTGATAGACTAGACTTCCAGCGTCAAGTCCTTACGTTAGCTGTAACTACACGCAGCGCTGTCGCGAATCGCGACAGCGCTGCACCCCTTTTCCTTCGCGGACGTTGTTATCGCGCTTATATCGTTCACTGTTTCCTTCATGAATATCTTTATTAATCGTGGAAAACTAAAATATAAGGAACTATCGTAATCTATGATCATCATTCAATAACCGGTATGCGATTTTTTGTTTAATTACGTCTAAGACTTACCGAAATCTATGGCTGAAATCAGGTCTGTAAACGTCCTTACTGCTTCACTCCTCATCTGCGTGTTATATGAATAGCATTCACTCTCGTATACTACAACGTAGGTAGTCGGAGATAGTCGGATGACCCCGACTCAAAAAGGTCAAATCATTGCCGGTGCAGCACGCGCGGATCTACTACAAGTTTTACGTAGCACATGAAACGCACGGGCGCACGGGCGTAGGTAAAAAGCAACCACTTCTGAATGCGCATGCGTGGTAGTTTGTTGATTTTTTGAAGCTCTCGAAGGAAAAGATGCTACCGCACGATCTATACTCCGAAAAATTCAACAATAAGGTCTGGATACCGACAAAACGCCGAATTCAACTCAACAATCAGGAAAATATGCTGTAGGTAAGTGTTGCAATTATATTACTCTTAAAATCATACAAAATAAAAGGTATTTTATGTGATTTTGCCGTCAATAGTGACGGTCGGTTACAACGTTGAAACACTAACACATGTCAGACCCTGTTCACAGTGTCTGGTCAGGCTACGTTAGCTGGTAACACTAACAGGCCTTTTGAATGCCTTTTGTCAGCCTTCAATTACATGAACACTGGGCTTACAGTCAAAGGACGGGGCCGCCTGCGTACAGTGTCTGGGTCGATGAGCAGAGGGAGGAGGTGTGATTAAGTGACCCCGCTTGCATCTTCGCGGAATAACACGTACAAAATACACGTAAGATGTACACGTCGACGAGCATTGACTAGCTCGACCTTTATTGTGTCGGTCGCCATTATGCGGACAAGTCGGATCCACTTAATACCAAATCAGTTTGAAGTGATGGCAGAATCTATAATTTATATCTCACTTGAGCATAAAACATAATTAATGTGCTGGAGAAGAAAAATACGGTACTCTAAACAAAACACAATTAAACATGGCATGCTAATTATTGTTGCTTTATGGCTGCATAAAATTTCGAACTTCAATTACTTCGTGTATTTTGTGTGTTAGTTATTGGTTTTGAATTTTGTTGCTGCTTTGCAGTATTAATATTTTTTTTTGGGGGGGGGGGTGATTGCTAACATTTTAATTTCATCGAGACTATTGTGCAGATTCCAACATGGCCGTGAAGTTACTTTTTTAAGAGATGATCCTGGGTTGTTGTTTTTTTTGTGTGTGTAGATTTATTAATTTTTTTCTGAAGATCGTGGGATGGCATGCATACCTCTTTGTGTGTTGCTTCCAAGATCTTCTACGAAATCTGGATCGATGGTTATGCTGACATTACACTCGCGTTTCTGCACGTTTGACAGGGCTTCATAAAAGATCTATTAGCTGTTGATATCAGTTTAAGTTCAGGTAATCGTTATGATAAAAAACAATTAGAAAGATTTATATCAGAAACCCAAATAAATGTACAATGTCAGGCATATTTACCAGAGAGAAAATAACGTCCGAGCTAGGTTCAAATAAATAATACAACGTCAGAAGAAAGCTATGAAAGAAACTATAAAACATTCCATTGTCAATCCGAGGGGGAAAATTGTCAGTTGCACCGAAATGTGAAACAATTGTGGATTTATTGACACAAGTTAAATGCGGCCAGTGCAATAACTTATAATAATTGGTAGTCAGTGCATGTAAATACAATATATGCCAACACATACTGATATTCATGTTCAACTTCCGGTGGTAGCATACCTAGGACAGTAAGTGGTGTATATCTAACTCAGAAAGACCACGGAGATGGAAGAGAGAGCTCCCAGCTCCCTGGAAAGACCACGCTCCTATCGCAGGGCCACGCTCATAAGTGGGTTACCCTGTACGACAGAAATGAAACCACATTTTTTGCCCAAATTCCTTTTGCAAAAAACGTTTCGTTGTAGCATCTAGTATAATCTATATGATATTAAAAGATATTTTGTTACATTGGTTTATCCATATGTATTGAGCTTAAAAAAACAACGACATGATAAACAAACTGCTACATGTCTTTCCATGTCAAGAAGTGAAAAGGTTGCCGTCGAACATGCCCCACCCCAAAACACTTACAAACTCAAGATATAGGCCTAATCGGTAAGGAAAACAATCAATCCGAAGCAAAGAAAAAGATGAATTATTGACACATACCATTTGAGGGTTCATTGTGTCAGACCTGAAAAGTACCACCAAAAAAAAATAATAATAATAAAGTCTGCAAAAAGGGGGCTGGGTAGCTGTTTTTGTTGTTTTAGTCCCCTTACTTGTTTTCTCCTCCTGAGAACAATATAAAGTACATATTCCATGCACAGTTTTACACCAGATTTCAAGTTTCTGCTCTAATTTAATTGTACTTCCAAATATTGGGAAACAGTCAGGAGCTGCCACGTTCCTTTCCCCGTATGAGGAAGCGAACAGAGACCCTATACATAGCATGGAGTGGCAGAAACATGAAATAATTGGTGCAGAGTAGCAAATGTATAAAGAATTGTTGGGTGTTTTTTTTTTTGGAAGAAAAAGAAGATACAGAGAGAATTGTACAGAATTGCGTCTTTATGTTTAAGTATAGTAATTCTTTCAACTATAGTTACTGACATAAATCAAAGTACCGTAATCTAAAGGCCAGCGCACACTTTTCGACTCTTTGTCGCACGACTGACCGACTTTGGATCTGAAATAAATCACAATACAAGTAGCCTCAGATAGGCTCTCTGGAACATACACACCTGTATATTTTAGATCCAAAGTCGGTCAGTCTTGCTACCGGAAATCGTATAGTGGTGCGGTGGCCTTTATTCTCCTGCCTTCTGAGAGAGGTAAATCAGGGGCTTTTTCATCATGCTAATAAAAAATGAAAATGTGTTGAATTCTTGCTGTCTATTCTTCATAATTGTTTCTCTTTTGTGACATCACGAATATGTTGCAGTTATAGTCTTCTTTTATCCAGCTGTGAGGACAACACAATGATTTAATTAATATGTTATGGAAAATTACAGACTCATGACATTTGGCAGAATTGTCAGATTTTCTTCAAACATCCTGACTGTGTTAATTCTACTAATACAAGTAATTGGAATCTTTTCACTGATGAATCCGCATTTATTCGGTAAGAAATCTCACATCAATTATGCGTGTGTTTATTTCTATTTTGTTTTACGCTCAGTAAGGCCTTCTGGGGCCCGTTGCATAAAACTTACCGTTGAATTTCAATGGTAACTACCGTCAAAATTAGGCATCACAGCCAATCAGCATCAAGGATTCTAAAATTTACCGCTAATTTGAAGACTTACCGCTAGAAAGGAGCGGTAAGTCCAGCGGTAAGGGTTTTATGCAACAGGGCCCTGATTTTTTTTTTTTTTTCAAATAATGTATCTATTTAATTATTGTTGTTGTTAATTGTTGTTGTTCTGGTTTAAATGGCGTGTATCACTCAGAATTGAGTATTTACGCAACATATTCGTGATGTCACAAAAGAGAAACAATTGTGGCACGCGTGTCTTTAGTCTCTCGTCCTTTGTTTACAAACAAACAATCACGTCGAATGCGCACACGCGCGTTTGCGCGTTGTAATGGTAGAAGGTCAATCAACTTTTTGTCGTCACTTTTCGCACCACAAGTAGTGGGGTGGCTTAGTGACAAATATACTGATAATCGTGACACGCCGGACAAAAGTGTCATTTTTTCCTCAGACATTTGTATATATGTGAGGATCAAAATTAGGGGGTGCTCCAAGAAATCCGCTAACAGAAAAAATGAGAAAATGCCCTTAATTTGTACATAATAATAATGTCTGAATTCAAAGACTATACACAGGGCATTCGCCAGGTTTCTGTACAATGCAATGCAATGTACATGGTTGCTAGTCTTAAAATTCAGACCCATAACACGACATATTATGTGCATGTTTACAGTAATACACCATTTTTACTGGTTTTCCTATAGTAACAGGTGGTTAGTCTGTGTTGCAGACCTGAGGGAGGTGTGTTAGAATAGTCCAGTTTTCTTAAGCACCTTTTCATTAAATAATTTGATATAATTTCTGGTAAAGGATTTTTTTAGGACTGTCTACCTCCTGTAGAGAAATGGCAAAGAGTGACATGTGACTCTGGCTCAGATACTTTAAATCTTGGGCAATGACTGAGCCAGGTGTAGGACTCTGTCACAGCTCATTTTTTTTCTCCCAGAACTACTAGTTTACCAGTAGAAGAGCTGCATATTCCATTGAGAACTTAAGGTTTTGGGTATTGCCCTACATATTTCCTAACAAATTTAACCCGTTTCCTCCAAGATTGTGTGAATTCCATAGGTTTAGCGCAGGGATTACCTGGTTCCCGTAAGCAATTTTTATAGTCCGCACTTCCCCTCTCTATATGTTTCTTATTTCTTATGGGGGTTATTCAAATGTTTAAAAAGGTTAAAAGTTTGTTTTCATAGATGAAGTTGAATTTAGACAATTTGAATATTTCTAAAAATATATCGATATTTGTCATTTCACTCATAAAGACTTAAAGTGGTTTGAATATTTTTGGCCTGATAGCTATGTATAGACATGTTATTAAAAAGTAAAAGCAATGTTTGATTGGTTCACATTATCCAAAGAGGGTGGAATGTAGTTGGCTGGTGAACAAAGTCTATGGGGAAGTTTAAAAAGTTGATAGAAATAAAACAAAATCAGCATAGAGCAGAATCTAAATCACAATATAATATGACAAAATTCCCGACCCCAAAGGCGGTTGATTCTATGATGCTTGATGTAAAAATACATTCCACCCAAAATACATGTGATTGATAGGAGGAAAAAGTATAGTACATTAAAAACAATATAGTTCAACTAACCCCATTAGTCCAGCACCATAATGAAATGATTGTTAAGTTTTATCGCCTTGTCAATTGAAGATGATGTTACATAATGACAATTATCAAAGTCAGCTAGATCTACTAGTATATCAAGAAACCAAAAAGAAGGGGTGGGTGGGGTGGGGAGAGAAGAATGAAGTAAGTTATTTGTATCCATAGGCGTACCCAGGATTTTTTGGAGGGGGGTGTTCAGTGGCGTACCGTGGGTCAAGACATTGGGGGGGGGGCGCACCTTATGGAAGCAACATCAGAATTGCATAACTGTACAATTAAACGCGAGCGAGCGGAGCGAGCGAGCTTGAAAATTTTGACATTTTACAGTCCCCAAACTGCCGTTTGTAGCCATATATGATAATATATGTATATATATTTGCTTTGGAAATTAAGGGGGTTGCACCGGGTGCAACTGCTGGCAGTTGCTGGCAGTAACATCAATCCTGAGAATGGCATAACGATTAAATGCGAGCGAGCTTGAAAATTTTGACATTTTAAGTCCCCAAACTGCCGTTATGGCTGCTATATTTTTTCGCTTTAGAAATTAAGGGGAGGGGGCGCACCGGGCGCAACTGCTGGTAATTACTGACAGCAACATCAGGAGAATTGCATAACGATTGAATGCGAGCGAGCGAAGCGAGCGAGCTTGAAAATTTTGACATTTTACAATCCCAAAACTGCCATTTGTAGCTATATTTTTTCGCCTTAGAAATTAAGGGGAGGGGGTGCACCTGGCGCAACTGCTGGCAATTACTGACAGCAACATAAGGAGAATTGCAGAACGAAATGCGAGCGAGCGAAGCGAGCGAGCTTGAAAATTTTGACATTTTACAGTCCTCAAACTGCCGTTTGTAGCTATATTTTTTCGCTTTAGAAATTAATGGGAGGGGGCGCACCGGGCGCAACTGCTGGCAATTACTGACAGCAACATCAGGAGAATTGCATAACGATTAAATGGGAACGAGCGAAGCAAGCGAGCCTGAAAATTTTGACATTTTACAGTCCCCCAACTGCCGTTTGTAGCTATATTTTTTCGCTTTGGAAATTAAGGGGAGGGGGCGCACCGGGCGCAACTGCTGGCAATTACTGACAGCAACATCAGGAGAATTGCATAACGATTAAATGCGAGCGAGCGAAGCAAGCGAGCTTGAAAATTTTGACATTTTACAGTCCCCCAACTGCCGTTTGTAGCTATATTTTTTCGCTTTGGAAATTAAGGGGAGGGGGCGCACCGGGCGCCACTGCTGGCAATTACTGACAGCAACATCAGGAGAATTGCATAACGATTAAATGCGAGCGAGCGAAGCGAGCGAGCTTGAAAATTGTGACATTTTACAGTCCCCAAACTGCCGTTTGTAGCTATATTTTTTCGCTTTGGAAATTCGGGGGGGGGGGCGCACCGGGCGCAACTGCTGGCAATTACTGGCAGTAACATCAGGAGAATGGCATATAACGGTTAAATGCGAGCGAGCGAAGCGAGCGAGCTTGAAAATTTTGACATTTTACCGTCCAAAAACTGTCGTTTGTAGCTACATGTATATTTTTTTCGCATTGGAGGGAGGGGGCGCCCGGTGCGCCCCCTGGATCCGCCACTGGTAGTCCAGGGTGTCGGTTTATGTTCATGATTGGGGGAGGTATGACCAGCGAGGGGGCGTCGAAGTGACCAAGCGGGAGAAGGATGTCCAAAATCTGCACTTTATATAGAGCATCCCCTAATTTGTTTGTGTTTGTGAGTGTGTGTGTTTCATATAGATGGAAAAGTTAGGAAATAGCCAAGGTCAAGTCATATTATTGGCAATGCAAGGCATTTTAATATAGACTAGTATGTAAAGCAACACTGCAAAATCAATGATCAAGCTTTGATAGCAAATGTGTACAACCTATCAAACATTGCGCAACATTGCACTCTTAGAAAAAAGGGTTCTTTTGAGCACCATTAAATGGTTCTCAGCACTGTCACAATAGCGACACCCTTTTTGGTGCTCGTGAGAACCTTTTTTAAATGGTGCTTGTCGGCACCTTTTGAAAAAGGTGCCCATTAGAACCTTTTTTCCCGATGAAATGGTGCTCGTGAGTACCATTTGAAAGGTGCTCTTGGGCACCTTTTTGACTAAAGATGGGCACCTTTTTGACTCTTTTCAAAAGGTGCTCATGAGAACCATTTCGTTGGAAAAGGTTCTAATGGGCACCAATATCAAAAGGTGCTGACAGGCACCATTTAAAAAGGTTCTCACAGGCTCCAAAAAAGGTGTCGCTATTGTGACAGTGCTGAGAACCATTTAATGGTGCTCAAAAGAACCTTTTTTATTTTCTTAGAATGTAGTATGTGAATGGATGTCTGTGTATTTTTGGTGTGTTTCACACGCAGTGCTGGTAAGTTGCTTCACTGGCACCATTCTTAAAGGTACATTTGTACATATCTGCATTGAAAATGTGCATCACAAACTCATTTGAAATGAAATGAATTGAACTGAATTTCATCTCATCAGTCAAACATACGTACAAAACATACATATTAGCAATACATAAGCATGCCATACATTATCGTTGACACTGGAAAAAAAAATCAAGGATAACACACCCATGCACACACAGTTTCACAAGCATGAATACAAACGTGTACATGAAGAGTTTGTTTGCAAAAAAAACGATAACTTTGCCAAATGGAGATATTTGAGATTAAAGGTCAAGAAAAATAAAGAGAATGATAAGAAAATTTTTGCTTCTTTTGACCATAACTTCAAAAATGTACCTTTATATGCAGTGACCAACATATAATTTAAAAGGTATTATTTTGTACTTTATGACAGAGACCGTACTTCAAAATCTTCAAAAATGGACTTATCGGATTTTGCAAACAAACTTTAACATGTACATGAAATTCACCATTATTTTTTCATGAAACATCACTCAATAACTGAAAACCATAGAAATTTGCTCTTTCACAAATTCGCAGAAATGTATTTATTCACCTTAACTTTTACAATCTAAAGGTGAGGTTTGTATTTGTCATGTTATAATCTGTCAAATATTCTTAACAAAATATTTTCATTTGTTCACTAATTTTTTTTCCACAATATTTGTCATTTGTGTACCGAGCAGTTCTTGAAACACCAACACACATCTCTGTACAGATGATATGAAATAGCAAGAGGTGCATCAGGCTTTCGAAATACATACCAAAATTTCTAATTCTCTGTGAAATAATTCCTGCGTGGATGAGATATTGTAATTGTGTCAGTCTTAAGATAGGTAGAAATCAAGTACATTACTTAAGTAGTATGAGGGACTTTTTCCACATATTTGCTAGTTTGTTTGGTGTTGGGGTCTTTTTTTTGTTTGTTTCTTTTACAGCATATTTGTCCTAAAAGCAACTACAAAGGGCAGGAAAACAATTCCATTAAACAGGACCTTAGGTATTGTCACAGAAAACATACATTATTTTGCTGGTATGATATACTTGGGAGAGGATAAGCTTTACAATCCTCCACTTCACTTCACTTCACATTTATAACGTCGAGTACTTGAATTAACTTATCTTTGTTTGTATACGAGTGACTTTTTTTTTTTGTTCTGCAATTTGAAAGCACCATAGACACATCTATACAACTGCAAATACAAGAAGAGTATCAATTCAGGTTAATCATGACCTCTGACAATTCACAGCATGTCCTACCAAAACACACACACACACACAAAAGAACACATTGTTTTATATTGTGAAGGATAATAAGAATCCCAAGGGGAAAAGAGCTAGGATACCACACCCACACAGTTTCACAAGCATGAATGAACAAAATTCCTCAACCATGATCTATTATATAACACTGGGAATCAATAAAAATTTACACTTTTTTTAAAAGCAGAGCCATAAATCATTAGAGTAAACTATATACAATGCAGGCCTAAAGCTGAGGTTTGAATTTGCTGTCCTATAGCCTGCCTATGACAATAATATGTTGTTAGCATTTGTCATTTTGTTCACCAAATTTGGCAACAGTCTTTTAAACACCACCACTACGTACATCCCGTACATGTACATTTTGTATCTCTGCAAAAACAAACTGGTGACAAGAGGTGCATCAGTGCTTTGAAATTGATTACATAATCTTCAATTCCCTACACAATACGTAATTCCTGTGTGGGTATAAATGCAATAAGTTTTACCAGTCTAGGTGCAAACTTTCAAAGTGTGCAGAAATCGACCACACAATGACTGGAGAAGTATAAAGAGCATTTTCTGTTTGTGCTTTTAAAGTTTAAAACTATGAATGACTCCACTTCTCAGATTGATCTCATTACGTCTACCCCCCCCCCCCCCAATACAGTTGATTCAAAGTTGTTGAATGCAAATTATAGTGAAACATTATCACTGGTACATTGTACGTTGCAAATACTGTATCGGGATTTTTCATAACAAAACAAATGTGACCCTCCATCACACAAACCAACAAAAAGTCGCCAGACATGAATTTTTGGTTGACGGCAGATTCTGAAAGAGCAGCTATAAAATACACTATAAGTCAATGCAAACGGACTTACCTACCCTATCTACATATTTCTAAAAGGTTTTCTCTGGCAGCATCAGTGTTTCTCTTTAACTCAGCTCATTCTTGGCTAGCGTAGGTTTCTGGTTGATGTTGTCAACGGGCTATCCGCGCTAAAATTGTCATTCTGATCGATGTATTCTTTTGGGCACCCAGCTCATTCTTGACTATCCCAGGGTTCTGTCTGATGCTGTCAACGGGCTATCACGGGCTGTCATTCTGATCGATGTATTGTCTTAGCCACACAGCTCATTCTCGACTAGCCCAGGGTTCTGGCTGATGCTGTGGATGGGCTATCCCGGGCTCTTATTCTGATCGATGAATTCTTGGCTAGTGTTAAGCCTACGGTTCTGGCCGATGTTGTCAACGGGCTGTCACGGGCTGTCTCTCTGATCAATGTACATGTAGAGTCGACCTTGTTCCCTAACCGCACCAGCGACCCAAACACGTCCGTTCTGGTTATCGTCCCGGCCGGAGTTACTTGTTCCCTGGTTTCTGTGCATGTAGGTGTGTTCACTTCCCTGACATATGAATTGAAAGATACAATAGACCTACACCGCGTTAATAAAACAAAGTCATTGCTATAATTCGATAAACAGAACACGGCATTACATGACGTGACTCCTTACTTAGAACAAGACTGAAAACATACTGAAGTGATTTTGACCTAGGCCTCCTGGGCTGTAGACAGACCTTAGGCTCTAACGTTAACACTAACAACAGTTATAACTTTATATAACTACACGCAGCCGCTGTCGTGGCACAGCGGTCTGGTGAGGCTAAACTTAAATTGAACAAATGTCCTTATTGCATGTACCGGTATAGGCCTTACCCCGGGGCGCTCCTTGTACACAGTTGCGATCGGCGTCTGGGCTGTGTTTCGGAGTTAGTAGACTCTACTTTTAATAGGCATAAACGTTACATGCAGGCCTATCTACACTATTAAGTAACTTAGCCCGGCTCAGTCGCTGTAAAAACGTGACAGCCATGCTCCGCATCCACGGCGTCTGTTCGGTCTAGCCCATTGCTATGCCAAATTTCTAATTGTAAAGTGTTAACGTTAGGCCTAACATGTTATTGTTAGATCTGGATCTACTGTACCTGGTAAACATTACACAAGATAGCAGCTTCGATCAAATTAGATCTAACATTAGGATCTAACCGTTGGCGTTAAAGGTTAAACACTGACTGCAAGAAAACGAAAACTGATTGATGAATCTAACTTGATTTTGTATCAAGGAATGTCATCTAAAAATGAGATAAAACCACCTTAAAACTAAAACTCTTACCTATTCTCCTAAATTGTGATGACTGCCATGGCGAAAATGGAATTGACATCAGTGACACGTTTCCAGTCCACTTTGACAAAATTAATGTCTACAGTTACCGGGTGCCGTTCGTTATGGCTGGGTGTGATGCATAGACCTACTGTGTATGCTACAAATTGCTACTAGCCGTCTGCAGCTGCTGCATAGAAGCTAGCTAGCTGCATGTATTGCGTTGGCACTCTGCCCGCTGTGATGTGGTGGGTTTGCATAGGCAGCAGGCTAAGCAGGCAGCTAGCAGCACAGCTTGACAGGGCTACATAGCCGCGGCGCGTGCCGCGGCGGTTACATACACAAGATTCCCATGCGGTGGTGCAACAGTGCAGTTAGTATGTGTGCGTTACGCGTACGCATATCTGATCGAGCGCTAAAATTGGATGGTGTGGCAGCTGTCGTTGGCACGCAGCCAAGATAAGTCATTAGTCTACAATAAAAACAATATGTACTTTTTATTATCACAGCAGTAGAAACAAATACAATATTTTTGTACCAATACCACATTTTTGGTGATTCTTACATCTGGCATTTGAATATACAGCAAGGGGGAAAATGAAAGTGGACCTAAAGATATTGTTTGACCTGCAGGAGTACCACAAATAACACTCGAGGACTGGGTCGCATACTAGCAAATGGTGACGAACGGAACCATTTCGATTGGGAACCATTTATAGGTGCTCATCGGAACCATTTTGCGAGAACCATCTGATGAGAACCATTTTGGAGCCGACGAGAACCATTTGAGAACCTTTTTTTCTTAGAGTGTGCAGCGACTCTTTTTGCCATTCCGATATTCTGAGTACATGCGCACATCCTGCTTGTAGTCAAAATGCCAACCAGGAATCACGCAGAATCACAATCTTTTGTCGTCTCCGGGCTTTTTGAACAATGTTATACCTCTTTAATAATATGGTTAAAAGAAATCTTAGAAAAATATTTTTTTTCTTGATCATCCTTTCATGTCGATTTCAAAAGCAGTTTACTAACCCTTGAATTACCATTTTCGTAGGTTTTTTTCTTTCTTTTTTCTTCTTTTTTTTTTAATCAGCGGATGGGGGGGGGGGCACGTGCCCCCCCCCCATGCCCCCGTAGTTACGCCACTGTTCCTAGACCTAGATATCTAATGAATTTTAGGCGCAATAAAGTCATCCAACCACAATTTGTAGACTCACACTCAGTTATCTTTCAGTTTTAACATTCAGACATTGAAAAAATTCATATCTACTATTACTAAAGATTACCAAGTCCATGTGCTATTACTAATTACATTGAGTAACAAGTAACTTGCTACTCCCAGAGCTTCCAGAGCTTGCTGCTTCCAGTAGGCTACTATACTGACTGTACTTGGTAGTCAGTGGCGTATCTAGGGAAAACGGCGCCCGTGGCAAGCGCGAAAATTGCGCCCCTAATTTCTGAAAAAGTGTTCAACCCCAACCCAATCCCGGTAGGGACTTTAAAAAAGTCCTCATGATATGCTTTTTGAAGCACTTAGAGGGGTCTTTTGAGGGTGATTTAAATGTATAAATAGGCAACCCTAAATTTTGATATATTTTGGCGAGCGAGCGCAGCAAGCGAGCCGAAAATTTTTATATTTCAGCTTTATACATAACATGGAATTCTTGCCATTTTTGGTTATTAAATCTTCGAATTACAATTCTAATCATAGTGGCGGCCTTATAGATAACGATTTATACCAACAGTGTCCAACCCCATCCCGGTAGGGACTTTAAAAAGTCCACATGATGTGCTTTTTCAAGCACTTATAGAAGGGATCTTTTGAAGGTGTTTTAAATGTAATATAGATATTGAAGAATTTTGGCGAGCGAGTGCAGCGAGCGAGCCGAAATTTTTTGTATTTCAGCTTACAAAACATGGAATTCTTGTCATTTTTGGTTATTAAATCTTCGAATGACAATTCTAATCAAGATATAGTGACGGTCTTATAGATAACAATTATATACCAACAGTGTTCAACCCCAATCCCATTCCGGTAGGGACTTAAAAAAGGTCCACTTGATATGCTTTTTCGAGCACTTAAAAGGTTTTTTTTTTTAGGGTGATATAAAATCTGATAAATTTTGATAAATTTTGGCGAGCGAGCGCAGCGAGCGAGCCGACAATTTTTGTATTTCACCTTACAAAACATGGAATTCTTGTCATTTTTTGGTTATTAAATCTTACAATTCTAATCAAGATATAGTGACGGCTTCATAGATAACGATTTATGCCAACAAACTAAGGACTTGGAAAAATACTCTGAATTACTATCCGAGTGAGTGAGCCGAAATTTTTATATTTCCACGTCATCATTACGTTTTGTTCTTCTTATTCTTTTTTTTTGATAAATTTTGGCGAGCGGGCGCAGCGAGCGAGCCGAAAATTTTTATATTTCAGCGTTACAAAACATGAAATTCATGTTTTGTTTCTATCTTGTTTGATTTGGTTTTCTGTTTGCGCGTCAGCTTCGCGCGCGGTGCAGTAACGTAGTATTAACACGTACTGTACACGAGTTCTTTAGTGCGTATGATATTATGTAACTCCATAATGTATCATCATCCACAAAAACATTAAAACAAGGAAGAGAGAGAGAGAGAGAGAAAATGAACGCAAAAGAAAGGAAAGGCGGAATTCAAAACGGAAATAAAAGCGGTAAAGACAGCTTTTGTTTCATTTGTCAACATCTAAGCATTGCTGAAGAGGGGTGTTGAGTAGCTCAAACACCTCCTTTTTGCCCAAGGGGGGTGTTTGAACACCTTAAACACCCCCCTTTTGGCAAAGGGGGGTGTTTGAACACCCAAAACACCTCCCCTCGGTACGCCCTTGTTTGTATCTGTAGTTTTGGTTTTCAGTATATTCATTTTAATTTCCTTAATTTCCGTTAGGTCATCATGGATTGGAGCATTTGTGTACTAGTAATCTGCCAGGAACAAACACAAGAAAAACTTAAAGGTCCTATATATACACTTTTGGGAGAGTGACTTGAAAAAAATGTTCAGGATATCACATTTTATGCATAATATGTGTAGGTCTGGGGGCATTTCATGAAGCATTTTGTCCGACAAATTGTCGGACCAATTTGCTCTCTGCCAATCGGATGCAAGGATTTCTGTAGTTTGTAACAGTTTGTCAGAAAAATATCTGACCAAACTGCTTCATGAAATGCCCCCCTGTTGTATCACAAGACATCCTACCATATACAGTTTTTGCAATCAAAGCAAACATATAAAGAGATATCAGTATTTTTCTCATTAAAGCATAATTGCGGACGGTTTAGTCTGGAAACATGTTATCATAGAAATATTGTTCACATTTTGTGTTATTAACAATACTTAACATTGATTATACAGATTCATTTTTTTTACAGAGGTTCTTTCTATCCGTAACTCACACTTAAGAATAATTTTCAAGCACTAATTTTGGGTTTTTGCCTTTGATTATCCACAAAAAGGAGGAATGTTGAGGAGATCAGGAAAATATATATTGATGTAGATTTTGGACCTGAAGGAGCAGTTGAAGCATTGTTAAGAAACAATGCCTTATGGCATCGTTCTTATCATCAAAAATTAATAATGACAAACTCAAATGAAAATTGGAGGGGGGAAGAAAAGATGAACATAATGACATGAGACAGCTTGGTAAAGATTAAACGCTAAAATAGACAATGCAGCCTCTTTTCTCAGTTCATACTTATCCAGAGTGTGTGCTTTCTTTCCAGTACCGGTATTATTATTTAGATAGGTTAGGGGAATCCCTTTGAATTGTGTGATACATCATTTCAAAGTTTACAGTCTGCTCTTTCAGAATCTGTCCTTAAAGGACAAGTCCACCTTCATGCACATGTGGATTCAGTGAATACAACAATATTAGTAGGAAACATCACAGAAAGCTTGGAAAAAATCGTACAATCCGTTCAAAAGTTATGATTTTTTAAGGTATCTGCACAGTCGCGGCTGGATGAAAAGACTACCACAGTGTATGATGTCACATGCGCACATTCTAAGGAAAATAAAATGAGAATTTCACAAAACCATACTTTTTGAATAAAGTTCACATAGTTTCTTTGACTTGCTACTGACGTATAGGGTAATATTATTCCCCCTGCCTTCTGAAAGAGAAGTCGAGTATCCTTCTGTAAGCGAAAATAATTTAAGTTGAATTTTCTTTATTCATTCTTTATATCGTTGTACACATGTGACATTACAAGGTATAGTAGTCTTCTCATCCAGCCTCGACTGCATGAGCAGAAACTTCAAAAATTCATAACTTTAGAACGGATTGTCCAATTTTCCTCAAACTCTCACTGATGTGTTCTACTATTGTTGCTGCATTCACTCAACCCACATGCTATAAAGGTGACAAATCTTTGTCTGGCGACTTTTTTGTTGATCAATTATACCAACCCTGATGGAAATCTCTTCAAATTCATAAGTTCTGAAGTTTCCTTTAAGTTTAACCAAAATCTATATATGTAGTTGCCATGGCAACATACCACTTAACACTAATGAAAAGTATTTCAAACCTCTATACATCCCGTCGATCAGTTGTACCTATTCAAATGGAATCTCTTCCAAACTGGAAAATAGCCTCCTGTAACTAACTTCAATTAAAAAACCCTAGTTTTGGGTTACCATGGCAACGCACAAATCAACAATTATATTTGACCCCTGGTTTATACTCTTGGTACCTTCTATACAACGTTCATATCAAATTTTGTGAAAATTGAATCTTCCTACCTGGAGAAATAAACAAAAACATGATTTTTAGGAAAAGTTCATTGACCTTTGACCTTTGACCTTTGGAAAATTCACTCCAAATTCAATCAAAATATTTTACTTGTTCTCAATATTCTTCCTGCCAAGTTTTATCCAGATTGGATATTCCTGACCTGAGAAATAGCCAAAAAACCTATTTCACAAATAAAGGTCATTGACCTTTGACCTCTGACCTCCTTCCCAGCATCAGTTTTCTTGGAGCACCCTATTTTTTGAGAAGGTACATCATGAAGTACCTTTGGTGAAAAAATCATGCTTTTGTCCGCCGTGTCACGATAATTTCACTAAGCCACCCCACTAAAGCAGCAGCCACGGAACTCTGCAGCAGCATGCAAAAACGTCGCGACGTCCCCGTCGTCCCTACCGTATGTGTCGTGACGTCATACACATCTTTGTACAGCACTTGCACACACTGACGTGACTGGCACACAACAAGCGTAGAGTTGATAACCCGGGTCGGGTACACACACGGACGGGTTCGGGTACGGGTATGTAACGGGGCTGCGTTGCATGAAGAAGCATGGCTGACTTTGATGTGATAACATATGAGGACGATGATGAAAATGGCGTATATCCAGAAGAGGTAGCACTTACAATGGTCCCCGATCCAATCTTCATACGTGGGACAGGACACATTACAATGTAAGTTTGATATATTCAAAAAATATTACACGAGAGCTGACCCGAAGGAATGATCTCGACCGGCTTTCAATCTCATTTCTTCTTGTCTCGGTGCAGAGAGTCTGGACGGCTATGCACCGGCGGCTACAGTGTAAAGCTGTTGTGTTGTCATGTTCAAGGAAAGTGCTTTATTGTCATGATTATGTTGCGCAATTGGGCATACTAGTAATAATGTTTCTCAACGCCAGACTTTGCGGGCTTCTTTCTAAACATTCGGTGCAACGTGTCATCTGCACGTGTATAATGCAGGAAATGTAATCGTGGCCACTGTTATTAATTTACATTTTATTCAGTGAGCTCGCAACAGAGCAGAGAGCCGCAAGCCGCAGCAGCTCAGGTCAGCGGCTCTCATCATCTTGTACATACCGTACCAAGTTCTTGATGATCAAACTGACTGACCCCGGTACCCACGAGTGACAGTGACCGAGCTTGATCTTGGGTAGTAGATCTTGAGAAAACAGGAATGAAGGAATTTACCACACTACATGTGCCATCATTCCCCAGTCCAGGAACCAAATAATGTATCTTGTATGCTCCTAACTGCGACCAGCCCCATACGCATAGCGTAATGCGTATGGGGCTGGTCGCAGTAAGTATGCTCCCAAAAGCTTCCCATGAAAATACAGCCTTACAGGGATGATGGCATCAACTTGAAGAAGTTGACAGTGCAGTGTTTGTGCATTTAGAAAGCAAGCCACCCGTGATTTGACCATAACGCCATCCAGAATTTGACAGCTAGTATGGAGAAACTTAAATGCTTTTGCACGCAGTCAAATTTTGAGAGGTCGGACCTTGTTGGTGCAGGTTTTTTATGTTTCAATTTCAGTGACATGGAGTTGTGATTCATCCACTGACAAGTTTAGTTACATCTACATATTCTTTTAACCCGTTGAGGACGAGTCCCAAGTATACTCGAGCAAGCGTCTATGGGAAATGCGTGTTGTAGCAAAATCAAACCATCCTCAATGGGTTATTAAAGTGGAATCCAGCATCTCATTGAGTCATTGGCAGTCTTTTCAAACTAACAGATTTTATGTTTGTTTTCTTTTCTATCATTTCACATACAGATTTGGGCTGAGCAATAAATTTGAAACAGAGTTTCCTCAAGAGTTGGCTGCAAAGGTAAACAGACTTACAGCATAGAAGTGTATAAAGAGAACAAAAACATAAAAGTGGTGTAGATTCTATGAAAACCTAGCGTTTAAATAAAAAAAGCCCTAGAGAAACATAGCTCTGCTTTTTCACAAAGAAAGGGTCATACAGAGTGTACATGGCAAAATGGTACCCACGGTCCACGCTGTACTGAACTGTGTAATGATAGAGTGCCAGTGGCTAGCAAGTTGTTCTTTTTGTCTTCAATGAAGCATCAAGTCAAGGGGTGGAAATAACAGCATCCTGTGTTAAATCCTACTCATATTGTTACATACATTAAATTGAATAGCTCTGTCAGTGGTCTATCTGAGACCTTGGCCCCATTTCATAAAAGATGTTAGGATGACAACTCTTGCTGGAATGACCACTTTCCACAGCAAACAACCAATCAGGAAGCTGTATTCTTGTCATTACCATGACAATAGTCATTCCAGCCAAGAGCTGTCATCAAATAAACTCTTTATGAAATGGGCCCCTGGTGCTGTTTAAAAACATTGTGATGACAATAACAAATGCTTGCAAAATGACAACATATACATTCAAGATGAAGGGTACTTAAAAAAAAAAAAAGGAAAAAGAATTTGTTCAGTGATCCCCTAGAAATGCACCCATACACTGTTGAGAGCTTTCTACTTCAGAAAGAAGCGCAGTGGAGATAAGATTGAATTATGCCAAAAACATCACAGAGAGTTGATGAAAACGTTTTATAATACTTCCATTCCAATACAATTGAGGTCTGAAGTTCAGTGTGACAGATTTAAGCATAGCATAGCATTATGTTGTTGTTTTCTCGCCCTGGAATGTGAGTTGATCATTACTTCACTTTGAACTGTCCTATGCTAAGAAGTGATAGATATGTTCTTTTCGGAATTTGAAAACAAAATTGATACTTTCTATTTCACAAACGATCAGTACTTTGGACCTCAAATGTGGCAACCTTGAACATTAACTGTGGAGGATGCAGTGCAATCAAAAAAAGAAAGAAAAGAAAACACATAAAAGTGTACTTCTGTAGCCAATTGTCTTGCCATTCAATAATGCCAACATGCACTGCCTTCTGAATATCCTAAATCGTCCACAACTCTAGTCAGTGGAAATGAAGAAGTAACATTAGCAATTTACTATGAGATTAACAACTAGTGAAACTGCCGGATTGCATGCCTTCAAATGAAATATTGAATATTTCATTTGAAGGCATATTCTCATTGGGTCGTTTTCCATACTTAAAATTATATGCCATATCACTTGTAGCCATAGCATGAATACAGTAACTTGCTACTGCACAATGCTATAACTGTCACTACTGGGGGGTGTTTCATCAAGTTAGTCAGCGCTGGCAAGTTGTCAGTCTCTGACAATCACCATAGTAACAGTCAGTGACCAGAGCATCTCGGCCAATCAAAACCAATGATTTTGCTGAAATTGTCAGTGACTGACAACTTGTCGGCGCTGACTAACTTGATGAAACACCCCCCAGTTTGTCATCTCCTACGTGTATGTCGGTACTCTGTTTTTCTTCTTCTGTACTTCCCACTGGGTTTCTCATCCTAGCCCTACCTTCTGAAATACATCACTTTCTTCTGTGTAGCATTGTATATTCTTTGGGACCTTGGTCAACAAGTTGTGCTTTATTCAGGTCCCTCACAGCATTCAATGTGTAACCCTGCTTCAATTTTGTAACTGATGTACACATGTATGTTAATGTTCCCACATGTATACGAGATGTAAGTGGTAAATATGTGAATGTTTATGAAAACGAACTGAAACTGAAACGACTGACCCATATCTGTCATGTAGTTTTAATGACAACATGTGAGTAGATTTATATTACCTCAGTGCTTAAGTTTGTCTTATGAGTGTACTCAATGATGGTTGACATCATTTTTCTCTCCTTTTGTTATTGCTTTTCTTAACATTCAAATGTGTGTAAAATTCTGCCTTATTTCACAAGGTGGCACCGGAGGAGTACAAATCCTCCATCACCAGAATAAACAGCATCCTGCACAAAACCATGCCTATGAACCTCAAGTGGCTCATCTTTGGCTCGACAGTATGAGGAGGTGTTATACTACCCAAATTAAGACAATTACCGATGATTCCTGTTATAACAAAGTCTTCTGAACTGGCATTTTCTTTTGTTTTTTCAACATTTTGTCATAGATGAACAATGAAGTATGTTAAGATGTATCGATTACATTTTAGGATCTTAATTCTTTTTTTCATCATAACCAGAGTTTTGTTATAACCGTGTTCGTTAAGAACAAGAGTGTGCTGTATTGCTGTGGTGTTCAATGTCATTGCATGGCTTTGCAATGTGACACCAAAAAGCGCACATAATAATACCAAAATTGCAAACACAGTCCAAATCTTAAAACAGAGCAAGATTTTTCCATCAAAGTATTTGAGCACCATAACACTGTGGTGTCATTGGCAATCATTTCCGTACCAAGAATATTATCAGCTGTGATACAAATATTATACAGGAAAAGAAGATAGGTTATTCAGTTTGACCTCTTCAAGCCTGCAGCCTGTCACTTGTACAATCATACAAGTTGTCTTCTTTTTGTTGTTGTTGTTATTGTTGTTGATAGGAACAGTCTTTGTTCTTCAGACTGCCTTTGTTGCTGCAGTAGAGTTAGCCATCCTGTCTCGCTTGCCTTTAAATCTGTCTATGTGATCTCAGTACTGTCTTGCCTGCATAACGGAAGCGAGACATACGTGTCACTTTTCAGTTGTTGTCATTGTCGTCATAGCAATTGATGTACTCCCTATAACTTTCCACAGCTTTGAGGCATGTTCACCAAAATCACACCACAGGTACATGACCCCAAAATCCTGGTGAAGTCTGAATATGGCTGTAGTCTGATGAGGTCAAGGGTCAAAAGGTCAATGACATTTCCCTTACAAGCATTGTACTCGGAGTATTGTGGTGTACTCTCAATAACTTTTCACAGGTTTGAACAATGACCACCAAATTCACACCTCAGGCAGGGCTCGACACTAACGGTGGCCCGGTGGCCCGGGGCCACCAAAAATGAAAGTCGGGCCACCAAATTTCAAAAAAGGGCAAATTTGGTGGCCCGCCTTGGGCCATCAAAATTTTTTGAAAAGTATGTCAATAAATTCGTAACTTTTTGCGCCGGAAATTAGCAGTTAAATTTGTTCAAAGGATGGATGAAAGGGACTGAATGAATGCCTGAGAGTGAGTGTTGCAAGTTTGTTGAAGTTTATTTATGAGTAGATATGTCCAACTTCTAATTCTTACTATCGTAAATCTTAAATATTTGACTCATTAAAAAAAAAGGACTTTAAATGTTTTTTATTGTTTTTTTTTGGGACACCAAATTTTTCTCTTGGGCCACCAAAAATTTGAAATTTAGGATTTTGGTGGCCCCATCGGGCCACCAAACAAAAAAGTTAGAGTCGAGCCATGCCTCAGGTACATCACCTGAAGATGCCGGTCTCGTTTGAAAATTTCATGATATTGTGCGCATGGCAGATTGTCGGTACAGTGCTTCCCTGCGCATGGCAGATTGTCATTAGGGTGTTGGAGTGCGCATATGGTTAGCAACATTATGCCATGCGCAGGGAAGCGTGTGAAGACAATCTGCAATTTGCACAATGATTTGAATTCAAAGGTCAAAAGGCCAATGAACTTTACCTTATTAACACCCTACTCGTAGTATTTTGGTGTACTCTCAATATCAAACTTTCCACAGCTTTGAGCTATGACCACCAAACTCACACCACCGGTACATAATCTAGATATGTTGGTCAAGATTGAATATGGATGAAGTCCAACGAGGTCAAATTTCAAAATTTCAATGAACTTTCCTTGATAAGTACTGTACTCTCAGTATTGTGGTGTACTCTCAATAACTTTCCATAGCTTTGAGCCATGACTACCAAATTCACACCACAGGTACCTGGTCATGCGCATGGCAGATTGTCAGTACAGCACTTCCCTGTGCATGGCAGAGTGTCATAAGGGTGTGGGAGCGTGCATAGGGTTACTAACATTATGCCATGTGCAGGGAAGCGCATTAACAACAACCTGCCATGCACAGGGAAGTGCGTTAACGACAATCTGACAGGCGCACAACGATTTGAGAATTCTGACAAGGACAAAGGTCAGAAGGTCAATGAACTTTACCTGATAAATCACACCCTACACGTATTTTGGTGTACTCTCAATTATTTTCCACAGCTTTTAGCTATGATCACCAAGTTCACATTACAGGTACATCATATAAAGGTACTGTTCTGGGGGGTGTTTCATCAACGTTTGTCAGACAATCACCATAGTAACAGTCGGTGACCAGAGCATCTCATCCAATCAAAACCAAGGATTTTCCTGAAATTGTCAGCACTGACAACTTGTCAGCGCTGACAAACGTTGATGAAACACCCCCCAGGTTTGAATATTGTTGAATTCCCACAAGGTCAAAAGTCAAAATGTCAATGAACTTTCCCTGGTAAGCACCATGTGACCATGAAATTCACAGCACAGGTACATCATCTAAAGATGCCAGTCAAGTTGAATATTGGTGAATTCTGATAAGGTCAAAGTTCAAAAGGTCAATGAACTGACATTACAAAACACTATAATCACAAATTGTGATATGTAGGCAAGACATTGCTTCGTCTTTACCTTGTTATTAGATTAAGTGTGTTTGATTTGTACCAGTAGTTATTGAATTGACTTGAGACTGTTTTGCCACTGGTGTCTTTCTCCACAACAAACAGACAAGACACATGATTGAGAAATCTCTGGACTGGGAGAACAGTCGACTGTACTATAAGCTTGGTCTTCACTGGTCCCTATGCAAAGAGCAGTGTGAATCTAGCAACATGAAAGAATATGTAAGTAAACAAATGCCAGTTTCAGTGGCTATTATGTTATATGGGGACTGGTGATGGTACAGTTAATTTTTGTTTCTAAGTGTTTGACAGAACTAGAGCAGACTGCTCCAATATCACATGCTGTCTTACCATTGACAATTGAAACTTACTTTTGGGTGAGTAAACTGTCAAGACATGAAACTAGCTTAGTGGGGGCACTTGAGTTCCAGATATAACTATATGGAGAGGATGGGATGAGAAGTATTTGTATGCTTTAAGATTATATTTCTAATCTCATTGATTGAGATAAAAAAATTCCAATTTTTTCTTTAAATCACTAAGTTATCAGATAAAGGTGAATAAAAGATTTGTGTTGAGATTATTTATGTTCTGTGGCAAAGGTAATATATTACCTATCACCTATGAGATATAATAATGTAGAAGGGATGACGATAGTTATGGTACACTTCCTGTAAACTTGGATCAACGGGGATGATTTCAAGTTCAAACGAGTGCTGTGATATTTTTTTTGTTATAAATGTTAACAGTGATTGAAAGACAGGAAAGACAAAAGGTTAATTCCACTACAGATTCTGACATATTCATGTAAGGGTGTGTTTTCCTTATGTTTGCTGTCACAGCTGCAGGAAAGTCAATATGGATACAATCATGCAGCTTTGTATACTTAACAAACAAATTATCTACTGAGATCATTACAGTATTGATGCTTGCTCTTGTCATTATTACTATTCCAACAGACCTACTACTTCTTTTTCTGGCAAATTTTCCATGGTGCATTATGTTTATTTGTTTGTTTGTTTGTTTGTTTGTTGTTGGTTTTCTCTTTTTTTTTGGGGGGGGGGGGGCACTAAGACATTAATTGATGTGATTTCAACTATAGTCAAACCTGTCCATAGCATCCGCCCAAGGAGACAAAAAAAAAGAAAGAAAAAAAGTGGCCGTTGTAGACAGGTGGCCACTATAGACAGGTTTGACTGTATTACAAAGCCACTGATTGCATCTATGTTTCTTGTCATGAGTTATATGTAGAATTCCTTGTACTTGGAAAAAGTATTGTTAAAAAATTGTTATTTTATACTTCGTAGTCACTAGGGTTTGTTACTTTCTTTTTTCTTGTCCAACTTGCAGGTACTAAAGATAGAATTTGTACCAAGACTAAATATACTCAAGCCGGACTGACGTGCAGTGACTTTGTCAAGAAATAAAGATTGAGATATATTTAATTGTCCTTGAAGTAGCTGGCTTACATCGTATGAAATTATGTACATGAACATGTGTATATTTGAAAGAACAGTGTTAATATACATTTTCACCTGTATATAGGTCAGTATTATTTTTGCCAAATTAGATTTTGCTTGGTTATTTGATTTAGAGGTATATAGTAGAGCAAGTGTGGTTGTGTATTTTGCTGCAATAATGAGTGGTATTTGTAGTTGTGTTTGTACTTCACATTGATTGAATTATGATTGGCTTCTCTGCCACTCAACTTGCTTGCAGGCACCCGATATGACTTCCCATTCACACAGTAAATCCTGTGATAAGTACTATTAGAAGTGTAAGCGTGACAATACAACAGGAAATGAAGCAGTGAAACTCAAGATGACAGTGTGATATCTTGACTGTAGTTCTTCTAGGAATAATGCAAAGGCTATATTTGTGGCTCCTGTATTCCTTGATGCAAAATGAGCAGTAGTAAATGCTTGCAAAAGGCGTGTGTGCATTGAGGAAATAAGAGCATTTGTAAGTTTGTAGGCTATGTGCACAGCAGCCAGAGGCAAGCTGTCGGAGGCGCATATTAAAGCAGTATTAATCTGCATGTGTATCATTATTCTTTTTTTAAATCATGAAATTGTATCCGTTTACGCGATAACTCAAGACTGGATCAAGCAAATTTCACCAAACCGTGTCGGAGGATGGTGTATGATGGAACAATTACTTGATTAGTTTTTTAGTGAAATCGAACTGAGGTCAAAGGTCAAAGATCAAGGTCAAATCCTGAAATTTATCTGTTTACGTGATAACTCAAAACTGGATGAAGCAGCTTTCACCAAACTTGGTCCAAGGATGATGTATGATGGGACAATTAGCCGAGTAGATTTTAGTTACATTGGCAAGAGGTCAAAGGTCAAAAGGTCAAGGTCAAATGCTAAAAATGTTGCTATTTCAGCAATATCTATGCAATGCCCTAAGGTATTTTCTTGAAACTTGGTGTAGACATGTACTACTGCATAGAGATTCTCCAGAGAGTTTCATGTCATAAGGTCAAAGGTCAAAAGGTCAAAGGTTAGGTGAAAATGTAATATCACTTTTCTCACAAATGGTTCAATGTATCTTCATGGAACTTGGTACATACGCATGTACTGACTGGCAGAGATTATCTAGGGAATTTAGGGGTCATAGGTCAATAATCATGGGGTCAAAGGTCAAGGTCAACTCCTCAATATTTTACTATTTCCCTCATACACTAGTATATGAAATGCTTGCATTATTAGTTTTCAAACTTAATATACATATACATGCATTACCGAATGGAGATTCTCCAGGAAATTTCCAGCCAGAATGTCAAAGGTGAAGGATCAAAGGCCAGGTTTCGATGCCCCCCCCCCCCCCCCCCCCAAAAAAAAAAAAAAAAAAAAAAAAATCTATTTTCTACTGTAATTACACTCTTTCTTCATACCTTGGAAATTACTCATTGCATAAACTTATAAAAGGGTCTGTCAGAATTCAAGTAAAAATTCTTAATTCCCCAAATATGTGTACCTGCACTCTTTGACAATTATAGCAAACCCAGTTCAAGGAAAGTGAACATTCAAGTCATTTCTGACAAGCCTGTCATATTTCTATTTTTCACCTACTTTGGCTTTTGTGAATTATCTGTACCTGTCTACATAAACGCCCCAAGTTCCATTAGAATTTGGAAATCCCAACACTTTTTTATAGGGCTCTGTCTAAAGTTATCATATTTGTAAAGCTGTGTAAAGACAGTCCAATTTATTAAGTGAACTGAATCTAAGCTCTGCCATGAGACAAGTTCATATCGATTCAAATGATTGTGACTACTGCTTTCAAATGTCTTGAAGACAAATATTCAAGGTCAATGGGGAGGAAATACCGGTAACTACTGTAATAATGGAGAACATTTTGAATATCTATCTGCAATGGACTACACTGCTTACAAGAATCCACCATTTGTGAGCTAACCTCTGCCATGGATTACGTAGTGTTATGTATTCCTTCTGCTTAGAGGAAATCATTAGTATTGGTATTGTGACCTTGGTTGGAAGTTGTTTCCACAGTATTTCAATCTTAGTACTTCTACGAGGAACGAGGAAGATTTGCACATTTTGACATGTGACTTGAGGCAATCTACTTATTCTCACTAGTTTCAAATCGACTGGAATTTGAACTCCTTTTTTTGACAAGTGTACTGACACAATAACCCTCATCGTAGCCTATGTTGATTCGACGACTACTGCCTGATTGATTATGCACAAAAAATACATCAGTTAGGCAATAGTAGGAGGCCAGTCATGGCCACCCTTGGTTATGCATTGACCATGTGTGTGTGTGTGTGTGTGTGTGTGTGTGTGTGTTTATGTTTGTACGTTTGTTTATGATTTGGGTTATACAGTCAACCTTGCCCAAGTCTAATCTATTTGGACTGCAGAAATACAGTAGCTTTGACTTTGAGAAATTCAACTTAGGCGATTATTTGACTCATGCGAGGTCAACTTAAACAAGGTTGACTGTAGTAACAGTACAACCATTGTCCATGTTTGATATTTCCTATATTGTGATGGGAGCCAAGTTAAACCAAGGATTTACCATCCCTGAAATCTTCATTAGCTGAATCCGACAGTGACAGGATTTTGTTATGTGCGCCCTCCCTCCCCCCCCCCCCCAAGTCATGCAGACCAAGAGTTAAAAGTGGATATCACTCGCATATAGTTCAGTATTAGTAATCTACATAACATTTCCTGATGATCAGAACCATTTCTAGAAAATTGTAACTCTACTGCATTATTATTGATATTACATGTATTTCTTTTTGTTCATTCATACTCTGCCTCAGTCTGGATTTTGCTGCAGGAATATTAGTATTGTTTGTAATGATACAGAATTTGCATTACATAATTTTGTGGTATCAAAATATTGCTGGGCATTAGACTTAGTCTTAGACTGTAGTCCTATCACACTTTCAAGGTCACAGTTAAAGTGATTGGGTGATGTAGTCTTTCTTTTTGTACAATGTACCTCTACAAGTGCATTCATAGACTTTAGCATCACTTTTTAGGCATATGCATGATTTGCTTATTTTGTACACAAGAAGGAGGCCAATAGCAAGCATCCCTGAAAATGGAACAATGGCATTAATGAGTTCTGCTTCTGATGATGCTTTGGAGGAATAGTGTCTTTTCTGTTTTTCCATAATCCCCATGGAAATTAGGAAAGAAAAATGAGAGATAATGATTAAATTGAAAAAGTTCTGAGCATTGCTATTCATGAGGACAAAGTATTGCTAACAGCTTCTGTCTTCCCTCTCCCACATGCCTCCATCACTGGGCAATATAAGAGGTACTCATTGAATATTGTACTAGATATTGACATAAAGAGATATAGAAATCATGAACTGTATCATTTACCATTTCCACTCTACTCATATCTGTAGTTTCACCTTGCATTTTCCATTCAAATTTGTTCACTCTAGTAGGCGATTTCCTGAGCAGTCACAATTTACCTGCAGATTCCCAGGAAAAAAAGAAAGGGGGGGGGGGGGGCTAACTCTCTGTGGTAGAACATTAGAAGATGTTCTACACTTATGTACACACAGGATCCTGTCACCCTGGGCGTGTATGTAAGGCGGAGAAACACAATACATGTCTGTGTGTATGGCATATCTAAAAGCCTGGTTGCCACTTCAAAATGTGTTCCTGAATATATTTGACGGTACATAACATGTACTAGTATTACAGACTGTGTGCTAACAATATATTTGTAACGCAGTCTGATTTGAGTAGACTGCTAGTCTTCTATTTCTATTCCTGTCCTTTCTGCACCTGTGCTGGGTTTTCCCCCTTTTCTATCCAAAGAGAATTTAGAAGGAAATACAGCGTGTGTTTATATATCCTATAACATATAAATCATTTATACACAATACTTCACAAATATACATCACAAATATTAATTCCTGTTTGTGCATGCTTTGCTCTGATTTGATGAATTTGTTGAGTTGAAGTCCAATTTAATTCCAACTTTGTTACTGTATTACAATGTCCTCTTCAAGCTGTGTGACAGATAATAACATCCTATACATGTAGTACCTACACCGTATGTATTAAAGCATAATGTGTGAATATCAATAGTGATTTCTACTTACCAGATTCTGATTGATTAAAGAGTGTCAGTATCCTGTTATTGTTCAATTCAAACATATAACTCTGTTCTAATCCCATCTTCTTGAGACTGCTGAAATTTCAAATACAGTGAGTAATGTAAAGGACTTTGATGTTACGCATGTTATGACAGTGCTACCATATTTCTATGATAGCTCTCAGTATACAGTATTTTATGATTCATACAGGTACATTGTACATTGTTTATATGCTACAAAATGTAAGAATGCTGAATAGTGTGTATCCAAAAAAAATGCAACTTTGGGTTTCTTTGTCCTCTTCCTATATAGGGTGTAGCTGGTGTAGCTAAACTACATGGAGTGTAGCTACACCAACCTGACACCAGCCTATCATAGTTTGACACACCATTATGATACGACGTGTCGGACTATGATGATATGTTATACATGTACAACTGCAAATCACACAAAACACAACACGAGACATGAAATTCTGTCGACAAAAAAGTGCAACGCCTGTACCTGAATGGATTTTTTGTTTGTTTAATGCATCACATGAAACTCCTTGGATTTTCTTTTTCTCGTTTCTCTATCGTGTTTGTCATTGTTTCCCGCCGAGAACCAAAGAATACCACATCAGAGGTTGGTAGACTACAATACTTAGCCTCGCAAAGATAATTGTGTGTGTGTGTGTGTGTGTGTCATGCTTGAATGTCGCCTCTTACATGCAGAATTCACGGAACAAGGTTGAACCTACGGCACGTGACCCGGTACTTTTCACTGTGCTCAAGTGTTAATTATTGGGACATGTCTTCATGTTTTTGTTTTGTTTGTTTGGTTTTGGTTTTTGTTTTTTGTTGTTGTTGTTTTTTTTTTGGGGGGGGGGGGTTGGTTTTTTTAAACCAAATTCTTGAGGACCTCGGCCTAAATACGTTTATTGTCCGTCCATAGTTTGAAAATGTTTTTCCTTCTCCATTTCATAAATTTCGTATAAACCTTATGTATCCCGTGGGTAAATACATCAATAAAGATAATGTATGGAAAGTTTTTTTTTTCTTTTCAATTCATCTCTTGACATATTTGTTACTGTATCAACTATGATAGCAGGGAAATGTTTAACATCATTGACAAGTTTGCTGCATTTACAGGAAAGATGATTAATTTAGATGAAGGGTATATTTCATCAAAAACATGCTTCCATATTTCCTGACGGATTCGGATACATATATTCTGTGGTAGATCGAGATAAGAAAAATCCACATGGAAAAATGATTTTTTCGTCTCTTATTGCTTCATTCATTGTAACAGTTTGTTGCCATTTTATCTCGAAATATGTTTCCTTCTTTGTGCGTACATGTATCAACTGTATTCTCTTTGTCGAATAGGGGGTTTAATGTCTAGAACAGCCCATGTTCATAAGAACATGTTCACTGTATTATGTTGTTTTTCCTTCCATTTTGACTCAAACTGGGTCAGATGCTCTTTTACACATTCACTGCAGCCTTCCTATCTGAGTGATAGTGCATAAGACAAGTGTCGATGTCTAGTAAGATTTAATACTTGGGTATTATTATTACAGAATTAGGCGAAATTTCATTTTGAATGAGTACCGAAAGAGTTGAGCATAATACATGTAGTTATACATGTACACTTGTGTCAGTGGCAGTATTGACCAGATGATATCGCCCGGTATATGTCGTTATGTCCTTTCTAAAAATGCAGAAATTCGTCAAATTTTATATGTGTTGGGACTTTAAAGAATTAGCATGCACTCTTGACTGTCAAGAACTTTAATTACACGTGGAGTGCGTTATAATTATCCCCTGTAAACATTGTTTTGTTCCTGCAAGTTTTTTACTGTCTGTGTTGTACTCGTATCTGGGATGCGTGCACCAAGAAGTGTATACTAGTAGTTGACGAAGTATAGTATGAATTATGACCTCCTGTTGTGTTTTAGGTTCTGCTTGAAATGTATACTTTGTACTTCAATCATGAGAAAGTATAAGTGGCACGTGATATTGACGTATTCTTGCTTTGCTTGGAATGTTTTATGCAACTGACAGAGCGAGTAGTTGTCATATTTATTGTCATATTGACATTTTTAAAAAAAACTCCAATGAGTATGACACAATACACGCTTAAAAAACAACAACACACATGTAGTTTGACCTCATCCGATGTTACGGACAGTTGAAGAAGTAGAAGTGTGTAGATGACAGCATCTAACAGGTATACAACTAAGTAGTATGACCTGCATTTGAAAATAAAAACGATGATATTTAAAACAACATGTGGCAGTTGTGTATAAATTCATGTGGAAATCCTCGGAACCTGTTATTGTATAATAACTAGCATGATAAAATTGCAAGCCAACCTGTTCTGCATAAAAAAAAAGAAAAAAAGACATGTTTGTTGCTGTATGTCCTATGATGTAACACAATACCGATGATCAGTACACCTGAAGATCGGGTAAACAACAACGAGTGCGTACATTTACGTGATGATGCAAAGATATCATAATCAGCCATGATTAGATCAGTATGACTTTTCTTTTGTGTACAGGGTCAATACTGAGCATTACCCACTAACGGTACTCTCGAGTTGCATCGTAAAAATACTGATGCGCATGTACAGTTGACATTAAAAACATTAAAAACATCTCTTCCCACATCCCTGGTTAAAAGGTCCCAGGCATACGAATTACGTAAGCGCTTCACAATAGGCCTATACTTATACATGTACAAGTGTATATAAACCATGTAACAATCTTCATAAAGCGCATAATCACAATTATAATCATCATCCCTATAGATTATTCGCTCTCGGAAGGAAAAGCACGGAATTAGAAAGAGAACGATTTGATCGTCAAAATAAAATTCAACATGAAGCAGTGTACAAATTTCTAATGTCAGTTTTAAACTGAACCATAGTTTGTCTTTATTTTGTCTCAAACTGCAATACAATGTATTTCAAAGTCCAGTCCAACTGCATGAAACGCAAAGAGAGAAATGAAGGGCCCTTTACAAATGGGTCCTTACGACAAGTGTTGGGTTAAGAATCTTTACATAGATATGTAATGACTTCATCTTCTAAAACAAGCTCTTGCTTTATCAACCCACGTAGGAGGGGGTAGGCCCTACTCAAGTCTGTGGTGTTTTTTTTTACCCTGTTGACTCGTTTCTACTATTTTTTAAATTATATTGTAATTGGGAATTCCGTATTCACACATTAGTACTTGCCCTATTGGGCAAGCTTTCTGTTTGCTATGAAACAACATGAACACGAGCATGTGAACATTATAATACCAGTATGAACATATCTATACACTCATCCATTCACATCTTAATCTAGATCCTAGATTGTATACCGCAGGTACTCTTTTCAATGATGTAATTCAGTACCACCAACAAAAATTATTCAATCAATCCCCATTTCAGATACGCGTCATATTACTACAGTAATTTGTCATACCCATCATAGCTGACATAATTGACATAATTACATCAGCTGAATTCACATCAATTTTTTTTTTCTCGTAACTTTCTTCTATATATGCCTTCCCATCGATTTAGATGCTTCGTGCTTTGCTCGTACACATTGCGAATAGTTGTGAATTGACTGATATTTACCCACGCCGATGAAAATCGGCAGGGGGTTATGTAAAGGGTTCCGTATGTTTGTTTGTTTGTTTGTTTGTTTGTTTGTTTGTTTGTTTGTTTGTTTGTTTGTTTGTTTGTTTGTTTGTTTGTTTGTATGTTTGTTTGTTTGTTTGTTTGTTTGTTTGTTTGTTTGTGTACAAGATAACAAGAGAACGGGTAAACGGATTTGCACGAAATGTTCAGGGAATGTTTGGATAATGACAGGAATGAATCGATTAGATTTTGGTGATAATCGGTTGACCCTTGCAAATTCTGTGTGACCTTGAAGTTTTGACCCCATGGTATAGTGACCATTCCGAAAATTTCCCGTTTCTCACTTTGCGATTTTCCGCTACCATACGAACACATAAACTCCCCAACGATCCGACTTCGCTGCTCAAATGTTCGTAAGAATTCCGAAATTTACGTTTAGGCCTATTTGAGGGACTATGTCCTTCTAGATTTATGAAAGTTCGTTCTCCGTCATCACAAACTAGCCCGTATTTTGATGATTTTTCAAATTAACATTGATTGTTTTTTTCGTTGGAGGAGCATTTTGCTCGGTCGCAGTCACACTGCACGATATGCGTGCTCAATGTCAATGCGTGTGCAAGGCCGCTGAAAATGCATCGCGCTCTACACTGTTGGTGCAAAATTGCACCAGGGACGTTGCGGCGCTCGTTGGTGGCCGAATACTGGTGCAGTAGACATTTGCATTCAACCCTTGCATTGAATAATTCCCGTAGACACTAATCATAGGGGTAATTGCCTAGGGGGTACGTAAATTTTGTTTTTCTTTTTTGCTTTTGTGGATACCATCAAAGATCGTACACTCATACGACCTTTGATATTTGATGATTTTTCAAATTAACATTGATTGTTTTTTTCGTTGGAGGAGCATTTTGCTCGGTCGCAGTCACACTGCACGATATGCGTGCTCAATGTCAATGCGTGTGCAAGGCCGCTGAAAATGCATCGCGCTCTACACTGTTGGTGCAAAATTGCACCGGGGACGTTGCGGCGCTCGTTGGTGGCCGAATACTGGTGCAGTAGACATTTGCATTCAACCCTTGCATTGAATAATTCCCGTAGACACTAATCATAGGGGTAATTGCCTTGTGGGTACGTAAATTTCATACGACCTTTGATATCATCACACTCTCGGCTTGCTATAATCAAAATATCCCGCAAGAAAACGGCGTATTTCTCGATTTTTAGCCCTTTTTCCGCGACCCGTCGCGTAGACAACACTCTTAAAACTGGACTTAATTCGCGCGCGCTTGGAAAAGTTCTGATTCTGCACTTTTGACGGTGGAATTTGGGATTTTCGATGGATTTTTGGAGGAGACTTAAGGACTTTCCTGTACGTGAATGAGTGTTAATACCGTATGTGTAATGATGTGATTTGCGTGTGATGTGACTGTAGAACCGAAGATCGTACACTTCAGTGTACGATCTTTGGTAGAACTCACTGGCTGGTGATAAAGCACACTGGCAATTAAGTGGCCGAATTCTGGTAGATGACCGAATGCACATTATGTTTACCCCGACTTTGTACTTAGGCGTGGGTCTGCCGCCTTTGACGGCCCCTCTCTAGTTAATAATGAGTTCTTGTGAATTCTCACGTAAACCTTTAGAGTTCTTGTGAAGATGTGTTTAACGTCACGGCAGAGAGAAGTTGCATGGACGGACTGCAACTGGCATACATTATAATTAACTGCACAGCGTAAGTTTAATTATCGCAGGGCACATTGTGTGTGTGTGTGTGTGTGTGTGTGTGTGTGTGTGTGTGTGTGAGTGTGAGAAAAAATGGAAAAGAAAAAAAAAAATTCTTTTTCATTCGTAATATTGACAATGTGGAATTTATGTTGTTACATGTATAATGAAATTTGTGTTATCTTTTCATGAATTAATTTGTATACAAGTATATGGAATTTGTTTATATGAAAAATAGAGAAAAATTAAAGATTAACAAAAACAAAATGTGTGTGTGTGTGTGTGTGTGTGTGCTGTATATTCTACTCTTGAATTCTCGTGAATCCATATCTGCTGAGTATTGAGAGGTGATCGGACGGAAAGTCCTTATTCGGACAGGCATAGAATTGGTGAATCTCGTCTTCTCTGACCATTTCCAGCGTGGCTTTGCATTTCAGAGTGTCCGAGCTGTACCACTGGTAGTCCAGTGCAGCGATGAAGAGTTGATCCGCGTTGTAGGTCTCATCATTAATGACATACTTTTCTTCTCGCCGCTTCTTTGTCGGCGGGCCTTGGTTCACCTTGTTGGGTGGTAGTCGCACGTGCGCTGGCCAGCCCTCATAATTTGAGAACGATACTTCTTCGCCCTGGGAGAAAAAAAAAGGAAAAGGAAAAAAAACACACACACTAAGTATAAGGAATAAAGAAATGAATGAATACAGCTGCATAAATAATTAAACAAGCACAGGACAAAGCAGATAATATTACCATCATCATATTTGTGACGTCACCAGAGCACGCTATACACTCATTCCAATGATTAACATAATACGTTATCTTAATCTCCAGCGATGACTAGAGAATATCATTGACAACAAAAGCTTGAAAATTAGTAATCCATGCAGCTTTGCATTATATATAGCTGAAAATTGAATTACGAGACATTTCTTCAACTGCTTTTATCTGCAATGAAAATAAAGATTTAATTTGGTTACACTCACCTCTTTTCGGTATCATGCGCAAAATAGTTCATTTTTAGTTTGCTGCGACATAACACCAATAATTGCTATAACAACATCAATACTTTGCTTAGAGGATTGAATTTCGTATCAAAAAGATATATTCTATAGGGGAAAAAAAACGAAAAATATTAACGGACTGCTGTGTTATACAATGGTATTTAGATTTCGAGCCTAGAAATAAACATGTTGCATTCATGTTATGTAGTCTAGCAATTTGTTCGTGAACTGACATTTACCTGGAAAGAAAGACACTCATTATTTCGAAAACCAGTGTTTTGCATTGCGATTCTTTATTAGCTCTACATCACTAAAAGTTGTCTTTCAAAGTTTTTGAATGGATTGTACACAATAAATCTCTAAAAAAGCACTTCATCACTCGTAGTTGTCACCTAAGATGAAGATACAGTAAGCCTAACCAGCTCACCACGACCGTCTTGTATGCACTCTTCACCGAGGACGAGGGATGCCTGAAACATGCCGGCAAGAAATCAATCAGGCTCTGGAACGGACACAAACGGAACAAATTCATTATTTTCCACCATACAACGACATGAATCTGTATCGCTAATAAGAAAAAGAAACCCACAAAGTAAAACAAAACTAGTAAACACAGAACCAGCATCGATATGATTATCTCATACCTTGTCGGATACATGCAGGAATTCGAAGTAGCGTGAGGGTAATATCCCTTACGTTCAGATATTTGTCACATAAGTAAAACTCTGCGAGAAATTGCATCGATTTGCACAGAATGATACGATGCACAAATCTAAACGTAAGTGTCATTTCATAGCGCTTATTGTGTTCACTTAACTTTAATATAGAAACGGGAGCTCAACCAACACCTCGGGCGCACACAAGTCCCTACCCTGTGAGCTTTCCAGCCATGTTGCTGACTTATTCTAAATCTCTGGCTCCTACATACTGAATCGCACAAAACAACAGAGCAGCTTCCTGAACCATTCAGTTAATGGATATACAAAGAAATATTGCAGATTTTAAGTGTCTCGCCCAAGCGGCGTGACGGGCCGAATCCGGTCTCGTTCGCCTTATGCTACCACTGGCGTAGCCAGGGGGGGGGAGATGGGGGCGGTCGCCCCCCCCCCCCCCCCCCCCAAGATTTGGACCGGGGATTTGGGAGGCGGAAAAAAAAAATGCGTGTATATTGTATGCATGCACATGAAGCGGGTCTCCTTTTGAACCTTTCATCAAATAAGATATTTTTTGAATATTTCACTCAAAGTGTGCACCAGATCGTTGAATTTCAATTCAAAATATGCAAAATTTCTCGTGCTTGGGAGGGGGTATCCCCCTCCCAAACCCTCCCCCTCTGTGCCTCTTTCCCTAGCTTAGTACACTTTTTAGATGAAAAAAAAAATATGAACAATTCTGAGTGCACAAGACTTTATCACCTATATTCCGAAAAACTCAAGGTTCCCTCATGTATAAGGGGAATTTCCCCTTTTAATCGACCCTTTCCTCCCTCAGTCCCCCCGCCCCATCAGTTTTTTTTTTTTTTTTTTTTTTTTGATTTCCCAAATGTTGGTTCCATCAAATATGCGTATACGAGATGTCTCAATTTCAACCTTAAAAAGGCAAAAGCTCCATCGGAAGAGAAGGGTGGAGATAACACTCGCCCACGCCTTCTCCCTGCTCGCCCGCCCCTCCCCCCCCCCCCCCTTCCGCCATGCATAGAAAAAGACTGTGGCTATACCCAGATCGCTTTATTTCAATTCTAAAAACGCAAAAACTCCGCGAGCGGGAGGGGGAATCCCCCTTCCCCTAAGCTCTACCTCACTAGACTTTATACATACAGATGGTGTACATTCGGAATAAGAGCTAAATTCCGTGATTTCACTTCGATGAAAAAGTATTGCACCAAAACTTTACACATGATCGCTGAATTTCAGGTCTGAAAACGCAAAATCACCTTCGTGTGGGAGGGGATATGCCCCTATCTACACCCTGTGCTTTTTCTGTTTGATTGCTGAACAGACAGCGTTCATGATATTCAGTGTAAGAATTGTTTAATACAAGAAGATTATTTAAATGATACCATTTTATAGGCAAATTGTTCAATAATAATCTACACTAAAATATACTGCAACCTTAAACAAGTGGGACTGTTTCACGTCGATAAAACGCGCAAGCACATGCATCAAATTGCACCATTTGCAACATCAAAATGCAAAAAGTTCTCACCATGGGAGGGGGGAAACCCCCCTCCCACACCCTCCCCTCCCCCTTCGCTCGCTCCGCTCGCTCGGGTTCAGTCGCGTTCATGATATTCAGTGAAAAGAATTAATACAAGAAGATTATTTAAATGATACCATTTATAGGAAAATTGTTCAATGATAACCTACATCAAAATATACTGCTACCTTACACAAGTGTTACTGTTTCACGTCGATAAAACGCGCAAAAACATGCATCAAATTGCACCATTTGCAACGTCAAAATGCAAAAAGTTCTCACCGTGGGTCACCCCCTCCCACGCCCTCCCCCCCCCCCCCCCCTCGCTCGCTCCGCTCGCTCGGGTTCAGTCGCGTTCATGATATTCAGTGAAAAGAATTAATACAAGAATAAATCATACCATATTATAGGCAAATTGTTCAATGATAACCTACATCAAAATATACTGCAACCTTAAACAAGTGGGACTGTTTCAACTCGTTAAAACACGCAAAAACATGCATCAAATTGCACCATTTGCAACATCAAAATGCAAAAAGTTCTAACCGTGGGAGGGGGGACACCCCCCTCCCACACCCTCCCCTCCCCCCTCTCTCGCTCCGCTCACTCGGGTTCAGTCGCGTTCATGATATTCAGTGAGGAGAATTAATACAAGAAGTTTATTTTAATTATACCATTTTATAGGTAAATTGTTCAATAATAATCTACATCAAAATAAACTGCTACCTTAAACGAGTGGGACTTTCACGTCGATAAAACGCGCAAAAACATGCATCAAATTGCACCATTTACAACATCAAAATGCAAAAAGTTCTTACCGTGGGAGGGGGGACACCCCCCTCCCACACCCTCCCCTCCCCCCTCGCTCGCTCCGCTCGCTCGGGTTCAGTCGCGTTCATGATATTCAGTGAAGAGAATTAATACAAGAAGATTATTTAAATGATACCATTTATAGGAAAATTGTTCAATAATAATCTACACTAAAATATACTGCAACCTTAAACAAGTGGGACTGTTTCACGTCGATAAAACGCGCAAACACATGCATCAAATTGCACCATTTGCAACATCAAAATGCAAAAAGTTCTCACCATGGGAGAAATTGGCAAATTGTTCAATAATAATCTACACTAAAATATACTGCAACCTTAAACAAGTGTTACTGTTTCACGTCGATAAAACGCGCAAAAACATGCATCAAATTGCACCATTTGCAACATCAAAATGCAAAAAGTTCTAACCGTGGGAGGGGGGACACCCCCCTCCCACACCCTCCCCTCCCCCCTCTCTCGCTCCGCTCACTCGGGTTCAGTCGCGTTCATGATATTCAGTGAGGAGAATTAATACAAGAAGTTTATTTTAATTATACCATTTTATAGGCAAATTGTTCAATAATAATCTACATCAAAATAAACTGCTACCTTAAACGAGTGGGACTTTCACGTCGATAAAACGCGCAAAAACATGCATCAAATTGCACCATTTACAACATCAAAATGCAAAAAGTTCTTACCGTGGGAGGGGGGACACCCCCCTCCCACACCCTCCCCTCCCCCCTCGCTCGCTCCGCTCGCTCGGGTTCAGTCGCGTTCATGATATTCAGTGAAGAGAATTAATACAAGAAGTTTATTTAAATTATACCATTTTATAGGCAAATTGTTCAATGATAATCTACATCAAAATAAACTGCTACCTTAAACAAGTGGAACTGTTTCACGTCGATAAAACGCGCAAAAACATGCATCAAATTGCACCATTTACAACATCAAAATGCAAAAAGTTCTCACCGTGGGAGGGGGGACACCCCCCTCCCACACCCTCCCCCCCCCCCCCCCTCGCTCGCTCCGCTCGCTCGGGCTCGGTCGCTTCGCTCCCTCGCACACTAACCGCCCCCCCTAAGATGAAATCCTGGCTACGCCGTTGTATGCTACATGCAGCGCAATTACAGCTAGGGTAGTACGTCATTAACACGACTTATCTCTATACAATTCTGTTCACATCATTCACTTTTGCGTGAATTTCAGAATTCAAGAGACCTTGTTCAGCTCTCCCTTCCCAACAGAATACTCTCTGATGATCCGTTCTCCGTCCGTGTCCAGCTTCCCATCACGCATCAGCTGATATCCGGTCATAGTCGGCTCCTGGTTGAAGTCTCCGCAAAGAACGTGAGGACAGTCGACGCCACCGGCAAATTCAATGAGAGAATTCATAGCAAGTCCGGCCTGAAAATAACATTATTGATCGTATAGGGAAAGTGGCTTTAGTTGTATGGGCTACAGGGAGCTGCTATTATTAAATACAAAGTAGGCCCTATCACTATAACATGTAGGACCCACCTCCATAAAAAGGTTTGCAACAACTTTAAATCTCCCATTTGGTTGGGCGTTACCTGGTTGCTGCCGTGTTTGTTAAACTTTCATGAAGCTCCCCCTTATCTAACTTACCTCTGCGCCTTCTTTTCCTTCTGCTCATTTTTTTTTTTATTTCTTAAACATTTCCTTCTTTGTTCTTCTCTTGTAACGCCTCTTATTTTCCTCGTAGTTTTTCTTCTTTAAAATCATCTAACATTTTCTTTTACTCCTTGTCATTCCCTGTAATATCATCCCCCATCATCTAATCATCTCTACCTTTCCGCAATCTTCCTCTGCTCTCATCCCTCGTTCTTAAATATTTTTTTATAGAATTCTCACTGCCACGATGTTCAGTCTACCTTTAGTTGCATTGTTTTACAGCATCTGCACTCAATAATTTTAACCAAGACTAGTACATCATCACTGCGTATTTCGCAACATCAGACAGAGTTATAGTGTGTTCATTTCTTGCGAGAGAATGTTAAATTTGGCACTAACATAACGCTATTACAGTGCACGCACCTGCAAAGTGGTGATGTCGATGTTTCTGTACTCGTCAAATAGCAGGTGCGTGTTGCCGACGGATATTGTGCGTTTTGTGACGTCATCCTGGAGTTTGGTCAGTAAGACAAGGTGACCCTGGCTTGTGTAAGCTCGAATACCATCTTGGACTGCGGGTAGTAAGTTGGCGGTTCGACATGCCTGCAGTATAATTAGATAGCAGTAATTAATGTGGCAATATAAACATTGCTGGAAAAAAAAAAAAACGTCTGTATCGACACAACTGAATTGCTGACAATTTTGTCACAATTCACTCACAGGCAACTACAAATATGTATTGTCCATAGGTTTTGATATATCTTTGTAAAATTAATTTGTGCAATCAGAGATACGGTTTCATATCCATGTCTGACATGTAACTCATGTATAATAGTATACATGTATATAGCAATCATCTGCAGAAAATAATAATGCTGTGTTTTCGTTTGTCCACGTTTGCAATTTGACCACAAACCCTTTGACAGCGTAATATACATGCGTGTGTGTGTGTTTGTGTGCGCGTCTTTCAATGCAACTATACACTAACAATCTCAGGCGAATCCAGGATTTTACCTTGGTGACGAGTTCGTTGAAGACTACTCCCCGCTCTTCCACCTTTTGGAATCGCTCCCTCTTGTAGAACGTGGCTCCTCCTTCTTGAACGCCTCTGACTTTGTTGAAGTGGGATCCAGCGTAGCCCAACGATATCATGGCCGGGTATAGCTGTTCAGCAAAGTAGACTGGTCCTACCTGTTAGGATTGGAACAAGACGTATATAGTGTTCCGGTATTTCACAGTTATAGCAACCATGTAAATAGCAGGTTGCTCACTAATTGAATGAGATAGCCCTACATTGGTAAGCACGTTTAAAATTATGATGGATTATATACTTGTGTGACATTGCCATTTCTTGCCTTCGTTTGCTTCTAACATTCTATATACATCTCATCTAATCCCTTCCTATACCGGGTGTCCCAAAAAAAAGCGGAACGGTGGATTTTCAGTATCTTGCGGTCTAAAAGTTATATATCTTTTGACATCATTAGAAAGAGCATCTTCCGCAGAAGACTATGATACCAAAAGCACCAAATTTGGTTCAGTACTTTTTATTCTACGCCAATTTCTGAAAATGCAGTCATTGCCAAATTTCGCCGGATTTTTGCGACTTATGAGATAATAATTAAAGTGCACTACGCGATCCATACGGTGAATATTGTGTAAGCTCGGTGATCCGTGTCAGCAAAAGATACAGCTTTCACATTGGGAAACCCGTGTGTGTGTGTCTGTGTGTGTGTGTGTGTGTGCACGCGCGCTCCCAATACGAAAGCGTTATCTTTTGTTGATATGGATCAACGAGCTTACACAATTCACCGTATGGGACGCGTGTCGCACCCAAATTATTATTTCATAAGTCGCAAATAATTGAAAATGACTGCATTTACAAAAATTGGCGTAGAATAAAAAGTGATGAACCAAATTTAATGATTTTGGTATCATGGTCTTCTGCGGAAGATGCTCTTTCTAATAATATCAAAAATTATTACCTTTACGAGGGAGTTTTGCGAGGCAATTCCGGTTGTTATTTTGGAGGGTTAAAGGTCAGGAGTTGTTATTTTGCAGGGTTAAAGGTCAGCGGTCAATATGCTTTTCGCCACGTCGCTGCGGAACAGTAGCAGTCCCCGCGTTCACATTGTCCCCCGCGCCGCGGGGACAGCCTCAAGAGATCTTATCTTTTTTACGACTGACCGTTCACATTGGTATCTCATCTGTCCCCGAGCTGTGGGGGCAATTGGGGCTTGGGGCGAGCTCTGCCAGGCATAGCGCATGCGCACATTTGATGACCACAGCTGGACGCTATCAATTTCGCCCCAAGGTCACTCTCCCCTCCAAATCTTGTCCCCGTACCCGACTTGATTCGCGGGGACGAGGGGACAAGTCCCAGCGAGCGTTCACATTATGGTTTTGGAGGAGAAAGTCCCACAGCTCGGGACTTTCCCCGCGGCGCGGGGGACAATGTGAACGCAGTGTATATGTGCAAACAGTGCAATCTTCCGGTTTGGGGAGGTGGGAAGAGAAAGAGTGGAATTTCTCTCCCCACCTCCCTGCTCTAAACGTAAATATTCCGATCGACCACGAAAAGAAAACATTCCAGGACGTCCAGGGTGTCAGTTACACGCACCGCAGAAGAACGCTGATAAATCAACTCATACAAGGTCGACCACTTACAGCAGCACTAGGCAATGTGACTAGTCCATTTGTGATCAGTAATTGCACAGTGACCATCAGTTTTACAACTCTCAAACTTTTAAAAGAGAAGTAAAAATAAAGTGTAAGAACGTTCAGAAGTTTGAAGTTGGAGTTGAATGATATACACTGATGAACAATTTTGCAATTGTTCAACATGTTGATGGTCTACAGGTAGTCAAATGTGGCTTGATCTGTATCATATATACTGTAGTGTATAGCCGTATTTACATATTTTCTTAATTTACCTAGGGGGATAGGTAATAATTATGATATTGACTGGCCTTTCTTTCGGGAGGTACCAGATAAATATTGCCCGCACTGAAAACATATTGCCCTCGTCTTCGACTCGGGCAATATGCTTTCAGTTTGGGCAATATTTTCTGGTACCTCCCTCAGGGCCAGTCAATATTATATAATTATTGTCATATATTCCAAATTGAAGCCTGCAAACTCAATCATTGTTCACATAAATCTTTATCAGATATACGATGATGTAGTTCTGAACGCGATGTAAGCGTTCGTCCACTTTAGAGTGAGACAACTCTGCTATAGTGCACCGTCAAGCCATCACGTATTCCGACGTAAGGTGCAAAAAAGTGCCCCCCCCCCCCCCGGTTCCGCCGGCCCTGTAGTGAGTAATTTGAAGTGTCATAATCATGCACATCGTATCTGCCTAATATAATGATTCATGCCAATATAGACGATAAACTCTTGCACTTCACGCAGGCTGAGGTTGCCGCTGACCTCTTGCAAGCAGACGATATCTGGGTAGTGGTGGCTGATTTCTACAATCAGTTGGCGGTGTCTGTCAGCCATCTTGTAGGCATCCCTCGGGCAGTATGGATACCATCCCTTCACATGACAATCGGCGAGAATATTGTATGTCATGAGCGTGAAGTCTGTTGAATTGGCGTCGCTATTGTCCCCTCCACAGCTTTGCTCCCACGCCCAACGCCTCCGCAGATTCGTGGGTACCCGCTCCATTGTCTTCTCTTTAACGGTGTCACACAACCTATAAAGAACGGGAAAAGAAAAGATTACTCAAACTGCCTATGCGCATTGCGCACAAGTTTGCTGGATAATTATTTTGACATAATAGACATACCGTATGTAATATGGCCGTCCGCAGTGGGTGAGGGGACGTCGGAAAATTTGGATGATGTCCGTTATTGCGAAGGTGCGCTAATCCAAAAACGAAACAAGGTTCGTTCTTCCGAAATACACACATACACACACACACAAAGTACAAACCCAAATGTTCGTTATAATCCGAAATTGAAAAAGGGCTAATTAAGCCGAAGATGTCCGTTTATTCTGAAGGTTTGTAATTCCGAAAATGGAATAAGGTTCGTTACTCGCAGAAGGTTCGTTAATCCGAAAAATGGGTTCGTTTTGCCGAAGGTTAGTTCATAATTTTAATCGCGAAGATGAAATATTAAGGTTCGTTTATCTGAAAATGAAAAGAAGGTGTGTAATATTTTTAATGTTTTAAAGTACATATCCCCTCTACTTATAGGCACTAATTAAGTTATGTTATTAACTTCAGATAAAAAATTTCTCCATGGTTTTTGCCTGAGCTCGGTCAAGCGCTGTCGAAAAAAAGAATAACAACAACTCTTCTTTTTCTCGTTCAAACTTTCGATGTGTATGTGTGTTTCACTTATTTGTATAGCATTCGTTATCGATGATTATACAGTGTATATAGTTGATGTTTTGGGGAAAATATTTTCCTTAATATCGTGAACCGGGATCTTCAGGTAGGTATGTCATGCATAACTTTAGGTTTGCCACAGACCCAACATGTCAAAGAGGATTGATGCGTGTATAATACATTATCAGGCCTACACATCAAGTCTGTTGAATCATGCTGCATGGATCTCATAAATAGGCCTTCTTGATGAGGTTTGCTTTATGAACCTTCCGAACAATATCTGCTGCTTATTTCTCAAACAACGACAAAGGCAGAGACATACAGAATGAACTTCCTCTATTCCCATGAATTTCCTGAATGGGTAGTTGTAGTATGATAGTAGGTCTATACGGCCTACACAGAGTATAACATGCATTAAGCCAACAATCCGGGTTTCGTCTCTTGTAACATGTAGATATAACCTCTTCAACTCGTTCAGCTATCAATTAATGTATAACTGTGCTGGAGTATAGTGAGTATAGTACTGCCGGTGGCGAGAATCCACCTGATCCCTGTACACAATACAAAACTACTGAAAGGATTACCAAATTCTTGCTATAGGTAATATAGCCCGAACTACTAGTAATAATGATCACTTACGTACAATAACAGTTGGCATGTCAGTCAGTGGTATACATACTCACTGTGATTCAATCAGGAACTTGGGAGAGCGTCTTTGACTTGGTTGTGACGAGTATACGTACAACTAAAACGTGCAACACTGTTGTTTTGACCGAGATATCAGTGTACTATCGGAGATACATTGTACTGTACACAATGTGCATTCCGTGGACTCTGCACTATAAGGAGTAGTACCGCATAGTAACAACGGCGTAGCCAGGATTTCATCTTAGGGGGGGCGGTTAGTCTGCGAGGGAGCGAAGCGACCGAGCCCGAGCGAGCGGAGCGAGCGAGGGGGGGGGGGGGTGGGGGGTGTGGGAGGGGGTGTCCCCCCTCCCACGGTGAGAACTTTTTGCATTTTGACGTTGGAAATGGTGCAATTTGATGCATGTTTTTGCGCGTTTCATCGACGTGAAACAGTCCCACTTGCTTAAGGTAGCAGTTTCTTTTGATGTAGATTATTATTGAACAATTTGCCTATAAAACGGTATAATCTAAATACACTTCTTGTATTAATTCTTGTCACTGAATATCATGAACGCCACTGAACCCGAGCGAGCGGAGCGAGCGAGGGGAGAGGGGAGGGTGTGGGAGGGGGGTGTCCCCCCTCCCACGGTAAGAACTTTTTGCATTTTGATGTTGCAAATGGTGCAATTTGATGCATGTTTTTGCGCGTTTTGTCGACGTGAAACAGTCCCACATGTTTAAGGTAGGAGTATATTTCAGTGTAGATTATTATTGAACAATCTACCTATAAAATGGTATAATTTGAATACACTTCTTGTATTAATTATTTTCCCTGAATATCATGAATGCCACTGAACCCGAGCGAGCGGAGCTAGCGAAGGGGGAGGGGAGGGGGGGGGGGGTGTCCCCTCTCCCACGGTGAGAACTTTTTGCATTTTGATGTTGCAAATGGTGCAATTTGATGCATGCTTTTGCGTGTTTTAACGAGTTGAAACAGTCCCACTTGTTTAAGGTTGCAGTATATTTTGATGTAGATTATCATTGAGCAATTTGCCTATAATATGGTAGGATTTAAATACACTTCTTGTATTAATTCTTTTCACTGAATATCATGAACGCGACTGAACCCGAGCGAGCGGAGCGAGCGAGGGGGGGGGGGGAAAGGGTGTGGGAGGGGGGTGTCCCCCTCCCACGGTGAGAACTTTTTGCATTTTGATGTTGCAAATGGTGCAGTTTGATGCATGTTTTTGCATGTTTTAACGAGTTGAAACAGTCCCACTTGTTTAAGGTTGCAGTATATTTTGATGTAGATTATCATTGAGCAATTTGCCTATAATATGGTATGATTTAAATACACTTCTTGTATTAATTCTTTTCACTGAATATCATGAACGCGACTGAACCCGAGCGAGCGGAGCGAGCGAGGGGGAGGGGAGGGTGTGGGAGGGGCGGGGGGGGGTGTCCCCCTCCCATGGTAAGAACTTTTTGCATTTTGATGTTGCAAATGTGGCAATTTGATGCATGTTTTTGAGCGTTTTATCGACGTGAAACAGTAACACTTGTTTAAGGTAGGAGTATATTTTGATGTAGATAATCATTGAACAATTTGCCTATAAAATTGTATCATTTAAACAATCTTTATGTATTAATTCTTTTCGCTGAATATCATGAACGCGACTGAATCCGAGCGAGCGGAGCGAGCGAAGTGGGAGGGGAGGTTCCAATTTGGGGGGTGTCCCCCCTCCCACGGTGAGAACTTTTTGCATTTTAATGTTGCAAATGGTGCAATTTGATGCATGTTTTTGCGTGTTTTAACGAGTTGAAACAGTTCCACTTGTTTAAGGTTGCAGTATATTTTAGTGTACATTATTATTGGACAATTTGCCTATAAAATGGTATCATTTAAATAATCTTCTTGTATTTATTCTTACACTGAATATCATGAACGCTGTCTGTTAAGCAATCAAACAGAAAAGGCATGCACACGAGGGTGTAGATAGGGGCATATCCCCTCCCACACGAAGGTGATTTTGCGTTTTCAGACCTGGAATTCAGCGATCTGGTGCAAATTTTTGGTGCAATACTTTTTCATCGAAGTGTTAAAATCACGGAATTTAGCTCTTATTCCGAATGTGCACCATCTGTGTGTATGTATAAAGTCTAGTGAGGTAGAGCTTAGCGGAAGGGGGATTCCCCCGTTTTTAGAATTGAAATAAAGCGATCTGGGTATAGCCACAGTCTACTTCTATGTATGGTGGAAGGTGGGGGGGGGGGGGGGAGGGGCGGGCGAGCAGGGAGAAGGCGTGGGCGAGTGTTATCTCCACCCTTCCCTTCCGATGGAGCTTTTGCCTTTTTAAGGTTGAAATTGAGATATCTCGTATACGCATATTTGATGGAATCAACATTTGGGAAATCACAAAAAAAAAAAGAAAAACTGATGGGGGAGGGGGACTGAGGGAGGAAAGGGTCGATTAAAAGGGGAAATTCCCCTTATACATGAGGGAACCTTCAGTTTTCGGAATATAAGTGATAAGTCTTGTGCACTCAGAATTATTCATAATTTTTTAGTAAATCTAAAAAGTGTACTAAGCTAGGGAAAGAGGCACAGAGGGGGGGGGGGTTGGGAGGGGGTTACCCCCTCCCAAGCACGAGAGATTTTGCATATTTTGAATTGAAATTCAACGGTCTGGTGCACACTTTGAGTGAAATATTCAATAAAATATCTTATTTGATGAAAGGTTGCAAAGGAGACCCGCTTCATGTGCATGCATACAGTATACACGCATTTTTTTTTCCGCCTCCCAAATCCCCGGTCCAAATCTTAGGGGGGCGACCGCCCCCATCGCCCCCCCCCCCCCCCCCTGGCTACGCCAGTGCATAGTAAAGCCCAAGGAGGTACAATGTACTAATCAATACACATGTACTAGGCGAACTACCTCCTTGGTAAGCCCTACTACAGCAGCTGTATAGGGAGGTGGAAAGAGACCTCCCTGGGAATAGTGCGTTTGGCTTGACGGAATCCTGGCCCTATAATAGTAAGAATTGTGATAAAATTCCTCAACAGACGGATTTTCCTGTCGGTTTTAATATGCTCAACCCATGCTAGCCTTGCCACGCCAGTTTACAAGAAATGAAAGAAGTGCCTTTGTAAGCATACACTCATCAGTGCATGCAGGGGGGTGAGAGGAAATTTGGAATATGTTCTCTCATTATGTACGCCCTGATTGGATGGAAAGAGATACCTTTATACATAACGAAACACGAACAATCTTCGTAAGATCTGATGGTGAACGTCTGGCTGCGTTATACCGTCGTGGAATTATGTCGTTGTCTGTCTGCCTATCGTCTGTTTTACAAGTCTAATTGCAGACTAGTGTTGTTGTTGTTGTTTTAGATTGTGGAGCTCACTGCCGGGTGGGCAATTTGCTCCAAAAAATATAATTATTCAGATATGCCTGAAGTTTATTTATAAAAACCTAAAATACTTTAAATTATTTACAAAAAACCAAATTACATTTATTTTCATATTTACAATTTTACATCGGAAGGAAGGGGACAGGGTTCCGGAAATGATGTCATCTGCCTACTCCTGCATCGAGAGAAATGCAGGGTTACGCCGTTCCCGTCGGCAAAGCAGGTATAGGACCCGCCCACCGACGCCGGTGATGTCTTGGCCTTTCCCGGGGTCAGGCGCCTCTAGTTGTCTATCGGCCTAGGTGCAGACTACTAGTATATCACTCAGAATATATTCAGCTTGTGTTATTCAATCAACTACACATAAAAGTGTTGGTTGATTGCGTATGCGCATAAATGATATTGTGTGTGTACGTGTGTGTGTGTGTGTGTGTGTGTGTGTGTGTGTGTGTGTGTGTGTGTGTGTGTGTGTGTGATGCGTGCCTAAGCCTATTTGCATTAATTCTGGGGTTCCCATTGTCATACGATCGCTACGCACGCCACGATTGGCTATTAGAAGCTGATCGTGGAATTTTCGTTTAAATAAATGTCTATCACAATTTTCGCCATGATTGAAATCGTGATCTTCATTATGAAGTAATCATTGTGATCTATCAGATCTTGAGGTCAGTCGTGGATGACAATGACGTTGATCGTAGAAAAAATTTTGGACGATTCAAAACTTTTCTACGATCAAGACAATTGTCACGAGTGACATCAATACAGTATCTGATCACTGCGATCATTCCCAGAGACTCCAACTCTCCCGTTTTCGACGGGAGATCTCCCGCCGAAAACCCATTTTTGCACAATCTCCCGTTCTCCCATTTGAGATTTACTTTCTCCCGCCCTGGCTCTTTGTCTCCCGTTGGAAAAGATTCCTTACTTATTTCTATCGTGTGTTGAAAAAATAAGCCTTAGATAGCACAAGAGAGCATCTAGAACCCTAGGAACTTTGCGCTTCGCACACATCAAGTTGGAGTCTCCCGTTTGCTAGGGGTTTCAGGCGGGAGAATCTCCAGATCAGAAGGTGCTTTGGGTTGGAGTCTCTGCATTCCATGATTAAAGCCTCGATTCAATTGTTGCACAACTAGTGTGATACACTATCAGCTATACAAATCGTCAATCGTGGCGTTCGTAACGGATCGCACGATAGTGGAAACGTAACATAAGAAAATGAGGGTATATTTATTTTATGAGCTTGTTCATACATGTATTTTTTTTTCTTATGTCAATTTGTTTCTAACAAACGTAAAAGATACATTGTACTTACAATTGTACGTTGTTCGACATTAGTGGCATATTGTATAGATAGATATCGAAATAATATACATAATATGTCGAGGATAACGTGTTATTCAACTGCCAATTCAAAATGACGTTAAAGGGGATGGCTAGTCACTGATCAGTGGGAATCAGTGAGAATGCTGGGGGATGATTGTTTCAGTCGTGGGATTCATTTAAGAGTAGGGCTTACATTATATATCTATTGTTGTGTGAAAATTACTTGCGTCAGAATGGTCTCATACAGTATTCAAGTAATGTGCAGTTTAATGCTTCCAGGTTAACATACCTGTACAGTGACGAGTCCTATTTAGGCACCACCACAGCGGGTTCAGTGAGAAAAAATACCGCTAGACACTTTATGCTCAATGTCTATAGCCCTTCGATTGCGTTACTTGCATACAGGCAACCATTGCTTCCTTAGCATTTACAGAAAACATATCGATTCAAATTAAATCAAATCAAATCAAATCAGGAATTATGTTTGCATTGGCGTAGACCCAACTTTTTTAATCATTTAAACGGCAAAACAAGAATCATCCCTTCGGCTACAACGCACTGCACACTAATGGAGAGCAAAAGCAGACAGGCGTGAAAATTCGTTTGGTGAAATACACAGACAAAATTTACATCTGACTTGATGTAATTTATATACTATGTAAACAATTTTCAAATTAATTTATCAATTTATGCATTCAAAATGGGGGCGTTGTGGTATAGTGGTGGATAAGATTTTCGACTCCCGATCGGAAAACGAGTGCTTACGTCCTTGAACAAGATTTTTTTTTCCCACCATGTCCCTCTCGACCCAGGTGTCTCAATGGGTCCCTAGAACGCTATAATATAATAGTGGCAGGACGCTCTGGTAGAACAATGGCAACACTGAAGAGGTTACCCTACATAGAGAAGACCTTATTATTAATAATTACCATTACCGAAATATAATTATGTCCGTGTGGGTGAGATAATGGGACTTGACCGATACAACTCAGACCCCTGAGTAAGTGGTGGTTTAGCAAACCTGAGGGATCTGGCACCACCGTCCGCCTCAGGCCGGGGTACTTGAGGATTACACATCTTAGGAAGACAACGATAGAGTTGCATACAAACCTCACATTCCTTACCTGTATCTTCATTTTTTTTTGTAATATCGGTCTTCTTGTTTTTGTTTTGTTTTATTCTTGAAGGATAATTTTTTGGGTGTGGTTTCCGGTGATGCTTCGCACATTAATTTTGTAAGCGTAAGAGCGTACACCAAGTGTCGCTCACCTTTGTAAACACCCGAGAGAGAGAGAGAGAGGGGGGGGGGGGGGGGGGGGGGGGGGGGGAGAGAGAGAGAGGAGAGAATAGGTAAGCTGTTTGCTGGAACAACGTATACATGTATCAATCCGTACCATAATCGTAACTACTGTTTATCACGCTGTATACCTACCCACCTGTATAATCAAGTTATTGTTGCACACATTTTCTATAACTTCCCTTCTCCATAGTGTCGTATTTTCTAGCAGTTATGTCTCATTGGTTTCTGACATTGATGAAAAAAATATCATTTTACTTATGAGATCGTCCGGTTGCTGGTGGGACATCATTCGCTCGGACTCCACGCGGAAAAGACCCCCGATTTCTGCAAGTAGTTACCTAAAAGTGACCAGTTATCGACCCTTAATCAACACGGCATTGCTCGGGCATCGCTGGGGCTTTACAGCTCTCTCGACTTCTCAAAAAATTTTGGGCGATGTCTTAATTCCAGCCAACGGCGTAGCCAGGATTTCATCTTGGGGGGGGGGGGGGGCGGTTAGTGTGCGAGGGAGCGAAGCGACCGAGCCCGAGCGAGCGGAGCGAGCGAGGGGGGTGTCCCCCCTCCCACGGTGAGAACTTTTTGCATTTTGATGTTGTAAATGGTGCAATTTGATGCATGTTTTTGCGCGTTTTATCGACGTGAAACAGTTCCACTTGTTTAAGGTAGCAGTTTATTTTGATGTAGATTATCATTGAACAATTTGCCTATAAAATGGTATAATTTAAATACACTTCTTGTATTAATTCTTTTCACTGAATATCATGAACGCGACTGAACCCGAGCGAGCGGAGCGAGCTAGGGGGAGGGGAGGGTGTGGGAGGGGGGTGTCCCCCTCCCACGGTAAGAACTTTTTGCATTTTGATGTTGCAAATGGTGCAATTTGATGCATTTTTTGCGCGTTTTATCGACGTGAAAGTCCCACTCGTTTAAGGTAGCAGTTTATTTTGATGTAGATTATCATTGAACAATTTGCCTATAAAATGGTATAATTTAAATAAACTTCTTGTATTAATTCTCTTCACTGAATATCATGAACGCGACTGAACCCGAGCGAGCGGAGCGAGCGAGGGGGGAGGGGAGAGTGTGGGAGGGGGGTGTCCCCCCTCCCACGGTAACAACTTTTTGCATTTTGATGTTGTAAATGGTGCAATTTGATGCATGTTTTTGCGCGTTTTATCGACGTGAAAGTCCCACTCGTTTAAGGTAGCAGTTTATTTTGATGTAGATTATTATTGAACAATTTGCCTATAAAATGGTATAATTTAAATAAACTTCTTGTATTAAT